>NC_133749.1:5121896-5293410 GCF_048934315.1 Petromyzon marinus | reverse complement strand
TGACTACCTCGCCTGGTACACAGGAGGTCGTGATTGTGATGGAGTCTGAGTCCTCTCTCTCTCTCCACGTGGTGAGATGTTGACTACCTCGCCTGGTACACAGGAGGTCGTGACTGTGATGGAGTCTGAGTCTCTCTCCACGTGGTGAGATGTTGACTACCTCGCCTGGTACACAGGAGGTCGTGACTGTGATGGAGTCTGCGTCTCTCTCTCTACGTGGTGAGATGTTGACTACCTCGCCTGGTACACAGGAGGTCGTGACTGTGATGGAGTCTGAGTCTCTCTCCACGTGGTGAGATGTTGACTACCTCGCCTGGTACACAGGAGGTCGTGACTGTGATGGAGTCTGAGTCTCTCTCCACGTGGTGAGATGTTGACTACCTCGCCTGGTACACAGGAGGTCGTGACTGTGATGGAGTCTGAGTCTCTCTCTCGCCGTGGTGAGATGTTGACTACCTCGCCTGGTACACAGGAGGTCGTGACTGTGATGGAGTCTGAGTCTCTCTCTCTCCACGTGGTGAGATGTTGACTACCTCGCCTGGTACACAGGAGGTCGTGACTGTGATGGAGTCTGAGTCTCTCTCTCCACGTGGTGAGATGTTGACTACCTCGCCTGGTACGCAGGAGGTCGTGGGGTCCGATCGTCGGGGTCGAGCTAGTTAACATCACACCACCGTGGCTCCCCCCACATTAAATTAGGTTCAAATTTAAAATCACCAATTCCCGACCACGCACTGCTACTGCTACACCACATTAAACGTCGTCAGAGACGTAGGAGATGCTTGCGTGTCGAGGGGTGGAGGTGGGCGAGGTTGGATAGGCCGGTGCGCGCACACCTGCAGTAGGTTCTTCATGGCGAGATCGGAGGAATTCTCAGCCTAGGAGGAGACACAGAGAGAGACACAGAGAGAGACACAGAGAGAGACACAGAGAGAGACACAGAGAGAGACACAGAGAGACACAGAGAGAGACACACAGAGAGAGACACAGAGAGAGAGACACAGAGAGAGACACACAGAGAGAGACACAGAGAGAGACACAGAGAGCGACACAGAGAGAGACACAGAGAGAGACACAGAGAGAGACACACACACGGAGACCGGGGCACACACCACACACAGAAGCAGACATGGAGACAGAGAGACAGTCAATGACAGAGACATAAACATGATAATACAATCACCGCTGCTCAGCTCAGGTGACCAGTGCTGACACGGCCACCGTGAACCCCACCCACCCACCCACACGGCCACCGTGAACCCCACCCACCCACCCACACGGCCACCGTGAACCCCACCCACCCACCCACACGGCCACCGTGAACCCCACCCACCCACCCACACGGCCACCGTGAACCCCACCCACCCACCCACACGGCCACCGTGAACCCCACCCACCCACCCACACGGCCACCGTGATCCCCACCCACCCACCCACACGGCCACCGTGAACCCCACCCACCCACCCACCCACACGGCCACCGTGAACCCACCCACCCACCCACACGGCCAACGTGAACCCCACCCACCCACCCACACGGCCACCGTGAACCCACCGGTCTGTGTCGAGACGGCAGCGTGGGGAGCGTTCCCCCAGCCTTCATGCACTTGACCAGGCGGTCAAACGCCGCCATGTCCGCTCCACCACCACCACCACCACCTCCACCACCACCACCGTCACCACCTCCACAGTCCACCACCACGGGCAGGAGTCGAACTGCGGAGCCGCCGGCTCCTAGCGAGCGCTCCAGCTCCGAGGCCATGATGGGAGCCGTGGTGGATGGTGGCGGTGGAGGAGGAGGAGGAGCAGGGGCGGCGGTGGTTGACGTTGGGCGGCTGGGATGCAGAGACGCCTCGAGGTCCTCCACACTCAAGACACGACCCGAGTGGGCTGAGGGGGAGGAGAGAGGGTGGGTTGGGGGTGGGTGGGTGGGTGGGTGGGGTGGGTGGGGTGGGTGAGTGGGTGGGAGGGAGAGTGGGGTGGGTGGGTGAGTGGGGAGGGTGGGTGAGTGGGTGAGTGGGGAGGGTGAGTGGGTGAGTGGGGTGGGTGGGGAGGGAGAGTGGGGTGGGTGGGTGGGTGAGTGGGGTGAGTGGGGAGGGTGAGTGGGGAGGGTGAGTGGGGAGGGTGAGTGGGGAGGGTGAGAGGGTGAGTGGGTGAGTGGGGAGGGTGAGTGGGGAGGGTGAGAGGGTGAGTGGGTGAGTGGGGAGGGTGAGAGGGTGAGTGGGTGAGTGGGGAGGGTGAGTGGGGAGGGTGAGTGGGGTGGGTGAGTGGGTGGGTGAGTGGGTGGGTGAGTGGGGAGGGTGAGTGGGTGGGTGAGTGGGGAGGGTGAGTGGGTGAGTGGGGTGGGTGAGTGGGTGGGTGAGTGGGGAGGGTGGGTGGGGAGGGTGGGTGGGTGAGGGTGAGTGGGGAGGGTGAGTGGGGTGGGTGAGTGGGGTGGGTGGGGAGGGTGAGTGGGTGAGTGGGTGGGGTGGGTGGGGAGGGTGGGTGGGGAGGGTGGGGAGGGTGAGTGGGGAGGGTGAGTGGTGAGGGTGAGTGGGGTGGGTGAGTGGGGTGGGTGGGGAGGGTGAGTGGGGAGGGTGAGTGGGGAGGGTGAGTGGGGAGGGTGAGTGGGGAGGGTGAGTGGGGAGGGTGAGTGGGGAGGGTGAGTGGGTGAGGGTGAGTGGGTGAGTGGGGAGGGTGAGTGGGGAGGGTGAGTGGGTGAGTGGTGAGGGTGAGTGGGGTGGGTGAGTGGGTGGGAGGGTGAGTGGGTGGGGTGGGTGAGTGGGGAGGGTGGGGAGGGTGAGTGGGGTGGGTGAGTGGGGTGGGTGGGGAGGGTGAGTGGGTGGGTGAGTGGGGTGGGTGGGGAGGGTGAGTGGGAGGGTGAGTGGGGAGGGTGAGTGGTGAGGGTGAGTGGGGAGGGTGAGAGGGTGAGTGGTGAGGGTGAGTGGTGAGGGCGAGTGGGTGAGTGGGGAGGGTGAGTGGGTGAGGGTGAGTGGGTGAGTGGTGAGGGTGAGTGGGTGAGTGGGGAGGGTGAGTGGGTGAGTGGGGAGGGTGAGTGGGTGAGGGTGAGTGGGTGAGTGGGGAGGGTGAGTGGGGAGGGTGAGTGGGTGAGTGGTGAGGGTGAGTGGGGTGGGTGAGTGGGTGGGAGGGTGAGTGGGTGGGGTGGGTGAGTGGGAGGGTGGGGAGGGTGAGTGGGTGGGTGAGTGGGGTGGGTGAGTGGGGAGAGTGAGTGGGTGGGTGAGTGGGGAGGGTGAGTGGGTGGGTGAGTGGGGAGGGTGAGTGGGTGGGTGGGTGGGGAGGGTGAGTGGGGAGGGTGGGTGGGGAGGGTGAGTAGGGAGGGTGAGTGGGGAGGGTGAGTGGGGAGGGTGAGTGGGGAGGGTGAGAGGGTGAGTGGGGTGGGTGAGTGGGGAGGGTGGGTGGAGAGGGTGGGTGGGTGGGTGGGGAGGGTGGGTGGGTGAGTGGGGAGGGTGGGTGGGTGAGTGGGGAGGGTGAGTGGGGAGGGTGAGTGGGGAGGGTGAGAGGGTGAGAGGGGTGGGTGAGTGGGGAGGGTGGGTGGAGAGGGTGGGTGGGTGGGTGGGGAGGGTGGGTGGGTGAGTGGGGTGGGTGGGTGGGGAGGGTGGGTGGGTGAGTGGGGTGGGTGGGTGAGTGGGGTGGGTGAGTGGGGTGGGTGGGTGAGTGGGGTGGGTGGGGAGGGTGGGTGAGTGGGGTGGGTGGGGAGGGTGGGTGAGTGGGGTGGGTGGAGAGGGTGAGTGGGGAGGGTGAGTGGGGAGGGTGAGTGGGGAGGGTGAGTGGTGAGGGTGAGTGGGGTGGGTGAGTGGGTGGGAGGGTGAGTGGGTGGGGTGGGTGAGTGGGGAGGGTGGGGAGGGTGAGTGGGGTGGGTGAGTGGGGTGGGTGGGGAGGGTGAGTGGGTGGGTGAGTGGGGTGGGTGGGGAGGGTGAGTGGGAGGGTGAGTGGGGAGGGTGAGAGGGTGAGTGGTGAGGGTGAGTGGTGAGGGTGAGTGGGTGAGTGGGGAGGGTGAGGGTGAGTGGGTGAGTGGTGAGGGTGAGTGGGTGAGTGGGGAGGGTGAGTGGGTGAGTGGGAGGGTGAGTGGGTGAGGGTGAGTGGGGAGGGTGAGTGGGTGAGGGGGGAGGGTGAGTGGGGAGGGTGAGTAGGGAGGGTGAGTGGGGAGGGTGAGTGGGGAGGGTGAGTGGGGAGGGTGAGTGGGGAGGGTGAGTGGGGAGGGTGAGTGGGGAGGGTGAGTGGGGTGGGTGAGTGGGGAGGGTGGGTGGAGAGGGTGGGTGGGTGAGTGGGGTGGGTGGGGAGGGTGGGTGAGTGGGGAGGGTGAGTGGGGAGGGTGAGTGGGGAGGGTGAGGTTGGGAGGGTGAGAGGGTGAGAGGGGTGGGTGAGTGGGGAGGGTGGGTGGAGAGGGTGGGTGGGTGAGTGGGGAGGGTGGGTGGGGAGGGTGGGTGGGTGAGTGGGGTGGGTGGGTGGGGAGGGTGGGTGGGTGAGTGGGGTGGGTGAGTGGGGTGGGTGGGTGAGTGGGGTGGGTGGGGAGGGTGGGTGAGTGGGGTGGGTGGGGAGGGTGAGTGGGGAGGGTGAGTGGGGAGGGTGAGTGGGTGAGTGGTGAGGGTGAGTGGTGAGGGTGAGTGGGGTGGGTGAGTGGGTGGGAGGGTGAGTGGGTGGGGTGGGTGAGTGGGGAGGGTGGGGAGGGTGAGTGGGGTGGGTGAGTGGGGTGGGTGGGGAGGGTGAGTGGGTGGGTGAGTGGGGTGGGTGGGAGGGTGAGTGGGAGGGTGAGTGGGGAGGGTGAGTGGGGAGGGTGAGTGGGGAGGGTGAGAGGGTGAGTGGTGAGGGTGAGTGGTGAGGGTGAGTGGGTGAGTGGGGAGGGTGAGTGGGTGAGTGGGGGAGGGTGAGTGGGTGAGTGGGGAGGGTGAGTGGGTGAGGGTGAGTGGGGAGGGTGAGTGGGTGAGGGTGAGTGGGGAGGGTGAGTGGGGAGGGTGAGTGGTGAGGGTGAGTGGTGAGGGTGAGTGGTGAGGGTGAGTGGGGTGGGTGAGTGGGGTGGGTGAGTGGGTGGGAGGGTGAGTGGGTGGGGTGGGTGAGTGGGGAGGGTGAGTGGGGTGGGTGAGTGGGGTGGGTGAGTGGGGAGGGTGAGTGGGTGGGTGAGTGGGGAGGGTGAGTGGGTGGGTGGGTGGGGAGGGTGAGTGGGTGGGTGGGTGGGGAGGGTGAGTGGGGAGGGTGGGTGGGGAGGGTGAGTGGGGAGGGTGAGTGGGGAGGGTGAGAGGGTGAGTGGGGTGGGTGAGTGGGGAGGGTGGGTGGAGAGGGTGGGTGGGTGAGTGGGGAGGGTGGGTGGGTGAGTGGGGAGGGTGGGTGGGGAGGGTGGGTGGGTGAGTGGGGAGGGTGGGTGGGGAGGGTGGGTGGGTGAGTGGGGTGGGTGGGTGGGAGGGTGGGTGGGTGAGTGGGGTGGGTGGGTGGGGAGGGTGGGTGGGTGAGTGGGGTGGGTGGGTGGGGAGGGTGGGTGGGTGAGTGGGGTGGGTGGGTGGGGAGGGTGGGTGGGTGAGTGGGGTGGGTGGGTGGGGAGGGTGGGTGGGTGAGTGGGGTGGGTGGGTGGGGAGGGTGGGTGGGTGAGTGGGGTGGGTGGGTGGGGAGGGTGGGTGGGTGAGTGGGGTGGGTGGGTGGGGAGGGTGGGTGGGTGAGTGGGGTGGGTGAGTGGGGTGGGTGAGTGGGGTGGGTGGGTGAGTGGGGTGGGTGGGTGGGGTGGGTGGGTGAGTGGGGTGGGTGAGTGGGGTGGGGGTGGGTGGGAGAGGGTGAGTGGGGGGGGTGAGGAGGGTGGGCGAGTGGTTGGGTGGGCGAGTGGCTGGGTGGGCGAGTGGTTGGGTGGGCGAGTGGTTGGGTGGGCGAGTGGTTGGGTGGGCGAGTGGTTGGGTGGGCGAGTGGTTGGGTGGGCGAGTGGTTGGGTGGGCGAGTGGTTGGGTGGGCGAGTGTGCCGAGATGGCGGATGAGTGGGCCGAGAGGCAGAGAGAGAGGGTTGGGCGAGTGGATGGGTCGGCTAACGGACGAATGGTTGAGCGAGCGGGCGATTGGTTGAGCGAGCGGGCGATTGGTTGGGCGAGCGGGCGATTGGTTGAGCGAGGGGGCGAGCGGGGCGAGCGTCTCAACGGTTGAGCGAGCGGCCGGTCACTTGCGTGGGTGGGCGAGCGAATGAACGGTGGCAAACGACCTCACGGATGGCCGAGCGAGCGAGCGAGTGAGCGAGCGAGCAAGCGAGTCACCCGCCGCCCCCTCACCGTTTTGCCGGAGTCGCTCCCTGTTGCTCGCCAGCTGGCCCAGCATGCGCGAGTCGACCTTGGCCCTCTTCAGCAGGTCCACCACGTCCACCTTGCGGCCGCCGTCCACCCCTCCCGCTCCTCCTCCACCTCCACCTCCTCCACCACCTCCACCACCTCCACCACCTCCGACTCCTCCGACGACGAGGGAGGTCAGGTCGCCCGTTCGGACGGAGAGACCACCCGCTGGGGGTGACGTCATACAGGGTGGCCCACAAGTCAGGACACATAGGGGGGTGACGGCATACAGGGTGGCCCACAAGTCAGGACACATAGGGGGGGTGACGTCATACAGGGTGGCCCACAAGTCAGGACACAGGGGGGTGACGTCATACAGGGTGGCCCACAAGTCAGGACACATAGGGGGTGACGTCGTACAGGGTGGCCCACAAGTCAGGACACATAGGGGGTGACGTCGTACAGGGTGGCCCACAAGTCAGGACACATAGGGGGTGACGTCGTACAGGGTGGCCCACAAGTCAGGACACATAGGGGGTGACGTCATACAGGGTGGCCCACAAGTCAGGACACATAGGGGGTGACGTCATACAGGGTGGCCCACAAGTCAGGACACATAGGGGGTGACGTCATACAGGGTGGCCCACAAGTCAGGACACATAGGGGGTGACGTCATACAGGGTGGCCCACAAGTCAGGACACATAGGGGGTGACGTCATACAGGGTGGCCCACAAGTCAGGACACATAGGGGGTGACGTCACACAGGGTGGCCCACAAGTCAGGACACATAGGGGGTGACGTCACACAGGGTGGCCCACAAGTCAGGACACATAGGGGGTGACGTCACACAGGGTGGCCCACAAGTCAGGACACATAGGGGGTGACGTCATACAGGGTGGCCCACAAGTCAGGACACATAGGGGGTGACGTCATACAGGGTGGCCCACAAGTCAGGACACATAGGGGGTGACGTCATAGAGGGTGGCCCACAAGTCAGGACACACAGGGGGTGACGTCGTACAGGGTGGCCCACAAGTCAGGACACATAGGGGGTGACGTCGTACAGGGTGGCCCACAAGTCAGGACACATAGGGGGTGACGTCATACAGGGTGGCCCACAAGTCAGGACACATAGGGGGTGACGTCACAGGGTGGCCCACAAGTCAGGACACATAGGGGGGTGACGTCATACAGGGTGGCCCACAAGTCAGGACACATAGGGGGTGACGTCGTACAGGGTGGCCCACAAGTCAGGACACATAGGGGGTGACGTCGTACAGAGTGGCCCACAAGTCAGGACACATAGGGGGTGACGTCGTACAGGGTGGCCCACAAGTCAGGACACATAGGGGGTGACGTCATACAGGGTGGCCCACAAGTCAGGACACATAGGGGGTGACGTCATACAGGGTGGCCCACAAGTCAGGACACATAGGGGGTGACGTCATACAGGGTGGCCCACAAGTCAGGACACATAGGGGGTGACGTCATACAGGGTGGCCCACAAGTCAGGACACATAGGGGGTGACGTCACACAGGGTGGCCCACAAGTCAGGACACATAGGGGGTGACGTCACACAGGGTGGCCCACAAGTCAGGACACATAGGGGGTGACGTCACACAGGGTGGCCCACAAGTCAGGACACATAGGGGGTGACGTCATACAGGGTGGCCCACAAGTCAGGACACATAGGGGGTGACGTCATACAGGGTGGCCCACAAGTCAGGACACATAGGGGGTGACGTCATAGAGGGTGGCCCACAAGTCAGGACACACAGGGGGTGACGTCGTACAGGGTGGCCCACAAGTCAGGACACATAGGGGGTGACGTCGTACAGGGTGGCCCACAAGTCAGGACACATAGGGGGTGACGTCATACAGGGTGGCCCACAAGTCAGGACACATAGGGGGTGACGTCACAGGGTGGCCCACAAGTCAGGACACATAGGGGGTGACGTCACACAGGGTGGCCCAGAAGTCAGGACACATAGGGGGTGACGTCATACAGGGTGGCCCAGAAGTCAGGACACATAGGGGGGTGACGTCATACAGGGTGGCCCAGAAGTCAGGACACATAGGGGGTGACGTCACACAGGGTGGCCCACAAGTCAGGACACATAGGGGGGTGACGTCATACGGGGTGGCCCACAAGTCAGGACACATAGGGGGTGACGTCGTACAGGGTGGCCCACAAGTCAGGACACATAGGGGGTGACGTCATACAGGGTGGCCCACAAGTCAGGACACATAGGGGGTGACGTCGTACAGGGTGGCCCACAAGTCAGGACACATAGGGGGTGACGTCATACAGGGTGGCCCACAAGTCAGGACACATAGGGGGTGACGTCATACAGGGTGGCCCACAAGTCAGGACACAGGGGGGTGACGTCATACAGGGTGGCCCAGAAGTCAGGACACATAGGGGGTGACGTCATACAGGGTGGCCCACAAGTCAGGACACATAGGGGGTGACGTCGTACAGGGTGGCCCACAAGTCAGGACACATAGGGGGTGACGTCATACGGGGTGGCCCACAAGTCAGGACACATAGGGGGTGACGTCATACAGGGTGGCCCACAAGTCAGGACACATAGGGGGTGACGTCACAGGGTGGCCCACAAGTCAGGACACAAAGGGGGTGACGTCATACAGGGTGGCCCAGAAGTCAGGACACATAGGGGGTGACGTCGTACAGGGTGGCCCACAAGTCAGGACACATAGGGGGCGACGTCATACAGGGTGGCCCACAAGTCAGGACACATAGGGGGTGACGTCATACAGGGTGGCCCACAAGTCAGGACACATAGGGGGTGACGTCATACAGGGTGGCCCACAAGTCAGGACACATAGGGGGCGACGTCATACAGGGTGGCCCACAAGTCAGGACACATAGGGGGTGACGTCGTACAGGGTGGCCCACAAGTCAGGACACATAGGGGGTGACGTCACACAGGGTGGCCCACAAGTCAGGACACATAGGGGGTGACGTCGTACGGGGTGGTCCACAAGTCTGGACACATAGGGGGTGACGTCATACGGGGTGGCCCACAAGTCTGGACACACCTTCGCCGTCTGCTGCCCCCTGCTGCTGCTGCTGCTGGGGGGGGTTGGAGAACCAGCGACTGAAGCGGCTGGAAGAGGCTCCAGCACGGTCGCCCATCATGTCCTCTACAATCTACAACAACCACAACAACCACCACAACCACCATCATGTCCTCTACAACAACAACAACCACAACAACCATCATCATGTCCTCTACAATCTACAACAACCACAACAACCATCATCACTACCACCACCACCATCATGTCCTCTACAATCTACAACAACCACAACAACCATCATGTCCTCTACAATCTACAACAACCACAACAACCACAACAACCACAACAACCACAACAACCACCATCACCACCACCACCACCATCATGTCCTCTACAATCTACAAACACAACAACCATCATCACCACTACCACAACAACCATCATGTCCTCTACAATCTACAACAACCACAACAACCACCACAACCATCATCACCACCACCACCACAACAACCATCATGTCCTCTACAATCTACAACAACCACACCAACCACCACAACCACAACAACCATGTCCTCTACAATCTACAACCACAACAGCCACAACAACCATCATCACCACTACCACAACCATCATGTTCTCTACAATCTACAACCACAACCATCATGTCCTCTACAATCTACAACAACCACAACAACCATCGTCGCCACAACACCACAACCATCATGTCCTCTACAATCTACAAACACAACAATCTACAACAACCACAACAACCATCATCACCACTACCACAACCATCATGTCCTCTACAATCTACAACAACCACAACAACCATCATGTCCTCTACAACCTACAACCACCACAACCATCACCACCACCACAACCATTATGTCCTCTACAATCTACAACCACAACCACCACCACAACCCTCATGTCCTCTACAACCTACAACCACAACAACCATCAACACAACAACCACCACAACCATCATGTCCTCTACAATCTACAACCACAACAACCATCATGTCCTCTACAATCTACAACCACAACAACCACAACAACCATCATCACCACTACCACAACCATCCTGTCCTCTACAATCTACAACCACAACAACCATCATGTCCTCTACAATCTACAACCACAACCATCATGTCCTCTACAATCTACAACCACAACAACTACAACAACCACAACAACCATCATGTCCTCTACAATCTACAACACCACAACCATCATGTCCTCTACAATCTACAACAACAACCACAACAACCACAACAACCATCATTACCACAACCATCATCATCATGTCCTCTACAATCTACAACCACAACAACCATCATCACCACCACAACACCACCACCACAACCATCAAGTCCTCCATGATGCACACCACCACCACAACAATCTACACACAGAGGGTTGTAGACACAACCATCATCAAGTCCTCTATGACATACACCACAACCACCACCACCACAACAATCTACACACAGAGGGTTGTAGCCACAACCATCATCAAGCCCTCTGATATACATCACAACCACCACAACAACAATCTACACACGCGGGTTGTAGACACAACCATCATCAAGCCTTCTATGACATACACCACAACAACCACCACCACCACAACAACATACACAGTGGGTTGTAGACACAACCATCATCAAACCCTCTATGATGTACACCACAACCACCACCACAACAATCTACACACAGAGGGTTGTAGCCACAACCATCATCAAGCCCTCTATGATGTACACCACAACAACCACCACCACAACAATCATCAAGCCCTCTATGACATACACCACAACCACCACCACAACAATCTACACACAGGGGGTTGTAGACACAACCACCATCAAGCCCTCTATGACATACACCACAACAACCACCACAACAATCTACACACAGGGGTTTGTAGACACAACCATCATCAAGCCCTCTATGATATACACCACAACAACCACCACAAAAATCTACACACAAGGGGGTTGTAGACACAACCATCATCAAGCCCTCTATGATGTACACCACAACCAACATTATCACCACCACAACCATCAAGTAATCCATGATGCACACCACCACCACAACAATCTAGACACAGGGGGTTGTAGACACAACCATCATCAAGCCCTCTATGACATACACCACAACCACCACCACAACAATCTACACACAGGGGGTTGTAGACACAACCATCATCATCAAGTCCTCCATGATGTACACCACAACAACCATTATCACCACCACAACCATCAAGTCCTCCATGATGCACACCACCACCACCACAACAATCTACACACAGGGGTTTGTAGACACAACCATCATCAAGCCCTCCATGATGTACACCACAACAACCACCACAACAACAATCTACACACAGGGGGTTGTAGACAACCATCATCAAGACCTCTATGACATACACCACAACCACCACAACAATCTACACACAGAGGGTTGTAGACACAACCATCATCAAGCCCTCTATGATGTACACCACAACCACCACCACAACAATCTACACACAGAGGGTTGTAGACACAACCATCATCAAGCCCTCTATGACGTACACCACAACAACCACCACAACAATCTACACACGGGGGTTGTAGACACAACAATCATCAAGCCCTCTATGACGTACACCACAACCACCACCACAACAATCTACACACAGGGTGTTGTAGACACAACCATCATCAAGCCCTCTATGACGTACACCACAACCACCACCACAACAATCTACACAGGGGGTTGTAGACACAACCATCATCAAGCCTTCTATGACATACACCACAACAACCACCACCACCACAACAATCTAGACAGAGGGTTGTAGACAACCATCATCAAGCCCTCTATGACATACACCACAACAACCACCACCACAACAACATACACACAGGGGTTTGTAGCCACAACCATCATCAAGCCCTCTATGATATACACCACAACCACCACCACAACAATCTACACACAGAGGGTTGTAGCCACAACCATCATCAAGCCCTCTATGATATACACCACAACCACCACCACAACAATCTACACACAGGGGGTTGTAGACACAACCATCATCAAGCCCTCTATGACGTACACCACAACCACCACCACCACAACAATCTACACACAGTGGGTTGTAGACACAACCATCATCAAGCCCTCTATGACATACACCACAACAACCACCACAATCTACATACGCGGATTGTAGACACAACCATCAAGCCCTCTATGATATACACCACAACAACCACCACAACCATCTACACACAGAGGGTTGTAGTCACAACCATCATCAAGCCCTCTATGACGTACACCACAACCACCACCACCACAACAATCTACACACAGTGGGTTGTAGACACAACCATCATCAAGCCCTCTATGACATACACCACCACAACCACCACCACCACAACAATCTACACACAGATGGTTGTAGACACAACCATCATCAAGCCCTCTATGACATACACCACCACAACCACCACCACAACAATCTACACAGTGGGTTGTAGACACAACCATCATCAAGCCCTCTATGACATACACCACCACAACCACCACCACAACCACCACCACAACAATCTACACACAGGGGTTTGTAGACACAACCATCATCATCAAGTCCTCCATGATGTACACCACAACAACCATTATCACCACCACAACCATCAAGTCCTCCATGATGCACACCACCACCACCACAACAATCTACACACAGGGGTTTGTAGACACAACCATCATCAAGCCCTCTATGATATACACCACAACCATCTACATACGCGGGTTGTAGCCACAACCATCATCAACCCCTCTATGACATACACCACAACCACCACCACAACAATCTACACAGGGGTTTGTAGACACAACCATCATCAAGCCCTCCATGATGTACACCACAACAACCACCACAACAACAATCTACACACAGGGGGTTGTAGACAACCATCATCAAGACCTCTATGACATACACCACAACCACCACAACAATCTACACACAGAGGGTTGTAGACACAACCATCATCAAGCCCTCTATGATGTACACCACAACCACCACCACCACAACAATCTACACACAGGGGTTTGTAGACAACCACCATCAAGCCCTCTATGACATACACCACAACAACCACCACAACCACAACAATCTACACACAGGGGGTTGTAGACACAACCATCATCAAGCCCTCTATGACGTACACCACAACAACCACCACAACAATCTACACAGGGGGTTGTAGACACAACCACCATCAAGCCCTCTATGACGTACACCACAACAACCACCACAACAATCTACACAGGGGGTTGTAGACACAACCATCATCAAGCGTTCTATGACGTACACCACAACCACCATTATCACCACCACAACCATCAAGTCCTCCATGATGCACACCACAACCACAACAATCTAGACACAGGGGTTTGTAGACACAACCATCATCAAGCCCTCTATGATATACACCACAACCACCACCACAATCTACACACAAGGGGTTTGTAGACAACCATCATCAAGCCCTCTATGATGTACACCACAACCACCACCACAACAATCTACACACAGGGGGTTGTAGACACAACCATCATCAAGCCCTCTATGACGTACACCACAACCACCACCACCACCACAATCTACACACAGTGGGTTGTAGACACAACCATCATCAAGCCCTCTATGACATACACCACAACAACCACCACAATCTACATACGCGGATTGTAGACACAACCATCAAGCCCTCTATGATATACACCACAACAACCACCACAACCATCTACACACAGAGGGTTGTAGTCACAACCATCATCAAGCCCTCTATGACGTACACCACAACCACCACCACCACAACAATCTACACAGTGGGTTGTAGACACAACCATCATCAAGCCCTCTATGACATACACCACCACAACCACCACCACAACAATCTACACACAGGGGGTTGTAGACACAACCACCATCAATCAAGCCCTCTATGACATACACCACAACCACCACCACCACAACAATCTACACACAGATGGTTGTAGACACAACCATCATCAAGCCCTCTATGACATACACCACCACAACCACCACCACAACAATCTACACAGTGGGTTGTAGACACAACCATCATCAAGCCCTCTATGACATACACCACCACAACCACCACCACAACCACCACCACAACAATCTACACACAGGGGTTTGTAGACACAACCATCATCATCAAGTCCTCCATGATGTACACCACAACAACCATTATCACCACCACAACCATCAAGTCCTCCATGATGCACACCACCACCACCACAACAATCTACACACAGGGGTTTGTAGACACAACCATCATCAAGCCCTCTATGATATACACCACAACCACCACCACCATCTACATACGCGGGTTGTAGCCACAACCATCATCAACCCCTCTATGACATACACCACAACCACAACAATCTACACAGGGGTTTGTAGACACAACCATCATCAAGCCCTCCATGATGTACACCACAACAACCACCACAACAACAATCTACACACAGGGGGTTGTAGACAACCATCATCAAGACCTCTATGACATACACCACAACCACCACAACAATCTACACACAGAGGGTTGTAGACACAACCATCATCAAGCCCTCTATGATGTACACCACAACCACCACCACCACAACAATCTACACACAGGGGTTTGTAGACACAACCACCATCAAGCCCTCTATGACATACACCACAACAACCACCACAACCACAACAATCTACACACAGGGGGTTGTAGACACAACCATCATCAAGCCCTCTATGACGTACACCACAACAACCACCACAACAATCTACACAGGGGGTTGTAGACACAACCACCATCAAGCCCTCTATGACGTACACCACAACAACCACCACAACAATCTACACAGGGGGTTGTAGACACAACCATCATCAAGCATTCTATGACGTACACCACAACCACCATTATCACCACCACAACCATCAAGTCCTCCATGATGCACACCACAACCACAACAATCTAGACACAGGGGTTTGTAGACACAACCATCATCAAGCCCTCTATGATATACACCACAACCACCACCACAATCTACACACAAGGGGTTTGTAGACAACCATCATCAAGCCCTCTATGATGTACACCACAACCACCACCACAACAATCTAGACACAGGGGGTTGTAGCCACAACCATCATCAAGCCCTCTATGACGTACACCACAACAACCACCACAACAATCTACATACGCGGGTTGTAGCCACAACCATCATCAAGCGCTCTATGATATACACCACAACAACCACCACAACAATCTAGACACAGGAGGTTGTAGACACAACCATCATCAAGCCCTCTATGAGATACACCACAACCACCATTATCACCACCACAACCATCAAGTCCTCCATGATGCACACCACCACCACAACAATCTAGACACAGGGGGTTGTAGACACAACCATCATCAAGTCCTCTATGACGTACACCACAACAACCATCAAGTCCTCCATGATGCACACCACCACCACAACAATCTACACACAGAGGGTTGTAGCCACAACCATCATCAAAAGCCCTCTATGACATACACCTCAACAACCACCACAACAATCATCAAGCCCTCTATGACATACACCACCACAACCACCACCACCACGTCCTTCACGATCGAGCGACCACCACTGCGACCACCACTCACCGCGGTGAGCTCCGGAATATTCCGATCCAGGTTGAAGAATTCATTGAAGTCGAAGGGAAACGACTGAGATTCCTGCTGCCGATTCGGATTCTGCTGCGGCTGCTGATCCTGCTGCTGTTGTTGCTGATCCTGCTGCTGTTGTTGCTGATCCTGCTGCTGCTGATCCTGCTGCTGATTCTGCTGCTGCGGTGGTGGTGGCTTGGCAGGGCCAGCACCTCCCTCGCCCCCTCGTGGACGTGGAATTGAACCTCCACCTCCGTCTACCTCTGAGGAAGCTGAGTGGGAAGGAGGGGGGGGGGGGGGAGTTCACAGTGGCCGTGTGGGTGGGTGGGGTTCACGGTGGCTGTGTGGGTGGGTGGGGTTCACGGTGGCTGTGTGGGTGGGTGGGTGGGGTTCACAGTGGCCGTGTGGGTGGGTGGGGTTCACAGTGGCCGTGTGGGTGGGTGGGGTTCACAGTGGTCGTGTGGGTGGGTGGGTGGGGTTCACAGGGGCCGTTTGGGTTGGTGGGGTTCACAGTGGCCGTGTGGGTGGGTGGGGTTCACAGTGGCCGTGTGGGTGGGTGGGTGGGGTTCACGGTGGCCGTGTGGGTGGGTGGGGTTCACGGTGGCCGTGTGGGTGGGTGGGGTTCACAGTGGCCGTGTGGGTGGGTGGGGTTCACCGTGGCCGTGTGGGTGGGGTTCACCGTGGCCGTGTGGGTGGGTGAGGTTCACGGTGGCCGTGTGGGTGGGTGGGTTCACAGTGGCCGTGTCGGTGGGTGGGGTTCACAGTGCCCGTGTGGGTGGGTGGGGTTCACAGTGGCCGTGAGGGTGGGTGGGTGGGGTTCACAGTGGCCGTGTGGGTGGGTGGGTGGGGTTCACAGTGGCCGTGTGGGTGGGTGGGGTTCACAGTGGCCGCCGTGTGGGTGGGTGGGGTTCACAGTGGCCGTGTGGGTGGGTGGGTGGGGTTCACAGTGGCCGTGTGGGTGGGTGGGTGAGTGGGTGGGTGGGGTTCACGGTGGCCGTGAGGGTGGGTGGGTGGGGTTCACAATGGCCGTGTGGGTGGGTGGATGGGTTCACAATGGCCGTGTGGGTGGGTGGGGCTCACAGTGGCCGTGAGGGTGGGTGGGTGGGTTCACAGTGGCCGTGTGGGTGGGTGGGTGGGGTTCACAGTGGCCGTGTGGGTGGGTGGGGTTCACAGTGGCCGTGAGGGTGGGTGGGTGGGGTTCACAGTGGCCGTGTGGGTGGGTGGGGTTCACAGTGGCCGTGAGGGTGGGTGGGTGGGGCTCACAGTGGCCGTGAGGGTGGGTGGGTGGGGTTCACAGTGGCCGTGAGGGTGGGTGGGTGGGGCTCACAGTGGCCGTGAGGGTGGGTGGGTGGGGCTCACAGTGGCCGTGAGGGTGGGTGGGTGGGGTTCACGGTGGCCGTGTGGGTGGGTGGGGTTCACAGTGGCCGTGTGGGTGGGTGGGGCTCACAGTGGCCGTGTGGGTGGGTGGGTGGGGTTCACAGTGGCCGTGTGGGTGGGTGGGTGAGGTTCACAGTGGCCGTGTGGGTGGGTGGGGTTCACAGTGGCCGTGAGGGTGGGTGGGGTTCACAGTGGCCGTGTGGGTGGGTGGGTGGGGTTCACAGTGGCCGTGTGGGTGGGTGGGGTTCACAGTGGCCGTGAGGGTGGGTGGGGTTCACAGTGGCCGTGTGGGTGGGTGGGGTTCACGGTGGCCGTGTGGGTGGGTGGGTGGGGTTCACAGTGGCCGTGTGGGTGGGTGGGGTTCACAGTGGCCGTGTGGGTGGGTGGGGCTCACAGTGGCCGTGTGGGTGGGTGGGGTTCACAGTGGCCGTGAGGGTGGGTGGGTGGGGTTCACAGTGGCCGTGTGGGTGGGTGGGTGGGGTTCACGGTGGCCGTGAGGGTGGGTGGGTGGGGTTCACAGTGGCCGTGTGGGTGGGTGGGTGAGGTTCACAGTGGCCGTGTGGGTGGGTGGGTGGGGCTCACAGTGGCCGTGAGGGTGGGTGGGTGGGGTTCACAGTGGCCGTGAGGGTGGGTGGGTGGGGCTCACAGTGGCCGTGTGGGTGGGTGGGTGGGGTTCACAGTGGCCGTGTGGGTGGGTGGGTGGGGTTCACAGTGGCCGTGTGGGTGGGTGGGTGGATGGGTTCACAGTGGCCGTGTGACTGTGTGGGGCTCACAGTGGCCGTGCGCCTTACGACCGCCTCCGCTCCTCCACCCCCTTACCCGGTCGCTGTTGCTGCTGCTGCTGCTGCTGCTGTTGCTGCTGCTGCTGCGGTCCACGGCGCCGGTCGTCAGGCAGGCCCGTGAGCTCGATGGTGTCCGACTGGCTGGTGGGGCCCGCTGAGAACCACTCGGGCTCATCGTCCTGGTGGTGGTGGTGGTGGTGGTCACGGCGCCGCTGCCTCTGCTGCTGCTGCTGCTGGTGGTGGTGCTGGTCGGTGTAGCGACGGGGCAGCAGCTCCCCTGGGGCGTCCCTCTGTGCGCGGGCGAGAGCGAGCGGGCGTTTGAGAGCGTGTGTGTGTGGGCGAGTGAGAGCGTGGGTGCGTGTGTGTGTGTGGGCGAGTGTGCGAGTGAGCGTGTGTGTGTGGGCGAGTGTGCGAGTGAGCGTGTGTGTGTGGGCGAGTGTGCGAGTGAGCGTGTGTGTGTGGGCGAGTGAGCGTGTGTGTGTGGGCGAGTGAGCACGTGTGTGTGGGCGAGTGAGCGTGTGTGTGTGGGCGAGTGAGCGAGTGAGCGCGTGTGTGGGCGAGTGGGCGAGTGAGTGAGTGTGTGGGCGAGTGAGTGAGTGTGTGGGCGAGTGAGTGAGTGTGTGTGTGTGAGCGAGTGTGTGTGTGAGCGAGTGAGTGTGTGTGTGAGCGAGTGAGCGAGTGAGTGTGTGTGTGTGTGAGCGAGTGAGTGTGTGTGTGAGCGAGTGAGCGAGTGAGCGTGTGTGTGTGAGCCAGTGAGTGTGTGTGTGAGCGAGTGAGCGTGTGTGTGGGCGAGTGAGTGAGCGTGTGGGCGAGCGAGCGTCTGCGCGTGTGGGCGTAGCGGTGAGCGCCACGCCGCGCTACGAACCCGGCGACCCAAGTTCGATTCCCGCTCACGGCCAACACCGCCAGTGGCGATCATCTAAAACGGCTCCTGGGCCTCCCCTAGGTCGACTCGGCCTCAATACGAGTACCTGGTGTAGCGGTGTGCAAACCTCACCCACCCACCCCTCCCGTGTGCCACAGCTGAGCTCGCAAAGAGCATTCGCAACAACAGTCTGTCAAGGCTATAGGGGGGGGGGGAGCTTTCTTTGTCTGTTGCGATGTCAAAGACGGCGTCAAATGGTGTGGGAGCCAGAGGACATCCCTGTCGCCACCCCAAAAAGGTGAGCAGGGAACGGGCTCAGACTCCCGGCCACGTCGTTTTAAATCCGAACTCCGTTCATTGTTAGCAGGTGTAAGAGAGGCCCACCCCCCCTGCGCTGAACTGTAAGGGGGATGTTTCAATTTGCGTACGGTAAATTGTAAATGCATCTCGTGAATTGTATTGTTTGCTACGGTTGGCACTAGAATCAAGAGGCCCGAAAATGGCCTCACGCGGTTATTCCAAATAAATTAAACCGAAACTAAACTGGAAACCTCGATTTAAAGCTTTCGTGACTGCAGGGATTCATATTCTTGGTTCTTACGGTAAAGTCTCCACCACGTAGGAGGGAAACAATAAAATAATAAAAATATAAAACAATAAAATTATTATTCTTGGTTCTTCCGGTAAAGTCTCCACCACGCAGAAGGGAAACAATAAAACAATAAAATTATTATTCTTGGTTCTTTCGGTAAAGTCACCACCACGTAGAAGGGGAAACAATAAAATAATAAAACAATAAAATTATTGTAAAACAATAAAATTATTATTTTTGGTTCTTTCGGTAAAGTCACCACCACGTAGAAGGGAAACAATAAAATAATAATAAAAAATATAAAACAATAAAATTATTGTTAAACAATAAAATTATTATTCTTGGTTCTTTCGGTAAAGTCTCCACCACGTAGAAGGGGAAACAATAACATAATAAAAATATAAAACAATAAAATTATTGTAAAACAATAAAATTATTATTCTTGGTTCTTTCGGTAAAGTCACCACCACGTAGAAGGGAAACAATAAAATAATAAAAATATAACACAATAAAATTATTGTAAAACAATAAAATTATTATTCTTGGTTCTTTCGGTAAAGTCACCACCACGTAGAAGGGGAAACAATAAAATAATAAAAATATAAAACAATAAAATTATTATTCTTGCTTTCGGTAAAGTCACCACCACGTAGGAGGGAAACAATAAAACAATAAAAATATTAAACAATAAAATTCTCACGACGTTTCGACTGCAACACACGCAATCGTCACCATCAGGTGTGATGATGCTGTGGTGTTCACACCTGATGATGATTGCTTGGGTGTTGCAGTCGAAACGTCGTGAGAATTTTATTGTTTTATATTTTTATTTTTTTCCCTTCTACGTGGTGGTGACTTTACCGGAAGAACCAAGAATAATAATTTTATTGTTTTACAATAATTTTATTGTTTTATATATTTTTGAATTATTTTATTGTTTCCCTTCCACGTGGTGACCTTACCGAAAGAACCAAGAATAATAATTTTATTGTTTTATATATTTTTGAATTATTTTATTGTTTCCCTTCCACGTGGTGACCTTACCGAAAGAACCAAGAATACAAACCGAAACCGTGTGCAAAGCTCTTCTTTAGAAGCGACACTGGCCATCGCCAGTGAACAGCAGCTCAAACGAGTGGCTGTTATCACCATCACCACCATCATCATCATGATGTAGGAAGTGTAGAGCAATTAATCTCCAACTAAACTGTGTTTAGTGCGTACCAGGTAATGCCCCGCCACAAAGCGACCTACGTCTTTCTAAAGAAGAGCCGTGGACATCGCAAGCGACATCGGCTCAACCGAGCGGCCGATATCGAACCAAGCGCAAATGCACCGCAAATAATCTCGGCTAAAGCTCATCGATGTTTACTGTACCAGGCGTAAGGGGGCCCCCCCCCGCCGAGCATCTGCTGTGGAGCTCTTAGACAATCACCGTGGCACCCACTCAGTCACCCAACTCACCCGACCCACCGTTCCACTCACAACTCACCCACCGTTAAACTCACCCGACCCACCGTTCACTCGCACCTCACCCGACCCATCATTCAACTCACAACTCACCCAGCCACCGTTCAACTCACCCACCCACCGTTCAACTCACACCTCACCCGACCCATCGTTCAACTCACCCGACCCACCGTTCAACTCACACCTCACCCACCCACCGTTCACTCGCACCTCACCCACCCACAAGCTCACTCACCCGGAATCTCTTGTCCTTGTTGCGGTCTCTCAGGTCCCGGATATCCCTCGGGTCTCTCCCATCCCTCAGGAGGTCCCTCCCATCCCTCCCATCCCTCCCATCCCTCAGCAGGAGGTCCCTCCCATCCCTCCCATCCCTCAGGAGGTCCCTCCCATCCCTCCCATCCCTCAGGAGGTCTCTCCCATCCCTCCCATCCCTCCCATCCCTCAGGAGGTCCCTCCCATCCCTCCCATCCCTCAGGAGGTCCCTCCCATCCCTCCCATCCCTCAGGAGGTCCCTCCCATCCCTCAGAAGGTCTCTCCCATCCCTCCCATCCCTCAGAAGGTCTCTCCCATCCCTCCCATCCCTCAGGAGGTCTCTCCCATCCCTCCCATCCCTCAGGAGGTCTCTCCCATCCCTCAGGAGGTCTCTCCCATCCCTCCCATCCCTCAGGTCTCTCCCATCCCTCCCGAGGTCTCTCCCATCCCTCAGGTCTCTCCCATCCCTCAGGTGGTCTCTCCCATCCCTCCCATCCCTCAGGAGCTCCCTTCCATCCCTCCCATCCCTCAGGAGGTCCCTCCCATCCCTCATCAGGAGGTCCCTCCCATCCCGCTCCAGAGCTTTGATCAGAACCCTGCCACTCCCAACGGGGCGACGATCAACGGTGGAGAGTCCTCCACCTCCTCCTCCTCCTCCACCTCCTCCACCTCCTCCACCACCTCCACCACCTCCTCCTCCTCTCCCACCCAGGAGGGCCCTCTCCCCTGCACCAAGGTGTTCTCCGGCTTCCAGGGGACTGCCGGCCGGTCGACCGGAGACTACCGGGCCGCAGAGGGGAGACACGGGGTTCACCTGCGGAGGGGACGTGCGTGCACACACACACACACACGTGCACACACACACACACACGTGCACACACACACGTGCACACACACACGTACACACACACACACGTGCACACACACACACGTACACACACACACACACGTGCACACACACACACGTACACACACACACACACGTGCACACACACAGATCCCCCATGTAGCCTTAACAGACTGTAGGGGCAAGTGCTGTTAGCGAGCACCTATGAAGGCCGGAACGGTACACGAGGGGGTGGGTGGCCAGCACCACGCCCGACCGCCTTTGTCTCCCCAGTGGCGATGTTTACTACACACCGCACCAGGTACTCATTTGAGGCCGATTCGACCTAGGGGAGGCCCGGGACCGGTTCAGATAATCGTCACTGGTGTTGGCCGTGAGCGGGAATCGAACCCGGGTCGCCGGGTTCATAGCGCAGCGTAGCGCTAACAGCTACACCACCGCTCCCCACACGCACACACACGCGCTCACACACTCACGCTCACACACTCACACACACACACACACGCTCACACACACACACACACGCTCACACGCACACGCGCTCACACACACACACACACGCGCTCACACGCACACACGCTCACACACACACACACGCGCTCACACTCACACACACACGCTCACACGCGCTCACACACACACACACACACGCTCACACGCGCTCACACACACACACACGCGCTCACACACACACACACACACGCTCACACACACACACACGCGCTCACACACACACACACGCGCTCACACACACACGCTCACACACACGCACACGCTCACACACACACACACACGCTCACACACACACACACACACGCGCTCACACACACACACACGCGCTCACACACACACACACACGCGCTCACACACACACACACACGCGCTCACACACACACACACGCGCTCACACACACACACACGCGCTCACACACACACACGCTCACACACGCTCACACACACACGCGCGCACCCACCCCCCCTTCAGACAGGGTCCGTCCGCTGCTGGATGGAGATCAATGCAACATCACCAGGGTCTATCCACTGCTGGATGGAGATCAACGTGGTGGTGGTGGTGGTGACGAGTGTGTGGGTGAGAGCGGGCGGGTGGGCGAGCAGGCGTGCGGGTGAGCGGGCATGTGTGGGCAGGCGAGTAGGTGGGCGTGCGTGTGGGCGAGCGGGCGTTTCCGTGGGTGAGCGGGCGAGGCGGTGAGTGGGTGAGTGAGGCGGTGAGTGGGTGAGCGGGCGAGGCGGTGGGTGGGTGAGCGGGCGAGGCGGTGGGTGGGTGAGCGGGCGAGGCGGTGAGTGGGTGAGCGGGGCGAGGCGGTGAGTGGGTGAACGGGCGAGGCGGTGAGTGGGTGAGCGGGCGAGGCGGTGAGTGGGTGAGCGGGGCGAGGCGGTGAGCGGGTGAGTGGGCGAGGCGGTGAGTGGGTGAGCGGGCGAGGCGGTGGGCGGGTGAGCGGGCGAGGCGGTGAGTGGGTGAGCGGGGCGAGGCGGTGAGCGGGTGAGCGGGCGAGGCGGTGGGCGGGTGAGCGGGCGAGGCGGTGAGTGGGTAAGCGGGCGAGGCGGTGAGCGGGTGAGCGGGCGAGGCGGTGAGTGGGTGAGCGGGGCGAGGCGGTGAGTGGGTGAGCGGGCGAGGCGGTGAGTGGGTGAGCGGGCGAGGCGGTGGGCGGGTGAGCGGGCGAGGCGGTGAGTGGGTGAGCGGGCGAGGCGGTGAGTGGGTAAGCGGGCGAGGCGGTGAGCGGGTGAGCGGGCGAGGCGGTGAGTGGGTGAGCGGGGCGAGGCGGTGAGTGGGTGAGCGGGCGAGGCGGTGAGTGGGTGAGCGGGGCGAGGCGGTGAGTGGGTGAGCGGGCGAGGCGGTGAGTGGGTGAGTGGGTGAGCAACCTGGCAGCCGCTGCCAAAGCTCCGTCTCTGCGGACTCAGCACAACCTCGATGTCATCCTCCTCTCGGATTCTTTCACGGGGATCTGGAGAGAGAGAGAGAGAGAGACGCACACACAGAGAGAGAGAGACGCACACAGAGAGAGAGAGACGCACACACAGAGAGAGACAGAGACGCACACAGAGAGAGAGAGAGACGCACACAGAGAGAGAGACGCACACAGAAACACGATTCACCCTTACCCATTCACTTGCACAAAGACAGAGGTGCCGTGTGGGTGGGTGGGTTCACAGTGGCCGTGTGGGTGGGTGGGTGGATGGGTTCACAGTGGCCGTGTGGGTGGGTGGGTGGGTGAGGTTCACAGTGGCCCTTGTGGGTGGGTGGGTGGATGGGTTCACAGTGGCAGTGTGGGTGGGTGGGGTTCACGGTGGCCGTGTGGGTGGGTGGGGTTCACGGTGGCCGTGTGGGTGGGTGGATGGGGTTCACAGTGGCCGTGTGGGTGGGTGGGTGGGGCTCACAGTGGCCGTGTGGGTGGGTGGGTGGGGTTCACAGTGGCTCGTGGTCGGGGGTTGGAGCCTCACCGGATGATCGCCGTTTCGCCAGCGCCCTCTCCCCGTCCAGAGAGCGCTCCCTCTTCCCACCGCCACCGCCCCCCACCGTGGCCGTGCCCCCCACCAACCCCTCGGGGACCCCTCCCACCAGCGCCGCGCCTGCCCCGGGCCCCCCAACGGAGGGGGCGGGGGCAGGGGCTGGCTCCCCGTCGGGGTAGAGGGATGCGTGCCAGCGCTCGGGGTCCCACACCCCATCGCTACGCACGGACACACAAAAGTCTAAGCAGAGGTCCACCAACTCGGCCACTCGCCCAGCCAGCCACCAGCTCACCCAGCCACCAGCTCACCCACCCAGCCACTCACCCACCCAGCCACTCACCCTGCCAGCCACCAGCTCACCCACCCAGCCAGCCACCAGCTCACCCACCCAGCCAGCCACCAGCTCACCCACCCAGCCACCAGCTCACCAGCTCACCCAGCCACCAGCTCACCCAGCCACCAGCTCACCCAGCCACCAGCTCACCCAGCCACCAGCTCACCCACCCACCCAGCCACCTGCTCACCCACCCAGCCAGCTACCAGCTTCACCCACCCAGCCACCTGCTCACCCACCCACCCAGCCACCAGCTTCAACCACCCAGCCAGCCACCAGCTCACCCACCCAGCCAGCTACCAGCTTCACCCAGCCAGCCACCTGCTCACCCAC
The DNA here is from genome assembly GCF_048934315.1 of Petromyzon marinus. Lineage (NCBI taxonomy): Eukaryota > Metazoa > Chordata > Hyperoartia > Petromyzontiformes > Petromyzontidae > Petromyzon > Petromyzon marinus. The sequence goes on along the minus strand of NC_133749.1, from coordinate 5,268,084 downwards.
CCACCCAGCCACCAGCTTCACCCACCCAGCAAGCCACCAGCTCACCCACCCAGCCAGCTACCAGCTTCACCCACCCAGCCAGCCACCAGCTCACCCACCCACCCAGCCACCAGCTCACCCACCCACCAGCTTCACCCACCCAGCCACCAGCTTCACCCACCCACCCAGCCACCAGCTCACCCACCCACCCAGCCACCAGCTTCACCCACCCACCCAGCCACCAGCTCACCCACCCAGCCAGCCACCAGCTCACCCACCCACCCAGCCACCAGCTCACCCACCCAGCCAGCCACCAGCTCACCCACCCAGCCAGCCACCAGCTCACCCACCCAGCCACCTGCTCACCCAGCCAGCCAGCCACCAGCTCACCCACCCAGCCACCTGCTCACCCACCCACCAGCTTCACCCACCCAGCCAGCCACCAGCTCACCCACCCAGCCACCTGCTCACCCACCCACCAGCTTCACCCACCCAGCCAGCCACCAGCTCACCCACCCAGCCACCAGCTCACCCACCCACCAGCTTCACCCACCCACCCAGCCACCAGCTTCACCCACCCAGCCAGCTACCAGCTCACCCACCCAGCCAGCTACCAGCTTCACCCACCCAGCAAGCCACCAGCTTCACCCACCCAGCAAGCCACCAGCTCACCCACCCAGCCAGCTACCAGCTTCACCCACCCAGCCAGCCACCTGCTCACCCACCCAGCCAGCCACCAGCTCACCCACCCAGCCAGCCACCAGCTCACCCACCCAGCCAGCCACCAGCTCACCCACCCAGCCAGCCACCAGCTCACCCACCCACCAGCTCACCCAGCCACCAGCTTCACCCACCCAGCCACCAGCTTAACCCACCCAGCCAGCCACCAGCTCACCCATCCACCCAGCCACCAGCTCACCCACCCAGCCTGCCACCAGCTCACCCACCCAGCCTGCCACCAGCTCACCCACCCAGCCAGCCACCAGCTCACCCACCCACCAGCTCACCCAGCCACCAGCTTCACCCACCCAGCCACCAGCTTAACCCACCCAGCCAGCCACCAGCTCACCCATCCACCCAGCCACCAGCTCACCCACCCAGCCTGCCACCAGCTCACCCACCCAGCCAGCCACCAGCTCACCCACCCAGCCAGCCACCAGCTCACCCACTCACCAGCTCACCCACCCACCCAGCCACCAGCTCACCCACCCAGCCAGCCACCAGCTCACCCACCCAGCCAGCCACCAGCTTCACCCACCCAGCCAGCCACCAGCTCACCCACCCACCCACCCACCAGCTTCACCCACCCAGGCAGCCACCAGCTCACCCACTCACCAGTCAAACTTGTCACGGAGACACTTGGGGCGCAGTTGAGCTGCAGGACTCAGCTCTTTGATCTGCATCAGTCGCTCCTGATGAACGCACGCACACACGCGCACACACACACACACACGATAAGCCAGCGAATGAGTCACGTCAGCGAGTGGGTGAAAGTGAGCGCTCGAATGAACGAGCGGGCGAGCTCTGAAAGAATGAGCGGGCGATAGATCACTGAATTAACTCTGAATTAATCAGTGAGCGAATTAACGAGCAAGTGAACGAACGAGCGAGCGAATGAGTGAACGAGCGAGCGAATGAGTGAACGAGCGAGCGAATGAGTGAACGAGCGAGCGAATGAGTGAACGAGCGAGCGAACGAGCGAGCGAACGAGTGAACGAGTGAACGAGCGAGCGAGCGAGCGAATGAGCGAACGAGCGAGCGAGCGAGTGAACGAGCGAGCGAATGAGCGAACGAGCGAGCGAATGAGCGAACGAGCGAGCGAATGAGCGAACGAGCGAGCGAATGAGTGAACGAGCGAGTGAATGAGTGAACGAGCGAGCGAGGCACCTTCGAGTAGCGGAAGTTGAGACGCCTGCTGCTCAGAGGAGCCGGGGAAGTCGATGATTTCCCGGAGGAGGAAGAAGAGGAGGCCAAGGGAGGAGGAGCCACAACCACCACCTTGTCCTCCTCATTACCACCACCGCCATCGTCGCCACCGTCACCACTGACACCACCGACACCGCCACCACTGACACCACCATCACCGTCACCACTGACACCACCATCACCGTCACCACTGACACCACTGACACCACCATCACCGTCACCGACACCTTCAGCGTCACCGTCACCACCACCACCGTCAACGACACCACCACCACCGTCACCCACACCACCGACACCACCAACGTCACCCACACCACCGACACCACCACCGTCACCCACACCACCGACACCACCACCGTCACCGACACCGCCACCGCCACCCACACCACCAACACCGTCACTGACACCGTCACCGACACCACTAACACCACCACCGTCACCCACACCACCAACACCACCACCGTCACCCACACCACCAACACCACCACCGTCACCCACACCACCAACACCACCACCGTCACCCACACCACCAACACCACCACCGTCACCCACACCACCAACACCACCACCGTCACCCACACCACCAACACCACCACCGTCACCCACACCACCAACACCACCACCGTCACCCACACCACCAACACCACCACCGTCACCCACACCACCAACACCACCACCGTCTCTACCACCAACACCACCACCGTCACCCACACCGATGCTCACACCACTGACACCACCACCACCACCGTCACCACCGTCACCACCGTCACCACCACCACCACCACCGTCACTGTCTCTACCACCACCGTCACCACCGTCACCACCACCACCGTCTCTACCACCACCACCGTCTCTACCACCACCGTCACCACCGTCACCACCACCACCGTCTCTACCACCACCACCGTCTCTACCACCACCACCACCACCGTCACCCACACCGATGCTCACACCACTGACACCACCACCACCACCGTCACCACCACCACCACCGTCGTCACCACCACCACCGTCGTCACCACCACCACCACCACCGTCACCACCACCACCACCGTCGTCACCACCACCATCACCACCACCACCGTCTCTACCACCACCGTCACCACCACCACCACCACCACCACCGTCTCCGTTCTCCACCCCCTCGGCCAGCCCGCCTGCTGGGGTCTTCACACCGCCCCCACCGCCGCTGGGGGGTGGTGAGGTCCGTGGGGGGGAGGGGCGGTGGCCCCCAAGGCCCCCCCCCTCAGCCCCGCCACCCTGGGGGGCCACGGGGGGTGGCTCCTCCATGGAGAGAGAGAGAGAGGGGGGGGGGGGAACCCGTCGGAGACCTGGGGGGGGGTGGAGGAGGGTTGACAGCAGCCATTAACATCTTGGTGCAGGCCCTTCAGTTTCAAAGACAGAGCACGGTTGTATAATTATTATTATTATCACCACCACACACACACACACGGCCAGCCAACACGGTTAAACAACAACCACCGCCATTCGCCACCAAGTGGCGGCGACGTCACCACGACGCTTTGTGCCAGGCCACGTGGTGCACATTGGAGGGCCAACGTCCGCTTGGCAGGAGGTCGTCACGGTTCGGACCCAGCAGGTGCCACGGGTCGACTGACCGAGACGACCGGCTGATGCACCGCCTGTGTCCCCTACTGCTGTGCCAACCTGCTGTGCTTTAACCACCCGGCGCGCCGCTCGTTGTTGTGAGCGTCGCTCCTCCGCCCTCCGTTGTTGTTGGAGGGCGACTGACTGATGCACCACCTGTGCCCCCTACTGTGCCAACCCCGCTGTGCCCTTTGCCACCCGGCGCTCCGCTCGTTGTTGCGAGCGTCGCTCCTCCGCCCTCCGTTGTTGTTATTGGAGGGCGACTGACTCCAACTGCCCAGTAGCAGCGTCCTTCACGAGCCTCCTCCTCCTCCTCCACAGAGGCCGATCTCTTGCCCACGCAACGCCCGTTTAGCCCCATACCCTGCCGGAGGAGCTCACACTGATGGGACTTTGTCCAGGTATTTCAAGGATTTGTGAGCTCCTCACACAATCCAGCCTGGTTAAACCCAGGATGGATCGTAGGCAGGGTCAGCCTGAATGTTTCTAACCGGCAAAGATGTTCCATTTAGGGGGGGGGTCCACGTTTCGCAAGCGCAGAGAAGGGAGGGAATGACCATTTAGGGGGAGGGGGTCCACGTTTTGCAAGCGCAGAGAAGGGAGGGAATGACCGTGGCCGAGAAGACCTGAAGCTTAGTGCGGAGCGACAGACCAGGTAGCTTCCATACAGCGTTACGCAACCGATGAAAAGATATTGCCGCTCGACTGATTCGGAGTGAGAGCTCTGCTGTCAAACCGGAGCCGGTCGTGAGCACACTGCCCAGGTATGGGGGGGGGGGAACTCTCCACTTGAAACTTTCCTGACTGCAGGAATGAATAGTCTTTGGTTCTTTAGCTAAAGTCACGCAGATAGAAATGATGATAATAAAAAAAAACAAATAATAAAAATCGTCAACAAAAAAACCAGCCAATGTAGACTGTAGCCCGGTTATCAAGCTGGGGTGAGCTTACTGGCAGCCCATAATGTAGACTTGCAGCCTGGTTCATAACTTGAAAAATATAAAATAAATTGAAAAAAATCAAGATGATATTATTATTAAATATTATGTATTTATTTAAAATCATTTTTGTATTTTATATTTTTCAGGTTAAGAAAACAGGCTACAGTCTAAATTCCCATTTAAAGCTTTCGTGACTGCAACGATTCATCTTCTTTGGTTCTTTCGGTAAAGTCACCACCACGTAGAATGAGAATAAAATAAGAAATTGATAAAATAAAATAACACAATATTCTCACGACGTTTCGGCCACAACACAAGCGGCCTTCATCAGGTGAAGGGAGCGAGACTGTCTGGTAGGACAGCGCTGTCCTACCAGACAGTCTCGCTCCCTTCACCTGATGAAGGCCGCTTGTGTTGTGGCCGAAACGTCTATAATACCCAGGCAGGTGCTTAGTTTTGGTGGGGCTGATGGTAAGGCCCCATCTCTTAGTGGCACGCTCCAGTCTCAGCAGCAGCATCTCCAACTCCTCTGAATGAGCAGCTATTACCAAATCATCGGCATACATAACGTGGTTGAGCAATAGGGAGCCATCCCTTGACCGCACCCGGGCATCGATCAGCCTCCCATTATATCTGTACCAAATGGAGATTCCTCCGGTACAGCTATTGAAGGCCTCACAAACTACATGGTCAAAAAAGATGTTAAATAATGTGGGAGCCAGAGGACATCCCTGTCGCACTCCAAGGTGAACAGGGAATGGCTCTGACTCCCGGCCACGTAGTTTTACCAGGGGCCTGCTCACCAAACAACCCAGAGCCCAGGCCTACTGATGGTATCATAGGCCAGGTCAATAAAGCAAAGATGTAGGTCCTGTTGGAATTCCCTACACCTCTGCTGTAGCAGACAGAGAATATGGCATCTGTGTAGGACCGCCCTTGCCTGAAACCGCATTGGGGCTCCGCAAGCCTCTCTTCAGCATGCCTGGCAAGGCGATGTTGAATAATCCTTGCCAGTACTTTGCCCGGCACAGAGGAGTGAGATGCCCCTGTAGTTGTTGCAGTCTGTGCGGTCCCCCTTCTGAGAGGGGGACCAACAAGGGCATCCTTCCAATCCTACGGAACCTGTCCAGTGGTCCAGAATGTTGTTATGTCAGTAGGGCAGACTGTGCACAAACGCCACTCTCCCGCAGCATTTCCCTAAGGGGAGGGCGGTCCTTTCCCTAGTCTTAAGACTCTAGATCGCCTTCAGTACTTCCTCAACAGATTGCACCTCAGCCAGCCACTCAAAAGGTGCCGACTTCTTCGAATATTTAAAGCACTGCAGCCTCTGCAGGGTCATCGCCACTTTGCCCTATGATGTTTCCAGGCTGGAGAGATATCCCCACGCCAAAGACCTGAAATAAATACTCAGCATATCTGCAAACCTGTTCCTGGGGGTCAGACGCAAACCACCACCACCCCCCCCACACACACACACAAACCACCACCACCACTCCCCCACACAAAAACCACCACCACCCCCCACACACACACCCACACAAAAACCACCACCACCCCCCACACACACACACACAAAAACCACCACCACCCCCCACACACACACACACACAAAAACCACCACCACCCCCCACACACACACACACACAAAAACCACCACCACCCCCCACACACACACACACAAAAACCACCACCACCCCCCACACACACACACACACAAAAACCACCACCACCCCCCACACACACACACAAAACCACCACCACCCCCCACACACACACACACACAAAAACCACCATCACCCCCCACACACACACACACACAAAAACCACCACCACCCCCCACACACACACACACAAAAACCACCACCACCCCCCACACACACACACAAAAAAACCACCACCACCCCCCACACACACACACACAAAAAAACCACCACCACCCCCCACCCCCCACACACACAAAAACCACCACCACCCCCCACACACACACAAACCACCACCACCCCCCACACACACAAACCACCACCACCCCCCACACACACAAACCACCACCACCCCCCACACACACACACAAACCACCACCACCCCCCACACACACAAACCACCACCACCCCCCACACACACACACAAACCACCATCCCCCCCCACACACACAAACCACTACCACCACCAACACACACACACAAAGCTAACACAGTATTATCACGCACACACACACACAAAGCTAACACAGTATTATCACGCACACACACACACAAAGCTAACACAGTATTATCACGCACACACACACAAAGCTAACACAGTATTATCACGCACACACACACAAAGCTAACACAGTATTATCACGCACACACACACAAAGCTAACACAGTATTATCACACACACAAAGCTAACACAGTATTATCACGCACACACACACAAAGCTAACACAGTATTATCACACACACACAAAGCTAACACAGTATTATCACGCACACACACACAAAGCTAACAGTATTATCACGCACACACACACAAAGCTAACACAGTATTATCACACACACACACAAAAACCACCACCACCCCCCACACACACACAAAAACCACCACCACCCCCCCCACACACACACACAAAAACCACCACCACCCCCCACACACACACACAAAAACCACCACCACCCCCCACACACACACACACACACAAAAACCACCACCACCCCCCACACACACAAAAACCACCACCACCCCCCACACACACACACACAAACCACCACCACCCCCCACACACACACACACAAACCACCACCACCCCCCACACACACACACACAAACCACCATCCCCCCCCACACACACAAACCACTACCACCACCAACACACACACACACACAAAGCTAACACAGTATTATCACGCACACACACACAAAGCTAACACAGTATTATCACGCACACACACACAAAGCTAACACAGTATTATCACACACACACACAAAGCTAACACAGTATTATCACACACACACACACAAAGCTAACACAGTATTATCACAAACACACAAACACAAAGCTAACACAGTATTATCACAAACACACAAACACAAAGCGAACACAGTATTATCACGCACACACAAACACACAAAGCTAACACAGTATTATCACGCACACACACACACACAAAGCTAACACAGTATTATCACGCACACACACACACACAAAGCTAACACAGTATTATCACGCACACACACACAAAGCTAACACAGTATTATCACACAAACACACAAAGCTAACACAGTATTATCACGCACACACAAACACACAAAGCTAACACAGTATTATCACAAACACACAAACACACAAAGCTAACAGTATTATCACAAACACACAAAGCTAACACAGTATTATCACAAACACACAAACACACAAAGCTAACACAGTATTATCACGCACACACAAACACACAAAGCTAACACAGTATTATCACACACACAAACACACAAAGCTAACACAGTATTATCACGCACACACACACACACAAAGCTAACACAGTATTATCACGCACACACACACACACAAAGCTAACACAGTATTATCACGCACACACACACAAAGCTAACACAGTATTATCACGCACACACACACACACACAGCTAACACAGTATTATCACGCACACACACACAAAGCTAACACAGTATTATCACGCACACACACAAAGCTAACACAGTATTATCACGCACACACACAAAGCTAACACAGTATTATCACGCACACACACAAAGCTAACACAGTATTATCACGCACACACACAAAGCTAACACAGTATTATCACACACACACAAAGCTAACACAGTATTATCACACACACACAAAGCTAACACAGTATAATCACACACACACACAAAGCTAACACAGTATAATCACACACACACACAAAGCTAACACAGTATTATCACACACACACACAAAGCTAACACAGTATTATCACACACGCACACACAAAGCTAACACAGTATTATCACACACGCACACACAAAGCTAACACAGTATTATCACACACGCACACACAAAGCTAACACAGTATTATCACACACGCACACACAAAGCTAACACAGTATTATCACACACGCACACACAACGCTAACACAGTATTATCACACACACACACAAAGCTAACACAGTATTATCACACACACACACAAAGCTAACACAGTATTACCACACACACACACAAAGCTAACACAGTATTATCACACACACACACAAAGCTAACACAGTATTATCACACACACACACAAAGCTAACACAGTATTATCACACACACACACAAAGCTAACACAGTATTATCACACACACACACAAAGCTAACACAGTATTATCACACACACACACACACAAAGCTAACACAGTATTATCACACACACACACACAAAGCTAACACAGTATTATCACACGCACACAAAGCTAACACAGTATTATCACGCACACACACACACAAAGCTAACACAGTATTATCACGCACACACACACACAAAGCTAACACGGTATTATCACGCACACACACACACAAAGCTAACACGGTATTATCACGCACACACACACACAGCTAACACGGTATTATCACGCACACACACACACACACAAAGCTAACACGGTATTATCACACACACACACAAAGCTAACACGGTATTATCACACACACACACAAAGCTAACACGGTATTATCACACACACACACAAAGCTAACACGGTATTATCACACACACACACAAAGCTAACACGGTATACTCACACACACACACACAAAGCTAACACGGTATAATCACACACACACACAAAGCTAACACGGTATAATCACACACACACAAAGCTAACACAGTATAATCACACACACACACACACAAAGCTAACACAGTATAATCACACACACACACACACAAAGCTAACAGTATAATCACACACACACACAAAGCTAACACAGTATTATCACACACACACACAAAGCTAACACAGTATTATCACACACACACAAAGCTAACACAGTATTATCACACACACACAAAGCTAACACAGTATTATCACACACACAAAGCTAACACAGTATTATCACACACACAAAGCTAACACAGTAATATCACACACACACACACAAAGCTAACACGGTATTATCACACACACACACACACAAAGCTAACACGGTATTATCACACACACACACAAAGCTAACACAGTATTATCACACACACACACACAAAGCTAACACAGTATTATCACACACACACACACACAAAGCTAACACAGTATTATCACACACACACACAAAGCTAACACAGTATTATCACACACACACACACAAAGCTAACACAGTATTATCACACACACACACAAAGCTAACACAGTATTATCACACACACACAAAGCTAACACAGTATTATCACACACACACAAAGCTAACACAGTATTATCACACACACACACAAAGCTAACACAGTATTATCACACACACACACAAAGCTAACACAGTATTATCACACACACACACACAAAGCTAACACAGTATTATCACACACACACACACAAAGCTAACACAGTATTATCACACACACACAAAGCTAACACAGTATTATCACACACACACAAAGCTAACAGTATTATCACACACACACAAAGCTAACACAGTATTATCACACACACACAAAGCTAACACAGTATTATCACACACAAAGCTAACACAGTATTATCACACACACAAAGCTAACACAGTATTATCACACACACACAAAGCTAACACAGTATTATCACACACACACAAAGCTAACACAGTAATATCACACACACACAAAGCTAACACAGTAATATCACACACACACAAAGCTAACACAGTATTATCACACACACACAAAGCTAACACAGTATTATCACACACACACAAAGCTAACACAGTATTATCACACACACACAAAGCTAACAGTATTATCACACACACACAAAGCTAACACAGTATTATCACACACACACAAAGCTAACACAGTATTATCACACACAAAGCTAACACAGTATTATCACACACACAAAGCTAACACAGTATTATCACACACACACAAAGCTAACACAGTATTATCACACACACACAAAGCTAACACAGTATTATCACACACACACAAAGCTAACACAGTAATATCACACACACACAAAGCTAACATAGTAATATCACACACACACAAAGCTAACACAGTATTATCACACACACACACAAAGCTAACACAGTATTATCACACACACACACAAAGCTAACACAGTATTATCACACACACACAAAGCTAACACAGTATTATCACACACACACAAAGCTAACACAGTATTATCACACACACACAAAGCTAACACAGTATTATCACACACACACAAAGCTAACACAGTATTATCACACACACACACAAAGCTAACACAGTATTATCACACACACACACAAAGCTAACACAGTATTATCACACACACACACAAAGCTAACACAGTAATATCACACACACACACACAAAGCTAACACAGTATTATCACACACACACACAAAGCTAACACAGTATTATCACACACACACACAAAGCTAACACAGTATTATCACACACACACAAAGCTAACACAGTATTATCACACACACACACAAAGCTAACACAGTATTATCACACACACACAAAGCTAACACAGTATTATCACACACACACAAAGCTAACACAGTATTATCACACACACACAAAGCTAACACAGTATTATCACACACACACAAAGCAAACACAGTATTATCACACACACAAAGCTAACACAGTAATATCACACACACACACACAAAGCTAACACGGTATTATCACACACACACAAAGCTAACACGGTATTATCACACACACACACAAAGCTAACACAGTATTATCACACACACACACACAAAGCTAACACAGTATTATCACACACACACACACACAAAGCTAACACAGTATTATCACACACACACACACAAAGCTAACACAGTATTATCACACACACACACACAAAGCTAACACAGTATTATCACACACACACACACACAAAGCTAACACAGTATTATCACACACACACACAAAGCTAACACAGTATTATCACACACACACACAAAGCTAACACAGTATTATCACACACACACACAAAGCTAACACAGTATTATCACACACACACACAAAGCTAACACAGTATTATCACACACACACACACAAAGCTAACACAGTATTATCACACACACACACAAAGCTAACACAGTATTATCACACACACACAAAGCTAACACAGTATTATCACACACACACAAAGCTAACAGTATTATCACACACACACAAAGCTAACAGTATTATCACACACACACAAAGCTAACACAGTATTATCACACACACACAAAGCTAACACAGTATTATCACACACACACAAAGCTAACACAGTATTATCACACACACAAAGCTAACACAGTATTATCACACACACACAAAGCTAACACAGTATTATCACACACACACAAAGCTAACACAGTAATATCACACACACACAAAGCTAACACAGTAATATCACACACACACAAAGCTAACACAGTATTATCACACACACACAAAGCTAACACAGTATTATCACACACACACACAAAGCTAACACAGTATTATCACACACACACAAAGCTAACACAGTATTATCACACACACACAAAGCTAACACAGTATTATCACACACACAAAGCTAACACAGTATTATCACACACACAAAGCTAACACAGTATTATCACACACACACAAAGCTAACACAGTATTATCACACACACACACAAAGCTAACACAGTATTATCACACACACACACAAAGCTAACACATTATTATCACACACACACACACAAAGCTAACACATTATTATCACACACACACACACAAAGCTAACACAGTATTATCACACACACACACAAAGCTAACACAGTATTATCACACACACACACAAAGCTAACACAGTATTATCACACACACACACACACAAAGCTAACACAGTATTATCACACACACACACAAAGCTAACACAGTATTATCACACACACAAAGCTAACACAGTATTAAACGGCTACATTCACGCCACATTACAACGCCGTCGCAAACCGCCCTCGTAACGCCACAAAAACCGACCGACGACGCATCGGCGATACGCGAAACATTTAAAAAACAAAGGTTTGTTTTATTCCTTAACATTTAACACAACAAAAAGATTACCCAGTCCGATGGCTACGCGGTTTCTTTAGGCCGCGATCCGGGACCTCGTTCGCTCGCTCGCTCGCTTGTTCGTTGCAAATGATCGGAAACTTGCAAGCCCACGCAACATTAAATGTCATCGCGAACGTAAAACACCGCGACAAACAAGGACCAGTTAATATCGACATATAAAAACAATTAAATGTTAAATATTTACCTCACACACACACACAAGTCAAGACCATAACACCACCCCCCCAGAAAAAAAAAAAGGCCGCAACGAGCCCCCCCAAGTCGCCTCACGGACTCCGCGGGGTGGTGATGAGGTGGCGGCGGCGGCGGTGCCCCTCACCACCCCCCCCCCCCCCCCCCGAGTCGGTCAACCTTCAAACGGCCGTCGCGAGACGGATAAAGGCGCCAACGGCGAGGCAAAAATACCTTCGCGTAGGGGAAGAGGCGGTCGAGGCGAGCGAGCGACCGGCGAGGAGGCGACGAAGACGCGCGCGGTTAGAGAGTTGGCAAAAAAAAAAAGAAAAATTTGTTGCGCTCAGACCGGGGGGGGGGGGGGGGCCCCCTAGTCTGGCTGCTTCTATTGTGGCGGGCTGGGTGGGGGGGGTGGGAGATGGTCGAGGACGGGGGGGGGGGTGGAGGCAGGCGGCGCGCAGGCTCCGAGTGGGGGGCCGACTAGGCCGCGTGCGAAAGGGCGGGCGGTGTCTTCCTATTGGCTACTTAACGCGGGCTCCCGTAGGACCCGGATGTTTGAGGGGGTGTGGAAGGGGGGGGGAGGTGGGCGGGGGAAGGCTCCGAGTGGGGCGGGCCAGTTCGCACGCGAAAGGGCGGGCGGTGTCTTCCTATTGGCTACTTAACGCGGGCTCCCGTAGGACCCGGATGTTTGAGGGGGTGTGGAGGGGGGGGGGAGGTGGGCGGGGGAAGGCTCCGAGTGGGGCGGGCCAGTTCGCACGCGAAAGGGCGGGCGGCGTTTTCCTATTGGCTAGTTAACGCGGGCTCCCGTAGGACCCGGATGTTGGGAGGGGGTGTGGAGGGGGGCGGGGGCAGGCTCCGAGTGGGGCGGGCCAGGCCGCGTGCGAAAGAGCGGGCGGAGTCTTCCTTCCTATTGGCTACTTAACGCGAGTTTCCCTAGGACCCGGATGTTGAGGAGGGGAGGTGGGCGGGGGCAGGCTACGCCGAGTGGGGCGGGCCCAGGCCGCGTGCGAAAGGGCAGGCGACGCCTTCCCATTGGCTACTTTGCGCGGGCTGCCGCAGGACCCGGATGTTAGAGACCGGGAAGGGAGAGTAGATTGGGGGGGGGAGGTTGAGAGGGGGAGGGGCTGGCACCCAACCGATGACGTACGGAGCGCGCCGGTTTATGTTGTCCCCCTTACAAAGATGGCGCCCAAGCCGGGGAGTGGCCGTCACCTACGTTGGACGCCATCTTTGTAAGGGGTTTAGACTTTTCACGAATGTCCAGCAAAGGGGTGGTCAGAATCCGTACGGTTTACCCTGTATGTACAACAATGACAATTGTACATGCACAACAAGAAAATGTTGATTTAAAGCTTTCGTGACTGCAGTAATTCATATTCTTAGCTCTTTAGGTAAAGTCACCACGTTGAAGGGAAACAATAAAATAATATATATTAAACAATCAAAATTATCACGACGTTTCGACCATAACACAAACGGTCATAATCAGGTGTGATAAACCAACGGCAAGAAACATTTGAAATAAGTGGCGGTTCGCATTTATTTATTTATATATAAACGGTGTTTGTGTTTATTAAAAAAAACGTTAGCACCACGGGCAGCGATTTGGCAGTTAAAAGAGGAGGGGGGAGACGAAAAATGAATGTATGCTGTCTGAAAGCCACCGTAAGCGTGAACAACAAATTAAGACCTGAAATGGTTTATCAAATCCTTCCAATGATTGCTAAGCCCAGAATCCATCTTCTCGGTTGAAATTGTCTCTGTGCTTGTATATGTGGATAGCCTCGTGAACGAATCTCTCATGGTAACTGTAAGCGTGAACAATCAATTAAGACCCGAAATGGTTTATCAAATCCTTCCAATGATTGCTAAGCCCAGAATCCATCTTCTCGGTTGAAATTGTCTCTGTGCTTGTATATGTGGATAGCCTCGTGAACGAATCTCTCATGGTAGCCAGATGGCTTACAAAGAACCTCTGTCTTGGAAAAGTCAATGTCATGTGAGCCTACTGAATTATAACAATGATCTGCCACGACCGAGGTGTTGGTCCTACCGTGTTTAAGGGCTGCTTTGTGTTCACGAATGCGGTCCGAGACATGGCGTTTGGTTTCTCCAATGTAACTACTACGATGAACATTTTACATGAACAACAAGGAAAATGTATAGGAATAGGTTTTACCCTTTTAACTGGGTGAGCATTTACATTATGAGTGCCAGTTAAAAGGGTAAAACCTATTCCTATATCTTGTTTCTGGCAAAGGAGGTCTCATAATGTAAATGCTCACCCGAGCCCTCAATACTCTGATAGTGCGCTGTTTTTGAGTTGTACGCCTTTTGGCGTCTTCTGGTCCAACACCAATGGAGACTAAAGGGCTCTAAGAAAAGCTGTCTCGGGTGTGGAACCAATCAAATTTAAGGACAGTGCATATTATTATCAGAGTTGTCTTTTTTTTGTTTGCATTTTGACTGCTTGTGTTGTGGTTATTGCAAACATGATGCCTTGAATAAAGGTGTCAGTTTTTGTGCCAGTTAAAAGGGTAAAACCTATTCCTATATCTTGTTTCTGGCAAAGGAGGTCTCATAAAGGAAAATGTATGTTCTTGGTTCTTTCGGTAAAGTCACGTAGAAGGGAAACAATAAAATAATAAAAATATAAAACAATACAATTCGCACGACATTTCGACTGCAACACAAGCAATCATCATCAGGTGTGAAAACCACAGCAAGAAAAATGTGACTTTACCGAAAGAATCCCTGCAGTCACGAAAGTTTTCAATCAAAAGGAAAATTTTACTTAATTAATGCGCGAAAAAGTTTTTGTTGTTGTAACATAATTAATGCGCGAAAAAGTTTTTGTTGTTGTAACATAATTAATGCAACCGCACGGTTCATTATGATGACGCCACGAATTTGGTTTCTGATTATCATAATTTATAAGGGCCCCTAGTGGGCGCGTACCTATTGGCCCTCCTCTCTGCGAAGTGGCGTCGCACAATTAACATAATTTATGTGTGAGTAGGATCTCTGTCTCTCTCACCCCCCTGCTAGGTAACATAATTTATTTGTCGCCATTTCGTCATTGACCTAATTTATGTGCGCACCTGATCTTTTTTCCTCTTATTATTAACATAATTGATGCGCTCACTGATTTTTTTCTTTGGTTCTTTCAGTTTTTTTTACTTTGCGCGGCCGCTGGGGATAATTTTTTAAAGCACCATAATTTATGCAGCCGCTGGAAAATTTCCCGTTCTCATTAACATAATTGATGCAGCCACCGGGTTTACACCCTTTTATCATTAACATAATTTATGCGATCGCCCGATGGTTTTGGTTCTCATTAACATAGTTAATGCGACCGCCGTGTCGTGCATCCCCCTTTACATTAACATAATTTATACCGGAACTGTTTCTCAACCGCAACGCGATGGAAGATATGCGGATAGCCAAAGTAAGTTGAGTTAACGTCACCAACTAATTAACTAATTAGTTAGATAACGTTACTAACTGATTAACTAGTTACCCAACCAGCTCTTTGTCTTTTGCCTTCAACACAGCCGGTGGTTTTACTGAGCTGTGCTGTCTGTGCGCAGTGAACATCGACACTTACGGGGGAGACAAAGGCGGCCGAGCGTGGTGGTTGCTGGCCACCCACTCACCCCCTGTGTGGGATACCACAGTGGCGGCCTTCATAGGCAGCGCTGCTGCTGCTACTAACAGCCACTTGCCCCTACAGCCCTGCTTGAGGGCTACCTGGGGGAGATTTTTCTGTGTGTGACAGCCACTTGTCCCTACAGCCCTGCTAGAGGGCTACCTGGGGGAGCTTTGTCTGTGTGTGACAGCCAATTGCCCCTACAGCCCTGCTAGAGGGCTACCTGGGGGAGCTTTGTCTGTGTGTGACAGCCACTTGCTCCTACAGCCCTGCTAGAGGGCTACCTGGGGGAGCTTTGTCTGTGTGTGACAGCCACTTGCCCCTACAGCCCTGCTAGAGGCTACCTGGGGGAGCTTTGTCTGTGTGTGACAGCCACTTGCCCCTACAGCCCTGCTAGAGGGCTACCTGGGGGAGCTTTGTCTGTGTGTGACAGCCACTTGCCCCTACAGCCCTGCTAGAGGGCTACCTTTGGGAGCTTTGTCTGTGTGACAGCCACTTGCCCCTACAGCCCTGCTAGAGGGCTACCTGGGATAGCTTTGTCTGTGTGTGACAGCCACTTGCCCCTACAGCCCTGCTAGAGGGCTACCTGGGGGAGCTTTGTCTCTGTGTGACAGCCACTTGCCCCTACAGCCCTGCTAGAGGGCTACCTGGGGGAGCTTTGTCTGTGTGTGACAGCCACTTGCCCCTACAGCCCTGCTAGAGGGCTACCTGGGGGAGCTTTGTCTGTGTGACAGCCACTTGCCCCTACAGCCCTGCTAGAGGGCTACCTGGGGGAGCTTTGTCTGTGTGTGACAGCCACTTTCCCCAACAGCCCTGCTAGAGGCTACCTGGGGGAGCTTTGTCTGTGTGTGACAGCCACTTGCCCCTACAGCTCTGCTAGAGGCTACCTGGGAGAGCTTTGTCTGTGTGACAGCCACTTGCCCCTGCATTCGTGTTCGAGGCTACCTGGGGGAGCTTTGTCTATGTGACAACCACTTGCCCCTACAGCCCTGCTAGAGGCTACCCGGGGGAGCTTTGTCTGTGTGTGACAGCCACTTGCCCCTACAGCCCTGCTAGAGGCTACCTAGGGGAGCTTTGTCTGTGCGTGACAGCCACTTGCCCCTACAGCCATGTTAGAGGGCTACCTAGGGGAGCTTTGTCTCTGTGTGACAGCCACTTGCCCCTACATCCCTGCTAGAGGTTACCTGGGGGAGCTTTGTCTGTGTGTGACAGCCACTTGCCCCTACAGCTCTGCTAGAGGCTACCTGGGAGAGCTTTGTCTGTGTGACAGCCACTTGCCCCTGCATTCGTGTTCGAGGCTACCTGGGGGAGCTTTGTCTATGTGACAACCACTTGCCCCTACAGCCCTGCTAGAGGGCTACCTGGGGGAGCTTTGTCTGTGTGTGACAGCCACTTGCCCCTACAGCCCTGCTAGAGGGCTACCTGGGATAGCTTTGTCTGTGTGTGACAGCCACTTGCCCCTACAGCCCTGCTAGAGGGCTACCTGGGGGAGCTTTATCTCTGTGTGACAGCCACTTGCCCCTACAGCCCTGCTAGAGGGCTACCTGGGGGAGCTTTGTCTGTGTTTGACAGCCAATTGCCCCTACAGCCCTGCTAGAGGGCTACCTGGGGGAGCTTTGTCTGTGTGTGACAGCCACTTGCCCCTACAGCCCTGCTAGAGGGCTACCTGGGGGAGCTTTGTCTGTGTGACAGCCACTTGCCCCTACAGCCCTGCTAGAGGGCTACCTGGGGGAGCTTTGTCTGTGTGTGACAGCCACTTTCCCCAACAGCCCTGCTAGAGGCTACCTGGGAGAGCTTTGTCTGTGTGACAGCCACTTGCCCCTGCATTCGTGTTCGAGGCTACCTGGGGGAGCTTTGTCTATGTGACAACCACTTGCCCCTACAGCCCTGCTAGAGGCTACCCGGGGGAGCTTTGTCTGTGTGTGACAGCCACTTGCCCCTACAGCCCTGCTAGAGGCTACCTAGGGGAGCTTTGTCTGTGCGTGACAGCCACTTGCCCCTACAGCCATGCTAGAGGGCTACCTAGGGGAGCTTTGTCTCTGTGTGACAGCCACTTGCCCCTACATCCCTGCTAGAGGCTACCTAGGGGAGCTTTGTCTGTGTGTGACAGACACTTTCCCCTAAAGCCCTGCTAGAGGCTACCTGGGGAGCTTTGTCTGTGTGACAGCCACTTGCCCCTACAGCCCTGCTAGAGGCTACCTGGGGGAGCTTTGTCTGTGTGACCGCCACTTGCCCCAACAGCCCTGCTAGAGGCTACCTGGGGGAGCTTTGTCTGTGTGACAGCCACTTTCCCCTACAGCCCTGGTAGAGGGCTACCTGGGGGAGCTTTGTCTGTGTTTGACAGCCAATTGCCCCTACAGCCCTGCTAGAGGGCTACCTGGGGGAGCTTTGTCTGTGTGACAGCCACTTGCCCCTACAGCCCTGCTAGAGGGCTACCTGGGGGAGCTTTGTCTGTGTGTGACAGCCACTTGCCCCTACAGCCATGCTAGAGGGCTACCTAGGGGAGCTTTGTCTCTGTGTGACAGCCACTTGCCCCTACATCCCTGCTAGAGGCTACCTAGGGGAGCTTTGTCTGTGTGTGACAGACACTTTCCCCTAAAGCCCTGCTAGAGGCTACCTGGGGAGCTTTGTCTGTGTGACAGCCACTTGCCCCTACAGCCCTGCTAGAGGCTACCTGGGGGAGCTTTGTCTGTGTGACCGCCACTTGCCCCAACAGCCCTGCTAGAGGCTACCTGGGGGAGCTTTGTCTGTGTGACAGCCACTTTCCCCTACAGCCCTGGTAGAGGGCTACCTGGGGGAGCTTTGTCTGTGTTTGACAGCCAATTGCCCCTACAGCCCTGCTAGAGGGCTACCTGGGGGAGCTTTGTCTGTGTGACAGCCACTTGCCCCTACAGCCCTGCTAGAGGCTACCTGGGAGAGCTTTGTCTGTGTGACAGCCACTTGCCCCTGCATTCGTGTTCGAGGCTACCTGGGGGAGCTTTGTCTATGTGACAACCACTTGCCCCTACAGCCCTGCTAGAGGCTACCCGGGGGAGCTTTGTCTGTGTGTGACAGCCACTTGCCCCTACAGCCCTGCTAGAGGCTACCTAGGGGAGCTTTGTCTGTGCGTGACAGCCACTTGCCCCTACAGCCATGCTAGAGGGCTACCTAGGGGAGCTTTGTCTCTGTGTGACAGCCACTTGCCCCTACATCCCTGCTAGAGGCTACCTAGGGGAGCTTTGTCTGTGTGTGATAGACACTTGCCCCTACAGCCCAGCTAGAGGGCTACCTGGGGGAGCTTTGTCTGTGTGTGACAGACACTTTCCCCTAAAGCCCTGCTAGAGGCTACCTGGGGAGCTTTGTCTGTGTGACAGCCACTTGCCCCTACAGCCCTGCTAGAGGCTACCTGGGGGAGCTTTGTCTGTGTGTGACCGCCACTTGCCCCAACAGCCCTGCTAGAGGCTACCTGGGGGAGCTTTGTCTGTGTGACAGCCACTTTCCCCTACAGCCCTGGTAGAGGCTACCTGGGGGAGCTTTGTCTGTGTGTGAAAGCCACTTGCCCCTACAGCCCTGCTAGAGGGATACCTGGGGGAGCTTTGTCTGTGTGTGACAGCCACTTGCCACTACAGCCCTGCTAGAGACTACCTAGGGGAGCTTTGTCTGTGTGTGTGACAGCCACTTGCCCCTACAGCCCTGCTAGAGGCTACCTGGGGGAGCTTTGTCTGTGTGTGACAGCCACTTTCCCCAACAGCCCTGCTAGAGGCTACCTGGGGGAGCTTTGTCTGTGTGTGACAGCCACTTGCCCCTACAGCTCTGCTAGAGGCTACCTGGGGGAGCTTTGTCTGTGTGACAGCCACTTGCCCCTACATTCGTGTTCGAGGCTACCTGGGGGAGCTTTGTCTATGTGACAACCACTTGCCCCTACAGCCCTGCTAGAGGCTACCCGGGGGAGCTTTGTCTGTGTGTGACAGCCACTTGCCCCTACAGCCCTGCTAGAGGCTACCTAGGGGAGCTTTGTCTGTGCGTGACAGCCACTTGCCCCTATAGCCCTGCTAGAGGGCTACCTAGGGGAGCTTTGTCTCTGTGTGACAGCCACTTGCCCCTACAGCCCTGCTAGAGGCTACCTAGGGGAGCTTTGTCTGTGTGTGATAGACACTTGCCCCTACAGCCCAGCTAGAGGGCTACCTGGGGGAGCTTTGTCGGTGTGTGACAGACACTTTCCCCTACAGCCCTGCTAGAGGCTACCTGGGGAGCTTTGTCTGTGTGACAGCCACTTGCCCCTACAGCCCTGCTAGAGGCTACCTGGGGGAGCTTTGTCTGTGTGTGATAGACACTTGCCCCTACAGCCCTGCTAGAGGCTACCTGGGGGAGCTTTGTCTGTGTGTGACCGCCACTTGCCCCTACAGCCCTGCTAGAGGGCTACCTGGGATAGCTTTGTCTGTGTGTGACAACCACTTGCCCCTACAGCCCTGCTAGAGGCTACCCGGGGGAGCTTTGTCTGTGCGTGACAGCCACTTGCCCCTACAGCCCTGTTAGAGGCTACCTGGGGGAGCTTTGTCTGTGTGTGACAGCCACTTGCCCCTACAGCCCTGCTAGAGGCCTACCTGGGGGAGCTTTGTCTGTGTGACAGCCACTTTCCCGTACAGCCCTGCTAGAGGCTACCTGGGGGAGCTTTGTCTGTGTGACAGCCACTTGCCCCTACAACCCTGCTAGAGGCTACCTGGGGGAGCTTTGTCTGTGTGACAACCACTTGCCCCTATAGCCCTGCTAGAGGGCTACCTGGGGGAGCTTTGTCTGTGTGATAGCCACTTGCCCCTGCATTCGTGTTCGAGGCTACCTGGGGGAGCTTTGTCTATGTGACAACCACTTGCCCCTACAGCCCTGCTAGAGGCTACCCGGGGGAGCTTTGTCTGTGTGTGACAGCCACTTGCCCCTACAGCCCTGCTAGAGGCTACCTAGGGGAGCTTTGTCTGTGCGTGACAGCCACTTGCCCCTACAGCCATGCTAGAGGGCTACCTAGGGGAGCTTTGTCTCTGTGTGACAGCCACTTGCCCCTACATCCCTGCTAGAGGCTACCTAGGGGAGCTTTGTCTGTGTGTGACAGACACTTTCCCCTAAAGCCCTGCTAGAGGCTACCTGGGGAGCTTTGTCTGTGTGACAGCCACTTGCCCCTACAGCCCTGCTAGAGGCTACCTGGGGGAGCTTTGTCTGTGTGACCGCCACTTGCCCCAACAGCCCTGCTAGAGGCTACCTGGGGGAGCTTTGTCTGTGTGACAGCCACTTTCCCCTACAGCCCTGGTAGAGGGCTACCTGGGGGAGCTTTGTCTGTGTTTGACAGCCAATTGCCCCTACAGCCCTGCTAGAGGGCTACCTGGGGGAGCTTTGTCTGTGTGACAGCCACTTGCCCCTACAGCCCTGCTAGAGGGCTACCTGGGGGAGCTTTGTCTGTGTGTGACAGCCACTTTCCCCAACAGCCCTGCTAGAGGCTACCTGGGGGAGCTTTGTCTGTGTGTGACAGCCACTTGCCCCTACAGCTCTGCTAGAGGCTACCTGGGAGAGCTTTGTCTGTGTGACAGCCACTTGCCCCTGCATTCGTGTTCGAGGCTACCTGGGGGAGCTTTGTCTATGTGACAACCACTTGCCCCTACAGCCCTGCTAGAGGCTACCCGGGGGAGCTTTGTCTGTGTGTGACAGCCACTTGCCCCTACAGCCCTGCTAGAGGCTACCTAGGGGAGCTTTGTCTGTGCGTGACAGCCACTTGCCCCTACAGCCATGCTAGAGGGCTACCTAGGGGAGCTTTGTCTCTGTGTGACAGCCACTTGCCCCTACATCCCTGCTAGAGGCTACCTAGGGGAGCTTTGTCTGTGTGTGATAGACACTTGCCCCTACAGCCCAGCTAGAGGGCTACCTGGGGGAGCTTTGTCTGTGTGTGACAGACACTTTCCCCTAAAGCCCTGCTAGAGGCTACCTGGGGAGCTTTGTCTGTGTGACAGCCACTTGCCCCTACAGCCCTGCTAGAGGCTACCTGGGGGAGCTTTGTCTGTGTGTGACCGCCACTTGCCCCAACAGCCCTGCTAGAGGCTACCTGGGGGAGCTTTGTCTGTGTGACAGCCACTTTCCCCTACAGCCCTGGTAGAGGCTACCTGGGGGAGCTTTGTCTGTGTGTGAAAGCCACTTGCCCCTACAGCCCTGCTAGAGGGATACCTGGGGGAGCTTTGTCTGTGTGTGACAGCCACTTGCCACTACAGCCCTGCTAGAGACTACCTAGGGGAGCTTTGTCTGTGTGTGTGACAGCCACTTGCCCCTACAGCCCTGCTAGAGGCTACCTGGGGGAGCTTTGTCTGTGTGTGACAGCCACTTTCCCCAACAGCCCTGCTAGAGGCTACCTGGGGGAGCTTTGTCTGTGTGTGACAGCCACTTGCCCCTACAGCTCTGCTAGAGGCTACCTGGGGGAGCTTTGTCTGTGTGACAGCCACTTGCCCCTACATTCGTGTTCGAGGCTACCTGGGGGAGCTTTGTCTATGTGACAACCACTTGCCCCTACAGCCCTGCTAGAGGCTACCCGGGGGAGCTTTGTCTGTGTGTGACAGCCACTTGCCCCTACAGCCCTGCTAGAGGCTACCTAGGGGAGCTTTGTCTGTGCGTGACAGCCACTTGCCCCTACAGCCCTGCTAGAGGGCTACCTAGGGGAGCTTTGTCTCTGTGTGACAGCCACTTGCCCCTACAGCCCTGCTAGAGGCTACCTAGGGGAGCTTTGTCTGTGTGTGACAGCGACTTGCCCCTACAGCCCTGCTAGAGAGGCTACCTGGGGGAGCTTTATCTGTGTGTGACAGCCACTTGCCCCTACAGCCCTGCTAGAGGCTACCTGGGGGAGCTTTGTCTGTGTGTGACAGCCACTTGACCCTACAGCCCTGCTAGAGACTACCTGGGGGGGCTTTGTCTGTGTGTGACAGCCACTTGCCCCTACAGCCCTGCTAGAGGCTACCTGGGGGAGCTTTGTCTGTGTGTTACAGCCACTTGCCCCTACAGCCCTGCTAGAGGCTACCCGGTGGAGCTTTGTCTGTGTGTGACATCCACTTGCCCCTACAGCCCTGCTAGAGGGCTACCTAGGGGAGCTTTGTCTCTGTGTGACAGCCACTTGCCCCTACAGCCCTGCTAGAGGCTACCTAGGGGAGCTTTGTCTGTGTGTGACAGCCACTTGCCCCTACAGCCCTGCTAGAGGCTATCTGGGGGAGCTTTGTCTGTGTGTTACAGCCACTTGCCCCTACAGCCCTGCTAGAGGCTACCTGGGGGAGCTTTGTCTGCGTGTGACTGCCACTTGCCCCTACATCCCTGCTAGAGGCTACCTGGGGGAGCTTTGTCTGTGTGTGACAGCCACTTGCCCCTACAGCCCTGCTATAGGCTACCTGGGGGAGCTTTGTCTGTGTGACAGCCACTTGCCCCTACAGCCCTGCAAGAGGCTACCTGGGGGAGCTTTGTCTGCGTGTGACTGCCACTTGCCCCTACATCCCTGCTAGAGGCTACCTGGGGGAGCTTTGTCTGTGTGTGACAGCCACTTGCCCCTACAGCCCTGCTATAGGCTACCTGGGGGAGCTTTGTCTGTGTGACAGCCACTTGCCCCTACAGCCCTGCAAGAGGCTACCTGGGGGAGCTTTGTCTGTGTGTGACAGCCACTTGCCCCTACAGCCCTGCAAGAGGCTACCTGGGGGAGCTTTGTCTGTGTGTGACAGCCACTTGCCCCTACAGGCCTGCTAGTGTCTACCTGGGGGAGCTTTGTCTGTTTGTGACAGCCACTTGCCCCTACAGCCCTGCTAGAGGCTACCTGGGGGAGCTTTGTCTGCGTGTGACAGCCGCTCACAACAACGAGCGGAGCGCCGGGTGGCTAAAGCACAGTGAGTTGTCACAGTAGGAGGGGGGGGCACAGGTGGTGCATCAGCCACTCATATCAGTTAGTCAACCCATGGCACCTCCAGGGTCTGTCCCGTGACCTCCTCCTCCTGCACCTAGCCTGGCACAAGCATCCTCGTGACCTCCACTCTCTGTTTATTTATCAGTGTATCTCTGTGTGTGTATCTCTGTGTATCTCTGTGTATCTCTGTGTGTGTATCTCTGTGTGTATCTCTGTGTATCTCTGTGTATCTCTCTGTGTGTATCTCTCTGTGTTTATCTCTGTGTGTATCTCTGTGTATATCTGTGTGTATCTCTCTCTGTGTATCTCTATGTGTATCTCTCTGTGTGTATCTCTGTGTGTATCTGTGTGTATCTCTGTGTATCTCTGTGTATATCTGTGTGTATCTCTGTGTATCTCTGTGTGTATCTCTCTGTGTATCTCTCTGTGTGTATCTGTGTGTGTATCTCTGTGTATCTCTCTGTGTGTTTCTCTGTGTGTATCTCTCTCTGTGTATCTCTGTGTGTATCTCTCTGTGTGTATCTCTGTGTATCTCTCTGTGTGTATCTCTGTGTGTATCTCTCTGTGTGTATCTGTGTGTATCTCTGTGTATCTCTGTGTGTGTATCTCTCTGTGTATCTCTCTCTGTGTGTATCTCTCTGTGTGTATCTCTCTGTGTGTATCTCTGTGTGTATCTCTCTGTGTATATCTGTGTGTGTATCTCTGTGTGTATCTCTCTCTGTGTGTATCTCCGCGTCTCTCTTCCCGGCAGGAGTGGAAGGCGGTGAAGGCTGCCCATTGGAGGGTTGAACTGGAAGATCAAAACATCCGCAGATGGAACTTACAGCTCCCAGCAGTAAGGAGTGCACCACCCTGATGGAGACTCACAACGCAATAGGGGACTCTCTGTGTGGTGGGATCTGTGTGGTGAGTCTGTGGGTCTCTGTGTGGTGAGTCTGTGGGTCTCTGTGTGGTGAGTCTGTGGGTCTCTGTGTGGTGAGTCTGTGGGTCTCTGTGTGGTGAGTCTGTGGGTCTCTGTGTGAGTGGTGAGTCTGTGGGTCTCTGTGTGGTGAGTCTGTGGGTCTCTGTGTGGTGAGTCTGTGGGTCTCTGTGTGGTGAGTCTGTGGGTCTCTGTGTGGTGAGTCTGTGGGTCACTGTGTGGTGAGTCTGTGGGTATCTGTGTGGTGTGTTTGTGGGTCTCTGTGTGAGTGGTGAGTCTGTGGGTCTCTGTGTGGTGAGTCTGTGGGTCTCTGTGTGGTGAGTCTGTGGGTCTCTGTGTGGTGAGTCTGTGGGTCTCTGTGTGGTGAGTCTGTGGGTCTCTGTGTGGTGAGTCTGTGGGTCTATGTGTGGTGTGTTTGTGGGTCTCTGTGTGAGTGGTGAGTCTGTGGGTCTCTGTGTGGTGAGTCTGTGGGTCTCTGTGTGGTGAGTCTGTGGGTCTCTGTGTGGTGAGTCTGTGGGTCTCTGTGTGGTGTGTTTGTGGGTCTCTGTGTGAATGAGTCTGTGGGTCTGTGTGGTGAGTCTGTGGGTCTCTGTGTGGTGAGTCTGTGGGTCTCTATGTGGTGTGTTTGTGGTTCTCTGTGTGGTGAGTCTGTGGGTCACTGTGTGGTGTGTTTGTGGGTCTCTGTGTGAGTGGTGAGTCTGTGAGTCCCTGTGTGGTGAGTATGTGGGTCTGTGTGAGTGAGTCTGTGGGTCTCTGTGTGGTGAGTCTGTGGGTCTCTGTGTGGTGAGTCTGTGGGTCTCTGTGTGGTGAGTCTGTGGGTCTCTGTGTGGTGAGTCTGTGGGTCTCTGTGTGGTGTGTTTGTGGGTCTCTGTGTGAATGAGTCTGTGGGTCTGTGTGGTGAGTCTGTGGGTCTCTGTGTGGTAAGTCTGTCGGTCTCTATGAATCTGTGGGTCTCCATGAGTCTCTGTGGGTCTCTATGAGTCTCTGTAGGTCTCCATGAGTCTGTGGGTCTCTATGAGTCTCTGTGGGTCTCTATGAGTCTGTGGGTCTCTATGAGTCTGTGGGTCTCTATGAGTCTGTGGGTCTCTATGAGTCTGTGGGTCTCTATCAGTCTGTGGGTCTCTATGAGTCTGTGGGTCTCCATGAGTCTCTGTGGGTCTCTATGCGTCTCTGTGCATCTAAATGAGTCTGTAGATCTCTATGAGTCTCTGTGGGTCTCCATGAGTCTCTGTGGATCTCTATGAGTCTCTGTGCATCTAAATGAGTCTGTGGGTCTCTATGAGTCTCTGTGGGTCTCTATGAGTCTCTGTGGGTCTCTATGAGTCTGTGGGTCTCTATGAGTCTCTGTGGGTCTCTATGAGTCTCTGTGCGTCTCTGCGGGTCTCTGTGGGTCTCTATGAGTCTGTGTGGGTCTCTATGAGTCTGTGGGTCTCTGTGAGTCTCTGTGGGTCTCTATGAGTCTCTGTGGGTCTCTATGAGTCTGTGGGTCTCTATGAGTCTCTGTGGGTCTCTATGAGTCTATGTGGGTCTCTATGAGTCTGTGGGTCTCTGTGAGTCTCTGTGGGTCTCCGTGAGTCTGGGGGTCTCTATGAGTCTGTGGGTCTCTATGAGTCTGTGGGTCTCTATGAGTCTCTGTGGGTCTCTATGAGTCTGTGTGGGTCTCTATGAGTCTGTGGGTCTCTGTGAGTCTCTGTGGGTCTCCGTGAGTCTGGGGGTCTCTATGAGTCTGTGGGTCTCTATGAGTCTGTGGGTCTCTATGAGTCTCTGTGGGTCTCTATGAGTCTGTGTGGGTCTCTATGAGTCTGTGGGTCTCTATGAGTCTCTGTGGGTCTCCGTGAGTCTGGGGGTCTCTATGAGTCTGTGGGTCTCTATGAGTCTCTTTCGGTCTCTATGAGTCTGTGGGTCTCTATCAGTTTGTGGGTCTCTATGAGTCTGTGGGTCTCTATGAGTATCTGTGGGTCTCAATGAGTCTCTGTGGGTCTCAATTAGTCTCTGTGGGTCTCTGTGAGCCTCTGTGGGTCTCTATGAGTCTGTGGGTCTCTATGAGTCTGTGGGTCTCCATGAGTCTCTGTGGGTCTCCATGAGTCTCTGTGGGTTTCTGTGAGCCTCTGTGGGTCTCTATGAGTCTGTGGGTCTCTATGAGTATCTGTGGGTCTCTATGAGTCTCTGTGGGTCTCTGTGAGTCTCTGTGGGTCTCTATTAGTCTCTGTGGGTCTCCATGAGTCTCTGTGGGTCTCTATGGGTCTCTGGGTCTCTATGAGTCTGTGGGTCTCCATGAGTCTCTGTGGGTCTCCATGAGTCTCTGTGGGTCTCTGTGAGTCTCTGTGGGTCTCTATTAGTCTCTGTGGGTCTCCATGAGTCTCTGTGGGTCTCTATGAGTCTCTGGGTCTCTATGAGTCTGTGGGTCTCCATGAGTCTTTGTGGGTCTCCATGAGTCTCTGTGGGTCTCTGTGAGTCTCTGTGGGTCTCTATTAGTCTGTGGGTCTCCATGAGTCTCTGTGGGTCTCTATTAGTCTCTGTGGGTCTCCATGAGTCTCTGTGGGTCTCTATGAGTCTGTGGGTCTCTATGAGTCTGTGGGTCTCCATGAGTCTGTGGGTCTCTACGAGTCTCTATGAGTCTCCATGAGTCTCTCTGGGTCTCTATGAGTCTATGTGGGTCTCCATGAGTCTCTGTGGGTCTCCATGAGTCTCTGTGCATCTCTATGAGTCTCTGTGGGTCTCCATGAGTCTCTGTGCGTCTCTGCGGGTCTCTGTGGGTCTCTATTAGTCTCTGTGGGTCTCCATGAGTCTCTGGGTCTCCATGAGTCTCTGTGGGTCTCTATGAGTCTCTGGGTCTCTATGAGTCTGTGGGTCTCCATGAGTCTGTGGGTCTCCATGAGTCTGTGGGTCTCTATGAGTCTCTGTGGGTCTCTGTGAGTCTCTGTGGGTCTATATGAGTCTGTGGGTCTCCATGAGTCTGTGGGTCTCCATGAGTCTGTGGGTCTCTATGAGTCTCTGTGGGTCTCTGCGAGTATCTGTGGGTCTCCATGAGTCTCTGTGGGTCTCTATGAGTCTCTGTGGGTCTCCATGAGTCTCTGTGGGTCTCTATGAGTCTTTGGGTCTCTATGAGTCTGTAGGTCTCTATTAGTCTCTGTGGGTCTCTATGAGTCTCTGGGTCTCCATGAGTCTCTGTGGGTCTCTATGAGTCTCTGGGTCTCTATGAGTCTGTAGGTCTCTATTAGTCTCTGTGGGTCTCTATGAGTCTCTGGGTCTCCATGAGTCTCTGTGGGTCTCTACGAGTCTCTGTGGGTCTCCATGAGTCTCTGTGGGTCTCCATGAGTCTCTGTGGCTCTCTATGAGTCTCTATGAGTCTCCATGAGTCTCTGTGGGTCTCTATGTGTCTGTGGGTCTCCATGAGTCTGTGGGTCTCTACGAGTCTCTATGAGTCTGCATGAGTCTCTGTGGGTCTCTATGAGTCTCTGTGGGTCTCTATGAGTCTCTGTGGGTCTCTATGAGTCTCTGTGGGTCTCTATGAGTTTCTGTGGGTCTCCATGAGTCTGTGGGTCTCTACGAGTCTCTATGGGTCTCCATGAGTCTCTGTGGGTCTCTATGAGTCTCTATGAGTCTCCATGAGTCTCTGTGGGTCTCCATGAGTCTCTGTGGGTCTCTGTGAGTCTCTGTGCATCTCTATGAGTCTCTGTGGGTCTCCATGAGTCTCTGTGCGTCTCTGCGGGTCTCTGTGGGTCTCTATTAGTCTCTGTGGGTCTCCATGAGTCTCTGGGTCTCCATGAGTCTCTGTGGGTCTCTATGAGTCTCTGGGTCTCTATGAGTCTGTGGGTCTCCATGAGTCTGTGGGTCTCCATGAGTCTGTGGGTCTCTATGAGTCTCTGTGGGTCTCTGCGAGTATCTGTGGGTCTCCATGAGTCTCTGTGGGTCTCTATGAGTCTCTGTGGGTCTCCATGAGTCTCTGTGGGTCTCTATGAGTCTTTGGGTCTCTATGAGTCTGTAGGTCTCTATTAGTCTCTGTGGGTCTCTATGAGTCTCTGGGTCTCCATGAGTCTCTGTGGGTCTCTACGAGTCTCTGTGGGTCTCCATGAGTCTCTGTGGGTCTCCATGCGTCTCTGTGGGTCTCTATTAGTCTCTGTGGGTCTCCATGAGTCTCTGTGGGTCTCTATGAGTCTCTGGGTCTCTATGAGTCTCTGTGAGTCTCCATGAGTGTCTGTGGGTCTCTATGAGTCTGTGGGTCTCCATGAGTCTGTGGGTCTCTACGAGTCTCTATGAGTCTCCATGAGTCTCTGTGGGTCTCTATGAGTCTCTATGAGTCTCCATGAGTGTCTGTGGGTCTCTATGAGTCTGTGGGTCTCCATGAGTCTGTGGGTCTCTACGAGTCTCTATGAGTCTCCATGAGTCTCTGTGGGTCTCTATTAGTCTCTGTGGGTCTCTATGAGTCTCTGTGGGTCTCTATTAGTCTCTGTGGGTCTCTATGAGTCTGTTTGGGTCTCCATGAGTCTCTGTGTGTCTCTGCGGGTCTCAGCGTGGCCGAGATGTCCGCGTGGAAGTTCGATTCCCGGCCGAATTCCCGCACGTTCCTCCGGAGATTCGCTTGCCTCCTCCTCCTCCTCCTCCTCATGATGATCATCATCATCATCAGCAGCATCATCAGCAGCATCAGCAGCATCATCAGCAGCTGCTGGGCAACCCGGCTGTATACCAAGATGGCCGCGTCTGCCTGCCGCTGTTGGCAGCGGAGCGATGGAGCTACAGCGTGCCCATGTGTGACGGTGCGGGGAAAGCTGCGGCGTCATCGTCATCATCATCATCGTCATCGTCGTCATCATCATCATCATCGTCATCATCGTTGTCGTCATCATCATCGTCGTCATCATTGTCGTCATCGTCATCATCATCGTCATCGTCGTCATCGTCGTCATTATCATGATCATCGTCGTCATCATCATCATCGTCATCGTCGTCATCGTCGTTGTCGTGATCATCGTCGTCATCATCATCGTCGTCATCATCGTCATCATCGTCGTCATCATCATCATCGTCATCATCATCGTCGTCATCATCGTCGTCATCACTCACCCACTCACCCACCCACTAACCGACCCACCTACCCACTCACTCACCTACCCACTAACCCACCCACTCACCCACCCACTAACCCACCCACTAACCCACCCTCTCACTCACCCACTCACCACCCACTAACCCACCCACCCACCCACTAACCCAATCACCCACCCACTAACCCACCCACTCACTCACCCACCCACTCACCCACTAACCCACCCACCCACTAACCCACCCACTAACCCACCCACTCACCCACCCACTAACCCACCCACTAACCCAACCACTAACCCACCCACTAACCCACCCACTAACCCACCCACTAACCCACCCACCAACTCACCCACCCACTCACTTACCCACCCACTAACCAGCCCACTCACCCACCCACTAACCCACCCACTAACCCACCCACTCACCCACTCACTCACTCACCCACTCACCCACCCACTAACCCACCCACTAACCCACCCACTCACCCACTCACTCACTCACCCACTAACCCACCCACTAACCCACCCACTAACTCACCCACCCACTAACCCACCCACCCACTAACCCGCCCACTAACCCACCCACTAACCCACCCACTCTCTCTCTCTCTGTGTAGTTCTGGCTGAGCTGCTGAGGACGCTTGAGGTGCCGGCACACGGGGAGAGGGGTGGGGGTGGTGATGGGGGTGGTGATGGTGGGGGTGGTGGTGATGGTGGGGGTAGTGATGGTGGTGGTGATGGTGGGGGTGGTGATGGTGGGGGTGGTGATGGTGGTTGTGGTGGTGGTAGTGATGGTGGTGATGGTGGTGGTGGTGGTGGTGATGGTGGTTGTGGTGGTGGTAGTGATGGTGGTGATGGTGGTGGTGAAGGTGGTGGTGGTGGTGATGGTGATGGTGGTGGTGATGGTGGGGGTGGTGATGGTGGGGGTGGTGATGGTGGTGGTGGTGATGGGGGTGGTGGTGATGGGGGTGGTGATGGGGGTGGTGGTGATGGTGGTGGTGAATAATCTTGGTTGTGGTGATGGTGATGATGATGATGACGATAACGGTGATGAAGATGATGATCGTGATGAAGATGATGATGGTGATGAAGATGATGGTCGTGATGAAGATGATGGTGACGATGATGGTGACGATGATGATCGTGATGAAGATGATGGTCGTGATGAAGATGATGGTCGTGATGAAGATGATGGTGACGATGATGATCGTGATGAAGATGATGATGGTGATGAAGATGATGGTCGTGATGAAGATGATGGTGACGATGATGGTGACGATGATGCTGACGGTGATGATCGTGATGAAGATGATGGTCGTGATGAAGATGATGGTCGTGATGAAGATGATGGTGACGATGATGGTGACGATGATGATCGTGATGAAGATGATGATGGTGATGAAGATGATGGTCGTGATGAAGATGATGGTGACGATGATGGTGACGATGATGCTGACGGTGATGATCGTGATGAAGATGATGGTCGTGATGAAGATGATGGTCGTGATGAAGATGATGGTGACGATGATGGTGACGATGATGATCGTGATGAAGATGATGGTCGTGATGAAGATGATGGTCGTGATGAAGATGATGGTGACGATGATGGTGACGATGATGATCGTGATGAAGATGATGGTCGTGATGAAGATGATGGTCGTGATGAAGATGATGGTGACGATGATGATCGTGATGAAGATGATGGTCGTGATGAAGATGATGGTCGTGATGAAGATGATGGTGACGATGATGGTGACGATGATGATCGTGATGAAGATGATGGTCGTGATGAAGATGATGGTCGTGATGAAGATGATGGTGACGATGATGATCGTGATGAAGATGATGATGGTGATGAAGATGATGGTCGTGATGAAGATGATGGTGACGATGATGGTGACGATGATGCTGACGGTGATGATCGTGATGAAGATGATGGTCGTGATGAAGATGATGGTCGTGATGAAGATGATGGTGACGATGATGGTGACGATGATGATCGTGATGAAGATGATGATGGTGATGAAGATGATGGTCGTGATGAAGATGATGGTGACGATGATGGTGACGATGATGCTGACGGTGATGATCGTGATGAAGATGATGGTCGTGATGAAGATGATGGTCGTGATGAAGATGATGGTGACGATGATGGTGACGATGATGATCGTGATGAAGATGATGGTCGTGATGAAGATGATGGTCGTGATGAAGATGATGGTGACGATGATGGTGACGATGATGATCGTGATGAAGATGATGGTCGTGATGAAGATGATGGTCGTGATGAAGATGATGGTGACGATGATGATCGTGATGAAGATGATGGTCGTGATGAAGATGATGGTCGTGATGAAGATGATGGTGACGATGATGGTGACGATGATGATCGTGATGAAGATGATGGTCGTGATGAAGATGATGGTCGTGATGAAGATGATGGTGACGATGATGATCGTGATGAAGATGATGATGGTGATGAAGATGATGGTCGTGATGAAGATGATGGTGACGATGATGGTGACGATGATGCTGACGGTGATGATCGTGATGAAGATGATGGTCGTGATGAAGATGATGGTCGTGATGAAGATGATGGTGACGATGATGGTGACGATGATGATCGTGATGAAGATGATGATGGTGATGAAGATGATGGTCGTGATGAAGATGATGGTGACGATGATGGTGACGATGATGCTGACGGTGATGATCGTGATGAAGATGATGGTCGTGATGAAGATGATGGTCGTGATGAAGATGATGGTGACGATGATGGTGACGATGATGATCGTGATGAAGATGATGGTCGTGATGAAGATGATGGTCGTGATGAAGATGATGGTGACGATGATGGTGACGATGATGATCGTGATGAAGATGATGGTCGTGATGAAGATGATGGTCGTGATGAAGATGATGGTGACGATGATGATCGTGATGAAGATGATGATGGTGATGAAGATGATGGTCGTGATGAAGATGATGGTGACGATGATGGTGACGATGATGATCGTGATGAAGATGATGGTCGTGATGAAGATGATGGTCGTGATGAAGATGATGGTGACGATGATGATCGTGATGAAGATGATGATGGTGATGAAGATGATGGTCGTGATGAAGATGATGGTGACGATGATGGTGACGATGATGCTGACGGTGATGATCGTGATGAAGATGATGGTCGTGATGAAGATGATGGTCGTGATGAAGATGATGGTGACGATGATGGTGACGATGATGATCGTGATGAAGATGATGATGGTGATGAAGATGATGGTCGTGATGAAGATGATGGTGACGATGATGGTGACGATGATGCTGATGGTGATGATGATGTTAAGTGCACAATGTGTGTGTGTGGTTATTCGTTAATAAATTAAAAGTTTGCAGATTCCTCGTTGGGAACAAAACTTTATAGTTGGTGATGAACCCGTCCAGCTGTGTGAGAGTGTGGGTGGGTGGTGGTGTGGGTGGGTGGTGGTGTGGGTGGAGGTGGTGTGGGTGGGTGGTGGTGTGAGTGGGTGGTGGTTTGGGTGGAGGTAGATGGTGTGGGTGGGTGGTGGTGGTGTGGGTGGTGGTGGTGTGGGTGGAGGTGGATGGTGTGGGTGGGTGGTGGTGTGGGTGGAGGTGGATGGTGTGGGTGGGTGGTGGTGTGGATGGGGGTGGTGTTGGTGGTGGTGTGGGTGGGTGGTGGTGTAGGTGGGTGGTGGTGTGCGTGGTGGTGGTGTGGGTGGGTGGTGGTGTGGGTGGGTGGTGGTGTGGGTGGTGGTGGTGTGGGTGGGTGGTGGTGTGGGTGAGTGGTGGTGTGGGTGGATGGTGTGGGTGGGTGGTGGTGTGGGTGGGTGGTGGTGGTGTTGGTGAGTGGTGGTGTGGGTGGAGGTGGATGGTGTGGGTGGGTGGTGGTGTGGGTGGGGGTGGTGTTGGTGTGGGTGGGTGGTGGTGTGGGTGGGTGATGGTGTGGGTGGTGGTGTGGGTGGGTGGTGGTGTGGGTGGGTGGTGGTGTGGGTGGATGGTGTGGGTGGGTGGGTGGTGGTGTGGGTGTGGGTGGGTGGTGGTGTGGGTGGTGGTGGTGTGGGTGGGTGGTGGTGTGGGTCGAGGTGGTGTGGTTGGGTGGTGTGGGTGGTGGTGGTGTGGGTGGATGATGTGGGTGGGTGGTGGTGTGGGTGGTGGTGGTGTGGGGGTGGTGTTGGTGGTGGGGTGGGTGGGTGGTGGTGGTGTGGGTGGGTGGTGGTGTGGGTGGAGGTGGATGGTGTGGGTGGGTGGTGGTGTGGGTGGGTGGTGGTGTGGGTGGGTGATGGTGTGGGTGGTGGTGTGGATGGTGGTGTGGGTGGGTGGTGGTGTGGGTGGATGGTGTGGGTGGGTGGGTGGTGGTGTAGGTGTGGGTGGGTGGTGGAGTGGGTGGTGGTGGTGTGGGTGGGTGGTGGTGTGGGTGGAGGTGGTGTGGGTGGGTGGTGGTGTGGGTGGTGGTGTGGGTGGATGGTGTGGGTGGGTGGTGGTGTGGGTGGTGGTGGTGTGGGGGTGGTGTTGGTGGTGGTGTGGGTGGGTGGTGGTGGTGTGGGTGGGTGGCGGTGTAGGTGGATGGTGTGGGTGGGTGGTGGTGTGGGTGTGGGTGGGTGGTGGTGGTGTGGGTGGGTGGTGGTGTGGGTAGAGGTGGATGGTGTGGGTGGGTGGTGGTGATGTGGGGGGTGGTGGAGTGGGTGGGTGGTGGTGTGGGTGGAGGTGCGTGGTGTGGGTGGGTGGTGGTGGTGTAGGTGGTGGTGGTGTGGGTGCGTGGTGTGTGGGTGGAAGTGGATGGTGTGGGTGGGTGGTGGTGGATGGTGTGGGTGGGTGGTGGTCTGGGTGGGTGGTGGTGGTGTGGGTGGTGGTGGTGTGGGTGGTTGTGGTGGTGTGGGTTGGTGGTGGTGTGGGTGGTGGTGTGGGTGGGTGGTGGTGTGGGTTGGTGGTGGTGTGGGTGGGTGGTGTGGGTGGTGGTGTGGGTGGTGGTGGTGTGGGTGGGTGGTGGTGTGGGTGTGGGTGGAGGTGGATGGTGTGGATGGTGGTGTGGGTGGGTGGTGGTGTGGGTGGTGGTTCTGTGGGTGGGTGGTGTGGGTGGAGGTGTGGGTGGTGGTGGTTTGGGTGGGTGGTGGTGTGGGTGGGTGGTGGTGTGGGTGGTGCTGGTGTGGGTGGTGGTGTGGGTGGGTGGTGGTGTGGGTGGGTGGTGGTGTGGGTGGTGGTGGTGTGGGTGGTGGCGTGGTTGGTGGTGTGGGTAGTGGTGGTGTGGGTGGGTGGTGGTGGTGTGGGTGGTGCAGTGGGTGGTGGTGTGGGTGGGTGGTGGTGGTGTGGGAGGGTGGTGGTTGTGTGGGTGGAGGTGGATGGTGTGGGTGGTGGTGGTGTGGGTGGTGGTGTGGGTGCGTGGTGGTGGTGTGGGTGGTGGTAGTGTGGGTGGTGGTGGTGTGGGTGGGTGGTGGTGGTGTGGGTGGTGGTAGTGTGGGTTGTGATGGTGTGGGTGGGTGGTGGTGTGGGTGGGTGGTGGTGTGGGTGATGGTGGTGGTGTCGGTGGGTGGGGGTGTCGGTGGTGGTGTGGGTGGAGGTGGATGGTGTGGGTGGTGGTGGTGTGGGTGGAGGTGCATGGTGTGGGTGGGTGGTGGTGTTGGTGGGTGGTGGTGTGGGTGGTGGTGGTGTGGGTGGTGGTGGTGGTGTTGGTGGGTGGTGGTGTAGGTGGTGTGTGTGGGTGGAGGTGTGGGTGGTAGTGGAGGTAGATGGTGTGGGTGGTGGTGGTCTGGGTGCGTGGTGGTGTGGGTGGAGGTGGATTGTGTGGGTGGGTGGTGGTGGTGTTGGTGGGTGGTGGTGGTGTGGGTGGTGGTGGTCTGGGTGGGTGGTGGTGTGGGTGGTGGTGGTGTGGGTGGGTAGGGTGTGGGTGGTGGTGTGGGTGAAGGTGGATGGTGTGGGTGGTGGTGGTGTGGGTGGTGGTATACACTACACTATACACTATACTATACACTACTACACTATACACTACTACACTATACACTACTACACTACACTATTACACTCCTACACTATACACTACTACACTTTACATTACTATACACTACACTATATACTACTACACTATACACTACACTATACACTACACTATTTACTACTACACTATACACTACACTTTACACTACACTATATACTACTACACTATACACTACACTATTTACTACTACACTATACACTACACTATATACTACTACACTATACACTACTATACACTACACTATGCTATACACTATATACTACTACACACTACACTATACCCTACACCACGACACACTACACTATACCTGTCGCACCCCAAGGTTTACAGGGAATGGCTCTAACTCCGGGCCACGTAGTTTTACCCGGGCCCGCTCACCATCATGAAGGTCCTTAATGATCGTGAGTAGCGGGTCAGAGACTCCGAAAGCACGAAGAACAACCCAGAGCCCAGGCCTACTGATGGTGTCATAGGCCTTGACCAGGTCAATAAAGCAGAGATGTAGGTCTTGTTGGAATTCCCTACACCTCTGCTGTAGCAGACGGACAGAAAATATGGCATCTGCGCATGACCGCCCTTTCCTGAAACCGCATTGGGGCTCCGCAAGCCTCTCCTCAGCGTGCCTGGCAAGACGATGTTGAATAATCCTTGCCAGGACCTTTCCCGGCACACTGAGGAGTGAGATGCCCCTGTAGTTGTTACAGTCTGTGCGGTCCCCCTTCTTTAAAAGGGGGACCACCAGGGCATCCTTCCAATCCTGCGGAACCCGTCCAGTGGTCCAGACTGTTGTTATGATGTCATATAGGGCAGTCTATGCACAAACGCCACCCTCCCTCAGCATTTCGCTTGGGAGATCATCTCTG
The DNA here is from genome assembly GCF_048934315.1 of Petromyzon marinus. Classification (NCBI taxonomy): domain Eukaryota; kingdom Metazoa; phylum Chordata; class Hyperoartia; order Petromyzontiformes; family Petromyzontidae; genus Petromyzon; species Petromyzon marinus. The sequence continues at coordinate 5,230,836 of NC_133749.1, read as the reverse complement.
CCCGCTGCCTTTCCTGGTCTCAGACTCTGGATCGCCTTCAGTACTTCCTCAACAGATGGCACCTCAGCCAGCCACTCATAGGGGGTGACTTCTTTCAATATTTGAGGCACCGCAGCCTCAGCAGGGTCATCCTCACTTTGTGCCACGATGTTTTCCAGGCCGAAGGATTTCCCCTCCCCCAGGACCTCACAGAAATGCTCAGCAAATCTGCAAACCTGTTCCTGGGGGTCAGAGATTGGATCACCGTTCTTTCGCCTAATGGTGGTGATAGGTGTGGCGCTGCAGGTTACTTTTTATTTATTCAATTACAGAGAGATTTGTGATCGCGGGCCATTGAGGCAGATTCCATCTCTTCAGCAACCCGCGACCACCACCCATCCTTGCAGCGCCTCACGGCTCTCCGAACCTCCGAGCGAAGGTTGCAGTAAGCCTCCTCATTCTCTGACGTGGGATGCTGTAGACGATGAGAGTGGGCTTGAATTTTGATATGAAGCTTTCGTGACTGCAGTAATTCATATTCTTAGCTCTTTCTTTAAAGTCACGTTGAAGGGAAAACAATAAAATAACAATATATATTAAACAATAAAAATTCTCACGATGTTTCGACCATAACACCTGATGACGACCGTTTGTGTTATGGTCGAAATGTCGTGTGAATTTTTATTGTTGTATATATATTTTATTATTTTATTGTTTTCCCTTCAACGTGACTTTACCGAAAGAGCTAAGAATATGAGAGTGGGCTTGTCGTCTTTTCTCAGCCAGCTTGACCACCTCCTCTGTCAGCCAGGGTCTCTGGGGAGGTCTGGACCACGTACCCAAAGCAGCCATTGCAGCTGCATGAGTCACAGTCCTAAATCTCGCCCATTTACCCTCGACATCAGGAGGAGTGGGGGACGATGGCAATCCCAGCCACAAGCGATGATGAAATTCTCGCTTGCAACTTTCATCAGCTAGCTGAGACCAGGCCACTATGGATTTGAATGGGGTCCTGGGTGTACACCCACCACCGGAGTGGAAGAATGGCAGGCGCATCTTACAGATGACAAGTCGATGGTCAGAGGGCAGATCAGCTCCACGGTAGGTCCTGGTGTCAAGGACATGGGCCCGCAACCGCTGGTCCGTCACTATGTAGTCCAGCAGATGTTCTTGCTTGGACCCGGCATGCATCCATGATGTTGTGTGGAACCGCCGATGCTGGAACAGCGTGTTGGTAATTACAAGCACATGGGCTGCACAAATGTCTAGCAGCCTCCTACCGTTGTTATTGAGCTGATCTGGCCCATGCCTTCCAATCACTCCAGACCAGGTGCCAGCATCATGACCAACTCGGGCATTGAAGTCACCCAACATGATGACTCTATCCCGAAAAACCACTTTAGCCAGCAGCTGTGATAGGAGGTCATAGAAGGCATCTGACTTATCAGCCTTGACTGCATCCCTCCACCGATGTTCATCTTCGGTGAGGGCATAAGTAACCACGACCACCACTCCTCGCCTCTGATTGATGGGAAGGCGAGCCCAAAGTAGCCTGGGGCTTACAGCTTCCCACACCTCACCGCCACGCTCCCACGCCCCCCATCATTCTTTTATTCAGAAGAAGAGCCACACCCTGTTGTGCTCATATACAACACACCAGCTCATTCACTCACCATCTCACTCATCCACTCACCCACCATCTCACTCACGATCTCACTCATCCACCATCTCACTCATCCACTCACACACCATCTCAATCACCCACCATCTCACTGTCCTCACCCACCATCTCATTCACTCACCCACCATCTCACTCGCCCGCTCACCAACCATCTCACTCACCCACCATCTCACGATCTCAACCCATCCACCATCTCGTTCACTCACAATCTCACTCATCCACTCACCCACCATCTCACTCACTATCTCACTCATCCACCAGCTCATTCACTCACAATCTCACTCATCCACTCACCCACCATCTCATTCACGATCTCACTCATCCACCATCTCATTCATCCACTCACCCACCATCTCACTATCTCACTCATCCACCAGCTCACTCACCCTCCATCTCACTCATCCACTCACCCACCATCTCACTCACTATCTCACTCATCCACCAGCTCATTCACTCACAATCTCACTCATCCACTCACACACCATCTCAATTAACCCCCATCTCACTCACTGTCACTCACCCACCATCTCATTCACGATCTCACTCATCCACCATCTCATTCACTCACAATCTCACTCATCCACTCACCCACCATCTCACTCACTATCTCACTCATCCACCAGCTCATTCACTCACAATCTCACTCATCCACTCACCCACCATCTCATTCACGATCTCACTCATCCACCATCTCATTCATCCACTCACCCACCATCTCACTCACTATCTCACTCATCCACCAGCTCACTCACCCACCATCTCACTCACCCACCATCTCACTCACGATCTCACTCATCCACCAGCTCATTCACTCACAATCTCACTCACTCGCCCACTCACCATCTCACCCACTATCTCACTCACCCACTATCTCACTCACCCACTATCTCACCATCTCACTCACTCGCCCACTCACCATCTCACTCACCATCTCACTCATCCACTATCTCACTCACTCGCCCACTCACCATCTCACTCACCCACTATCTTACTCACCCTCTCACCCACCAACTCACTCACTCGCCTACTCACCATCTCACTCACCCACTAACCACTCACCCTCCAAATCACTCGCCCACTCACCATCTCACTCACCCACTATCTCACCATCTCGCTCACTCGCCCACTCACCATCTCACTCACCCACTCTCACTCACTCGCCCACTCACCATCTCACTCACCCACCATCTCACTTACCCACTATCTCACCCACTCTCACTCACCCTCTCACCCACCAACTCACTCACTTGCCCACTCACCATCTCACTCACCCACTATCTCACTCGCCCACCATCTCACTCACCCACCATCTCACTCACCCACCATCTCACTCACCCACCATCTCACTCACCAACCATCTCACTCACCCACCATCTCACTCACCCACTATCTCACCATCTCACTCACCCACTATCTGACTATCTCACTCACTCGCCCACTCACCATCTCACTCACCCTCTCACCCACCAACCCATTCACTCGCCCCCTCACCATCTCACTCACCCACATTCTCACCCACCATCTCACTCACCCACAATGTCACCATCTCACTCACTTACCCACTCACCATCTCACTCACCCACCATCTCTCTCACCCAACAACTCACTCACTCGCCCACTCACCATCTCACTCACCCACCATCTTACCCACTAACCTACCATCTTACCCACCATCTCACTCATCCACTCACCCAACATCTCAATCACCCACTCACTCGCCTACTCACCATCTCACTCACCCACCATCTCACTCATCCACTTACACACCATCTCACTCACCGTCACCCACCCACCATCTCATTCACTCACTCACGATCTCACTCATCCACCATCTCACTCGCCCACTCATCCATAATCTCATTCACCCACCATCTTACTCATACACCATCTCAATCACCCACCATCTCACTCATCCACCTGTTGTGCTCATATACAACACACCAGCTCATTCACTCACCATCTCACTTATCCACTCACCCACCATCTCACTCACGATCTCACCCATCCACCATCTCACTCATCCACTCACACACCATCTCAATCACCCACCATCTCACTTACTGTCACTCACCCACCATCTCATTCACTCACCCACCATCTCACTCGCCCGCTCACCAACCATCTCACTCATCCACCATCTCACTCACTATCTCACTCATCCACCAGCTCATTCACCCACCATCTCACTCATCCACTCACCCACCATCTCACTCACTATCTCACTCATACACCATCTCACTCATTCACTCACCCACCATCTCACTCACCCACCATCTCACTATCTCATCCACCAGCTCATTCACTCACAATCTCACCCATCTCACTCACTATCTCACTTATCCACCATCTCATTCACTCACCCACCATCTCATTCGCCCGCTCACCAACCATCTCACTCACCCACCATCTCACTCACGATCTCACTCATCCACCATCTCATTCACTCACAATCTCACTCATCCACTCACCCACCATCTCACTCATCCACCAGCTCATTCACACACAATCTCACTCATCCACTCACCCACCATCTCACTCATCCACCATGCCATTTACTCACAATCTCACTCATCCACTCACCCACCATCTCACTCATCCACCATCTCATTCACTCACAATCTCACTCATCCACTCACCCACCATCTCACTCATCCACCAGCTCATTCACTCACAATCTCACTCATCCACTCACCCACCATCTCACTCACTCTCACTCATCCACCAGCTCATTCACACACAATTTCACTCATCCACTCACCCACCATCTCACTCACGATCTCACTTATCCACCATCTCATTCACTCACAATCTCACTCATCCACTCACCCACCACCTCACTCACGATCTCACTTATCCACCAGCTCATTCACTCACAATCTCACTCATCCACTCACCCACCATCTCATTCACTCACAATCTCACTCATCCACTCACCCACCATCTCACTCACCATCTCACTCATCCACCAGCTCATTCACTCACAATCTCACTCATCCACTCACCCACCATCTCACTCACTCATCCACCAGCTCATTCACACACAATTTCACTCATCCACTCACCCACCATCTCACTCACGATCTCACTCATCCACCAGCTCATTCACTCACAATCTCACTCATCCACTCACCCACCATCTCACTCACGATCTCACTTATCCACCAGCTCATTCACTCACAATCTCACTCATCCACTCACCCACCATCTCACTCACAATCTCACTCATCCACCATCTCATTCACTCACAATCTCACTCATCCACTCACCCACCATCTCACTCACGATCTCACTTATCCACCAGCTCAATCACTCACAATCTCACTCATCCACTCACCCACCATCTCACTCACTATCTCACTCATCCACCATCTCATTCACTCACAATCTCACTCATCCACTCACCCACCATCTCACTCACGATCTCACTTATCCACCAGCTCATTCACTCACAATCTCACTCATCCACTCACCCACCATCTCACTCATCCACCATCTCATTCACTCACAATCTCACACATCCACTCACCCCACCATCTTTCACTCACTCACGAGTCGACACAGCGGCTGTATGCGCTATGTTTATTGTATATAACTGGTACAAGTTACAACTAACACCGCGGGCTACTAACTAACATCCTCGCACTCCGTCTACGCGAGTCTCCTACACCACTACTGACTTCTCCCGACTCGAGTCGCAGTCTTACACGATGGGGGAGGGTGGGGAGCGGGGTAAGATGGCACACGTGTCTCTGTGTGTTAGTGTGTGGTGTGTGTTAGTGTGTGGTGTGTGTTAGTGTGTGTGTGCCGGACGGGAAATTCTGTCGTGGACAGTGCTGTGGGGGGGGAGGTCCAATTTCGATTGGCTCCTCCCCTCATGGCGTGTGACCACCACAGGGGCTAAACGGGGGCTCTGGACGGGTGCGAGGGGCTGGTAACCCCTCCACCTTCAATTAATTACCACTAAACCGCGAATTAAACTGAAATATGTAACTAATAAGCTTGTGCCGGAGGCCCCGGGGGGCCAGGCGTCTATGACGTCTCCTGGCCAAACCCCAATGGCGGAGCCAGGAGATTAAATATCTACCCTCGGGGCTCCTCCAGAAACAACGAAAAGCCACTACGGGTGGCCACGTGGAATGTTCGAACGCTCACTGCGAAGGAGAGGCTGCCACTCCTCTGTCGGGAGCTGGACCGGTACTGCCTGGATCGTGGCATTTAAGAGGTCAGGTGGACCGGTTCTGGCTCCTGCCACCATGAGGAGTGGACAGTCCTCTACTCAGGGCAGCAGACTGCCAAACAACAAGGTGTGGCTCTTCTTTTGAACAAAATAATGAAGGGGGCATAGGAGCGTGGCGGTGAGGTGTGGGAAGCTGTAAGCCCCAGGCTACTTTGGGCTCGCCTTCCCATCAACCGGAGGCGAGGAATGGTGGTCGTGGTTACTTATGCCCCCACCGAAGATGAACATCCGTGGAGGGATGCAGGCAAAGCCGATGAGTCAGATGCCTTCTATGGCCTCCTGTCACAGGTGCTGGCTAAAGTGGCCCCTCGGGATAGAGTCATCTCGTTGGGTGACTTCAATGCCCGAGTTGGTCATGATGCTGGCACCTGGTCTGGAGTGATTGATTATTCAACATCGCCTTGCCATGCACGCTGAGGAGAGGCATGCGGAGCCCCAATGCGGTTTCAGGAAAGGGCGGTCCTGCACAGATGCCATGTTTTCTGTCCGTCTGCTACAGCAGAGGTGTAGGGAATTCCAACAAGACCTACATCTCTGCTTTATTGACCTGGTCTAGGCCTATGATACCATCAGTAGGCCAGGGCTCTGGGTTGTTCTTCGTGCTTTTGGAATACCTGATCCTCTGCTCACGATCATTAAGGACCTTCATGATGGTGAGCGGGCCCGGGTAAAACTACGTGGCCGGGAGTCAGAGCCATTCCCTGTACACCTTGGGGTGCGACAGGGATGTCCTCTGGCCACGTAGTTCGTGAAGCCTTCAATAGCTGTACCGGGGGAATCTCCATATGGTACAGATATAATGGGAAGCTGATCCATGCCCGGGTGCGGTCAAGGGATGGCTCCCTATTGCTCAACCGCGTTATGTATGCTGATGATATGGTAATAGCTGCTCATTCAGAGGAGTTGGAGATGCTGCTGCTGAGACTGGAGCATGCCACTAAGCGGTGGGGCCTTACCATCAGCCCCACCAAAACTAGCACCTGCCTGGGTATTTTGTACCATCGGACACTCCACCCCCACAACTCCCAATCGGTGATGGGGCAGTTGTGGAGAGAGTGGAGAGTTTCCCATACCTGGGCAGTGTGCTTATGACCGGCTTCAGTTTAACAGCAGAGGTCTCACTCCGAATCAGTCAAGCAGCAATATCTTTTCATCGGTTGCGTAACGCTGTGTGGAAGCTACCTGGTCTGTCGCTCCGCACTAAGCTTCAGGTCTTCTCGGCCACGGTCATTCCCTCCCTTCTCTACGCTTGCGAAACGTGGACCCCCCTAATGGAACATCTTCGCCGGTTAGAAACATTTAGGCTGGCCTGCCTACAATCCATCCTGGGTTTAACCAGACTGGATTATGTGAGCTCACAAATCCTTGAAAGATCTGGGCAAGGTCCCATCGGTGAGCTCCTCCGGCGGGCAAGGCTGCGTTGACTGGGTCATGTAGCCCGCATGCCCAGCCACCGCATGTTGAAACAGCTTTTGTTTGGCCGTATTGAGGGGGCTAAACGGGCGCGGCCCGGGCTAGAGAAGAGATGGAGTGATGTGGTACAGGAAGACATGGAGCTGAGTGGACTTGCCGATGACTGGTACCAGCGGTATCAAGATCGGCCTCTGTGGAGGAGGCTCGTGAAGGATGCTACTGGGCAGTTGGAGGCAGTCGCCCTCCAACAACAACGGAGGGCGGAGGAGCGACGCTCACAACAACGTGCGGAGCGCCGGGTGGCTAAAGCACAGCAGGTTGGCACAGTAGGGGGCACAGGTGGTGCATCAGCCAGTCATCTCAGTCAGTCGACCCGTGGCACCTGGGTCTGCCCCGTGACCTCCTGCCAGCGGGCGTTCGACACTTCACGTGGCCTCAGGGTGCACATGGCCTGGCACAAGCGTCGTGGTGACGTCACCGCCACTTAGTGGTGAATGGCGGTTGTTGTTGTTGTGTGTGTGGTGTTAGTGTGTGGTGTGTGTTAGTGTGTGTTAGTGCGTGTGGTGTGTTAGTGTGTGTGGTGTGTTAGTGTGTTTGTGGTGTGTTAGTCTGTGTGTGTGGTTTGTGTTAGTGTGTGTGTGGTGGGGTGTGTGGGGAGCGGTAGTGTAGCGGGTAGCGCTACGCTGCGCTATGAACCCGGCGACCCGGGTTCGATTCCCGCTCACGGCCAACACCCAGTGACGATTATCTGAACCGGTCCCGGGCCTCCCCTAAGTCGACTCAGCCTCAAAATGAGTACCTGGTGCGGTGTGTGAACATCGCCACTGGGGAGACAAAGGCGGCCGGGCGTGGTGCTGGCCACCAACCCCCTCGTGTACCGTTCCGGCCTTCATAGACGCTGCTCGCTAACAGCACTTGCCTCTACAGTCTGTTAAGGCTACACGGGGGATCTTTGTCTTTGTGGTGGGGTGTGTGGTTGTGTGTGGTAGTGTGTGTGTGTGTGGTTCTGTGTGAGGTGTGTGGTTCTGTGTGTGTGTGGTTGTGTGATTGGTGTGTGGTGTGTGTACGGCATAGGTTACACCATCAACTATTGAACTATGGAAATCAACGTGTCTCTGACCCGGCCATTATGAACCCCACTGACCTGGCCATCGTGAACCCCAATGCCTTGGTCATTATGAAACCCAGTTACATGGATGGCCAGCATCAACCCCACAAACCTGGCCATTATGAAACCCAGTTACATGGCCATCGTGAACCCCACAGACCTGGCCATTATGAAACCCAGTTACATGGCCATCTTGAAACCCACCCCACCGACAAGCCCATCGTGAACCCCACTCTCTCCGAAAGGGCCATCGTGAACCCCTCCAACACGGCCATCGTGAAATCCACTCTCTGACAGGGCCATCGCGAACCCCTCAGAAAGGGCCATCGAGACACCCTCCAACACGGCCACCGTGAACCCGACACTCCAACACGGTCACCGTGAACCCCTCCAACACGGCCACTGTGAACCCTTCCAACACGGTCACCGTGAACCCCTCCAACTCTCTGACACGGCCACCGTGAACTCCACTCTCTGACACGGCCACCGTGAACTCCACTCTCTGACACGGTCACCGTGAACCCCTCCAACACGGCCACCGTTAACTCCACTCTCTGACACGGCCACCGTGAACTCCACTCTCTGACACGGCCACCGTGAACTCCACTCTCTGACACGGCCACCGTTAACCCCACTCTCTGACACGGTCACCGTTAACCCCACTCTCTGACACGGCCACCGTGAACCCCACTCTCTGACACGGCCACCGTGAACCCCACTCTCTGACACGGCCACCGTGAACCCCACTCTCTGACACGGTCACCGTTAACCCCACTCTCTGACACGGTCACCGTTAACCCCACTCTCTGACACGGCCACCGTTAACCCCACTCTCTGACACGGCCACCGTGAACCCCACTCTCTGACACGGCCACCGTTAACCCCACTCTCTGACACGGTCACCGTTAACCCCACTCTCTGACACGGTCACCGTTAACCCCACTCTCTGACACGGCCACCGTGAACCCCACTCTCTGACACGGCCACCGTTAACCCCACTCTCTGACACGGTCACCGTTAACCCCACTCTCTGACACGGCCACCGTGAACCCCACTCTCTGACACGGTCACCGTTAACCCCACTCTCTGACACGGCCACCGTTAACCCCACTCTCTGACACGGCCACCGTGAACCCCACCGCGTGTATATTCCGAGCGCGACTACTAAAGAGTTCGAACTCGAGCTAAAAATTATAAACACACGCACACACACACACAGAAAGAGATCCCCGTGGTAGCTAACGTGAAAACGGGAGATCATCATCATCATCATCAGCAACATCGGCCACAACTTCACCTTAAACAGCAACAGCAACAACAAAGACCGATGGTAATAATAACAGTGTGATAAAAAAAATAGGAGACATTCTTATTAAAAGTCTAAAATAAACAATACAATGAGAGATTAATATTCATTGACAACGGTGGGAATCACTACGGTGGTGGTGGTGGTAACGATGGTCCATGGCGGTGGCGGTAGTGGTGATGGCGACGCTTATAATGGTCGTGGTGGTGGTGGTGATGATGGTGGTGGAAAGGATAATGGATGGCAATGATGGTGGTTGTGGTGATGATAATAATGGACGGTGATGGTGGCGATGGTTGTGGTAATGACAATGATAACGGCGGTGAAGCCGATGATAATGGCGGTGATGATAATGGTGATAATGGCGGGGTTGATGATGATAATGGCGGGGTTGATGATGATAATGGCGGTGGTGATGACAATGGCGGTGGTGATGATGACAATGGCGGTGATAATGGCGGTGGTGATAATGGTGGCGGTGATGATGGCGGTGGTGATGACAATGGCGGTGATGATGATAATGGCGGTGATGATAATGGTGATAATGGCGGGGTTGATGATGACGATAATGGCGGGGTTGATGATGATAATGGCGGTGGTGATGACAATGGCGGTGGTGATGATGACAATGGCGGTGATAATGGCGGTGGTGATAATGGTGGCGGTGATGATGGCGGTGGTGATGACAATGGCGGTGATGATGATAATGGCGGTGATGATGATGATGGCGGTGATGATAATGGCAATGGTGATGATGACAGTTGTGATGACAATAACGGCGGTGATGATGGCGGTGATGATGACGATGATGGCGGTGATCATGACAACGACGATGATGACATTGCGATCTATGAGCGTTTGTGTCACTTCAATAGGACACACCCCTCCGTGTTGAACACTCAGAATCAGAACCTATTGAATTCTCACGTCAGTGACGGAGGAATCTCGCGGTTCCTCCGTCACCGCCGCTAACCGCCGTCACCACCATCATCCATCACCGTAGTTAACCACAACAACCACCACCACCACCACCACCGTCATCAGCCTTATTACTATTTTTTTTATTAATTATTATATTTTCGTAACCAAGGAAACGTGTTGTCTAAAAAAAGAGAGAGAGAGGGGGAGAGGAGAGCGATCTCCACCCCCGCACACACACACGCGCGCGCGATTAAAACCTCTAAAACAACATCGTCGTCATCAACATCGTCGTCGACGACGACATCAACATCAACATCATCATCATCAAACGTCGGCGGCTTAGAACACGGACGGGCACGCGGTTTCGCCTCGCCTACGCACGGACAAAGCCGTGCTCGTGCCTACACGTGTGTGTACACACACGGACGCGCGGGTACAAGACGCGCGAGTACGTGCAGACGCAGGTAAGTACATACGCGGGTACGTACAGACGCCCGTGTACGTACAGACGCCCGCGTACGTACAGACGCCCGCTTACGTACAGACGCCCGCTTACGTACGATAGCGAATCATCTACAAAAAATGCCCCCACCCCATGCACCCCACACCCACCCATGGTGTCGCACCACCACCACCACCACCACCGCCACCACCGCCACCACCGCCACCACCACCACCACCACCACCGCCACCACCACCCCACACACACAGCGGGAGTAGCAGCAGCAGCAGCAGCGGCGTGCGGAGTGGCTCTATCATTACAAAAAGTGAACCCACCCCCCAACACACACACACACACACCGTCCCCACCACCACCACCACCACCACAACTACAACCCCCTCCCCACCACCACCGTCACAACAACAACAACCACCACCACCACAACAACAACCCCCACCACCACCACCACAACAACAACCCCCACCACCACCACAACCGACTAAAAACCCCACTTACAGCGTCACGACCGATAGATCAACAACAACAACAACAGGCACCCCCCGCCACCACCGCTGCCAGCCAGTCAGTCCTACAGGCAACCAGTCAGTCCTACAGGCAACCAGTCAGTCCTACAGGCAACCAGTCAGTCCTACAGAGGCAGCCAGTCAAGCCAGTCCGACAGCCAGTTAGTCCTACAGGCAGTCAGTCAGCCCTACAGCCAGTCAGTCCTACAGGCAGTCAGTCAAGCAAGTCAGTCCTACAGGCAGCCAGTCAGGCCTACAGGCAGCCAGTCAGGGCTACAGGCAGCCAGTCAAGCCAGTCCTACAGCCAGTTAGTTCTACAGGCAGTCAGTCAGCCCTACAGCCAGTCAGTCCTACAGGCAGGCAGTCAAGCAAGTCAGTCCTACAGGCAGCCAGTCAGTCCTACAGGCAGCCAGTCAGTCCTACAGGCAGTCAGTCAAGCCAACCAACCCTACAGGCAGTCAGTCCTACAGGCAGTCAGTCCTACAGGCAGTCAGACAGGCAGCTAGGACTACAGGCGGCCAGCCAGCCAGCCCTATAACCAGCTAGTCATCCAGCCCTATAACTAGCTAGTCATCCAGCCCTATAACCAGTTAGTCATCCAGCCCTATAACCAGCTAGTCATCCAGCCCTATAACCAGTTTGTCATCCAGCCCTATAACCAGCTAGTCATCCAGCAAGTCATCCAGCCCTATAACCAGCTAGTCATCCAGCCCTATAACCAGTTAGTTATCCAGCAAGTCATCCAGCCCTAAAACCAGCTAATCATCCAGCAAGTCATCCAGCCCTATAACCAGTCAGTTATCTAGCCCTATAACCAGCTAGTCATCCAGCCCTATAACCAGCTAGTCATCCAGCAAGTCATCCAGTCCTATAACCAGCTAGTCATCCAGCCCTATAACCAGTTAGTCATCCAGCCCTATAACCAGCTAGTCATCCAGCAAGTCATCCAGACCTATAACCAGCTAGTCATCCAGCCCTATAACCAGCTAGTCATCCAGCCTTATAACCAGCTAATCATCCAGCCCTATAACCAGCAAGTCATCCAGCCTTATAACCAGCAAGTCATCCAACCCTATAACCAGCAAGTCATCCAGCCCTATAACCAGCAAGTCATCCAGCCCTATAACCAGCTAGTCATCCAGCAAGTCATCCAGCCCTAAAACCAGCTAGTCAGCCAGCCTCCTGTTGTATCTGTACCAGATGCGCATGGAAGGCTTCTGGAACTACGTGGCCAAAGACGATGTTACAAAATGTGGGAGCCAGAGGACATCCCTGCCGAAACCCCAAGGTGGAACAGGGAATGGCTCCGACTACCGGCAACGTAGCTTTACCGGGGCCTGCCCACACAAACACGCACGCGCCTGGGAGTGTGTGTGTGCTGGACTTCTTTCGCACCACACATACGCACACACACGTACACGTGTAAGCACACACACACATGTAGACACGTCCACAGACACACGTAAGACACACACACACGCGTACACACACACGTAGACCCCCGTACACACACGTAGACACATACAAAGACACACACGTGTACACAGATGCGTACACAACAACTGCCATTCGCCACTAAGTGGCGGTGATGTCACCACGACGCTTGTGCCAGGCTACGTGCACATTGAGGCCACGTGAAGTGTCGAACGCCCACTGGCAGGAGGTCACGGGGCAGACCAAGATGCCACGGGTCGACTGACTGAGATGAGTGGCTAATGCACCACCTGTGCCCCCTACTGTGCCAACTTGCCGTGCTTTAGCCACCCGGGGCTCCGCTCGTTGTTGTGAGCGTCGCTCCTCCGCCCTCCGTTGTTGTTGGAGGGCGACTGCCTCCAACTGCCCAGTAGCAGCGTCCTTCACGAGCCTCCTCCACAGAGGCCGATCTTGACACCGCTGGTACCAGTCATCGGCAAGTCCACTCAGCTCCACGTCCTCCTGTACCACATCACTCCATCTCTTCTCTAGCCCGTGCCGCGCCCATTTAGCCCCTTCGATCCGGCCGAAAAGCTGCTTCGGCATGCGGTGGCTGGGCATGCGGGCTACATGACCCAGCCAACGCAGCCTTGCCCGCCGGAGGAGCTCACCGATGCGACCTTGCCCAGATCTCTCAAGGATTTGTGAGCTCCTCACACAATCCAGCCTGGTTAAACCCAGGATGGATCGTAGGCAGGGCCAGCCTGAATGTTTCAAACCGGCGAAGATGTTCCATTTAGGGGGGTCCACGTTTCGCAAGCGCAGAGAAGGGAGGGAATGACCGTGGCCGAGAAGACCTGAAGCTTAGTGCGGAGCGACAGACCAGGTAGCTTCCACACAGCGTTATGCAACCGATGAAAAGATATTGCCGCTCGACTGATTCGGAGTGAGACCTCTGCTGTCAAACCGGAGCCGGTCATGAGCACACTGCACACACACACACACACGTAGATACGTAGACACGTGGTGGTGGTGGGGAGCGCGTTGGTGAGTGGGGGGCACATTGGTGGGTGGGGGGGCGCATTGGTGGGTGGGGCGCATTGGTGGGTGGGGGGGGAGCATTGGTGGTGGGGCAATACGCGTTGGTGGGTGGCGTATTGGTGGGTGGGGGGCATATTAGTGGGTGGTGGCGCATTGGTTGGTGGTGGGTGGCGTATTAGTGGGTTGGGGGGGGAGGGGCGTATTGGTGGGTGGGGGGGAGCATTGGTGGGTGGCGTATTGGTGGGTGGGGGGCATATTAGTGGGTGGTGGCGCATTGGTTGGTGGTGGGTGGCGTATTAGTGGGTTGGGGGGGGAGGGGCGTATTGGTGGGTGGGGGGGAGCATTGGTGGGTGGCGTATTGGTGGGTGGGGGGCATATTAGTGGGTGGTGGCGCATTGGTTGGTGGTGGGTGGCGTATTAGTGGGTTGGGGGGGGGGGAGGGGCGTAATGGTGGGTGGGGGGGCGTTGATGAGTTTTGGTGGACACATTGGTGGGTGGCGCATTGGTGGGTGGGTGGGTGGGGGGCGTGCATTGGTGGGTGGTGGGTGGGCCCCACGTGATCCCACAGACACACAAAGACACACAACACACACACACAGAGGCTACAGTGTTTAGTGTTCGACAAAACACACACTTCGCCGACATTGAAAGAGGAGAGGGAAGCACTGACCGGGGACAGACGCACGGGCAACTGGTGGCTCGGGAGGATGTTGACCACCCTCGCCTCGGTGGCAGGGGGTCAGTGGGTTCGACCCCGGAGCCCACCGACGATGCCTGCTGGTGTACGTGTTGGGAGTCTCCGTCTCTCTCTCCCTCTCTCTCTCTCTCGGTCTCTTCTCCCCAGCCCCCAGCCCCCCTCACCTACCGTGGTGACAACTGCGTGGATTTTTCTCTCTCTGGGTCTTCACGTTTTTGTCTCGGGCGAGCGAGCGAGTGAGTGAGCGAGTGTGGGGAAAAAGCTGCGCTCCGAGCAGCTTTTGCTTCCTTGTTATCCCCCCCCCGCGCGCGCTAAGCCGGCGGCAATCGGCCAGCTTACAAACTCCATTCATCGTCGTCGTCGTCATCAACTTACCTCAGTTAGACCACCAAAAAACAACCCTAGCCCGTTCCTCCCGCCGAGTTCGGAGTGAATCGCCAAATAACTCGACCAACATGGCCGCCGACCGCCATCTACCTCGCCCGACATGGCCGCCGGCCGTCCATCTACCTCGCCCAACATGGCCGCCACCCCACCTGGCCCAACATGGCCGCCGACCGCCATCCACCTGGCCCAACATGGCCGCCATCCACCTGGCCCAACATGGCCGCCGACCGCCATCCACCTGGCCCAACATGGCCGCCGACCGCCATCCACCTCGCCCAACATGGCCGCCATCCACCTGGCCCAACATGGCCGCCGACCGCCATCCACCTGGCCCAACATGGCCGCCGACCGCCATCTACCTCGACCAACATGGCCGCCGACCGCCATCTACCTCGACCGACATGGCCGCCGACCGCCATCTACCTCGCCCGACATGGCCGCCCATCCACCTCGCCCAACATGACCAATGGGGCAGTCACTGGTCCAAGATGGCCGCCAATGGGGCAGTCACTCGTCCAAGATGGCCGCCAACGGAGCAGTCACTCGTCCAAGATGGCCGCCAACGGGGCAGTCACTCGTCCAAGATGGCCACCAATGGGGGCGGTGACTTGTCCAAGATGGCCACGAACGGGGCGGTCACTTGCCCAAGATGGCCACCAACGGGGCAGTCACTCGTCCAAGATGGCCACCAACAGCCACTTGTCCAAGATGGCCACCAACGGGGCAGTCACTCGTCCAAGATGGCCACCAACAGCCACTTGTCCAAGATGGCCACCAACGGGGCAGTCACTCGTCCAAGATGGCCACCAACAACCACTTGTCCAAGATGGCCACCAGCGGGGCAGTCACTCGTCCAAGATGGCCACCAACAGCCACTTGTCCAAGATGGCCACCAACGGGGCAGCCACTCGTCCAAGATCGCCGCCAACGGAGTGGTCACTCGTCCAAGATGGCCACCACGATCTTGTCGTCACAGGTGACTCAAGATGGCCACCACGATCTTGTCGTCACAGGTGACTCAAGATGGCCACCAAGATCTTGTCGTCACAGGTGACTCAAGGAGGCCATCAACAGCTGCTGTTTCAAGATGGCCACCAAGTGATCTTGAAGACGGCATGAGGTCTGATTGTAACTTCCGTATGCCAGCCGCAAGCTAACTCACTTGCTCACCACCACACTCACCCACCTATATCCACTCACCCACCTATATCCACTCACCCACCTATATCCACTCACCCACCTATACCCACTCACCCACCTATACCCACTCACCCACCTATACCCACTCACCCACCGACTCGCTCACTGACCCACCTGCCCACCCAGCTAACTCTCCACTCACCCACCCGCTCACTCACCCTCCCACCCACTCACCCACCCACCCGCCCGGCTCACTCACCCTATCACTAACCCACCCACCAAACTCTCCACTCACCTACCCGCTCACTCACCCGCTCACTCACCCACTGAAACATTCACCAACCTGCCTGCCCACCCACCCGCCCGCTAACCCCTCCACCCCACCCCCGCTCACTCACTCACTCATCACCCTCACCCACCCACACAGAGGGAGCTGTGTTGCAGCATTGACTCCATTACTGGTTGATCGCCGTGGCCCCCTGTCCAGGGTCAACTCCAGCTGCCGCCGCTGTGGCATACGCCGACTGCACCACCTGCACCACCAGCAGCAGTAGCAGCAGCGGTAGCAGCAGTGGTAGTACCAACAGCGGAGACAGTAGCAGCAGCAGTAGCAGCAGTGGTAGTACCAACAGCAGAGATAGTAGCAGCAGCAGTATCAGAAGTAGTACCAACAGCGGAGACAGTAGCAGCAGCAGTAGCAGCAGTGGTAGTACCAACAGCAGAGATAGTAGCAGCGGCAGTATCAGAAGTAGTACCAACAGCGGAGACAGTAGCAGCAGCAGTAGCAGCAGTGGTAGTACCAACAGCGGAGATAGTAGCAGCGGCAGTAGCATCAACAGCAGAGATTGTAGCAGCAGCAGTAGCATCAACAGCAGAGATAGTAGCAGCAGCAGTAGCAGCAGCGGTAGCAGCGGTGGTAGTACCAACAGCGGAGATAGTAGCAGCAGCAGTAGCAGCAGTGGTAGTACCAACAGCAGAGATAGTAGCAGCAGCAGTAGCAGCAGTGGTAGTACCAACAGCAGAGATAGTAGCAGCAGCAGTAGCAGAGATAGTAGCATCAACAGCAGAGATAGTAGCAGCAGCAGTAGCATCAACAGCAGAGATAGTAGCAGCAGCAGTAGCAGCAGTGGTAGCAGCGGTAGTACCAACAGCGGAGATAGTAGCAGCAGCAGTAGTACCAACAGCAGAGATAGTAGCAGCAGCAGTAGCAGCAGTGGTAGCAGCGGTAGTACCAACAGCGGAGATAGTAGCAGCAGCAGTAGCATCAACAGCAGAGATAGTAGCAGCAGCAGTAGCAGCAGTGGTAGCAGCGGTAGTACCAACAGCAGAGATAGTAGCAGCAGCAGTAGCATCAACAGCAGAGATAGTAGCAGCAGCAGTAGCATCAACAGCAGAGATTGTAGCAGCAGCAGTAGCAGCAGTGGTAGTACCAACAGCAGAGATAGTAGCAGCGGCAGTAGCATCAACAGCAGAGATAGTAGCAGCAGCAGTAGCATCAACAGCAGAGATAGTAGCAGCAGCAGTAGCATCAACAGCAGAGATAGTAGCAGCAGCAGTAGCATCAACAGCAGAGATTGTAGCAGCAGCAGTAGTACCAACAGCAGAGATAGTAGCAGCAGCAGTAGCAGCAGTGGTAGTACCAACAGCAGAGATAGTAGCAGCGGCAGTAGCATCAACAGCAGAGATAGTAGCAGCAGCAGTAGCATCAACAGCAGAGATAGTAGCAGCAGCAGTAGCAGCAGTGGTAGTACCAACAGCAGAGATAGTAGCAGCAGCAGTAGCATCAACAGCAGAGATAGTAGCAGCAGCGGTAGCATCAACAGCAGAGATAGTAGCAGCGGCAGTAGCATCAACAGCAGAGATAGTAGCAGCAGCAGTATCAGAGGTAGTATCAACAGCAGAGATAGTAGCAGCAGCAGAGATAGTAGCAGCAGCAGTAGTAGTATCAACAGCAGAGATAGTAGCAGCAGCAGCAGCAGTGGTAGCAGAGGTAGTATCAACAGCAGAGATAGTAGCAGCAGCAGTATCAGAAGTAGTATCAATAGCAGAGATAGTAGCAGCAGCAGTAGCAGAGGTAGTATCAATAGCAGAGATAGTAGCAGCAGCAGAGGTAGTATCAACAGCAGAGATAGTACCAGCAGAAGTAGCAGAGGTAGTATCAACAGCAGAGATAGTAGCAGCAGCAGAGGTAGTATCAATAGTAGAGATAGTAGTAGCAGCAGCAGCAGTAGTATCAACAGCAGAGATAGTAGCAGCAGCAGTAGCAGCAGTGGTAGTACCAACAGCAGAGATAGTAGCAGCAGCAGTAGCAGAGGTAGTATCAATAGCAGAGATAGTAGCAGCAGCAGAGGTAGTATCAATAGTAGAGATAGTAGCAGCAGCAGTAGCAGAGGTAGTATCAATAGCAGAGATAGTAGCAGCAGCAGAGGTAGTATCAACAGCAGAGATAGTACCAGCAGAAGTAGCAGAGGTAGTATCAACAGCAGAGATAGTAGCAGCAGCAGAGGTAGTATCAATAGTAGAGATAGTAGTAGCAGCAGCAGCAGCAGAGGTAGTATCAACAGCAGAGATAGTAGCAGCAGCAGTAGCAGAGGTAGTATCAATAGCAGAGATAGTAGCAGCAGCAGAGGTAGTATCAATAGCAGATATAGTAGTAGCAGCAGCAGTAGCAGAGGTAGTATCAATAGCAGAGATAGTAGTAGCAGCAGAGATAGTAGCAGCAGCAGTAGCAGCAGTAGCAGAGGTAGTATCAATAGCAGAGATAGTAGTAGCAGCAGCAGTAGCAGAGGTAGTATCAATAGCAGAGATAGTAGTAGCAGCAGCAGCAGTAGCAGAGGTAGTATCAATAGCAGAGATAGTAGTAGCAGCAGAGATAGTAGCAGCAGCAGTAGCAGAGGTAGTATCAATAGCAGAGATAGTAGCAGAAGCAGTAGCAGCAGTAGCAGAGGTAGTATCAACAGCAGAGATAGTAGCAGTAGCAGCAGCAGCAGTAACAGGGGCAACATTAAGCATTAGTGACGTGGTACAGACATCAGCATCAACATCAGTAGCAGGATCATCAGCAATGTTGTCATCATCATTTTCATCATCGGTGTCATCGCCACCACCATCATCATCATCAGCAGCAGCACCATCAATGTCACCACCACCATCATCATCATCAGCACCATCAACGCCACCACCATCATCAACAGCAGCACCATCAACGCGACCACCATCAGCACCGCCACCACCACCATCATCATCAGCAGCACCATCAATGTCACCACCACCACCACCACCATCATCAGCACCATCAACGCCACCACCACCATCATCAGCACCATCAACGCCACCACCATCAGCACCGCCAGCATCATCATCATCAGCACCATCAATGCCGTCACCACCACCACCATCATTGTCATAATTTTCACCAACATCATCAGGAGCAACATCATCATTCGTGCGAGATGATCCTATGTCCGTGTGTCACTGTGTCACTGTGTGTGTGTGTGTGTCTCACGACCACCACCCTGAGCTACTCCCCCACTCCCCATGTGTCTCCCTCCCCCCTCGCACCACCCCCCCCCCCCCCCCCGTGTATCGCCCCCCTCCCCCCCAGTGTCTCCCTCCTACCTCCCCCACTGGCCCCCCTTGACGCTCTCTCCCCCTCCGCCTTCCCCCGTCTCACCCCCTTCCCCACTGCCTCCCCCCCCCACTCTCTCTCTCACACCTCACCCCCACAACCGCGTGTGTACGTACGTGTCCCACCCCCCCCCCACGCACGTGTGTGTGTGTGTGTGTGTCCCACACCCACGTGTCTGTGTGTGTGTGTCCCACACCCACGTGTGTCTGTGTGTGTGTGTCCCACACCCACGTGTCTGTGTGTGTGTGTCCCACACCCACCCACGTGTGTGTGTGTGTGTGTGTCCCACACCCACGTGTGTGTGTGTGTCCCACACCCACCCACGTGTGTGTGTGTGTCCCACACCCACCCACGTGTGTGTGTGTGTGTACCACACCCACCCACGTGTCTGTGTGTGTCCCACACCCACGTGTGTGTGTGTGTGTGTCACCCACCCACGTGTGTGTGTGTGTCCCACACCCACGTGTCTGTGTGTGTCCCACACCCACGTGTGTGTGTGTGTCACCCACCCACGTGTGTGTGTGTGTGTGTCACCCACCCACGTGTGGTGTGTGTGTGTCCCACACACACCCACGTGTCTGTCTGTGTGTGTACCACACCCACGTGTCTGTGTGTGTCCCACACCCACCCACATGTCTGTGTGTGTGTGTGTACCACACCCACCCACGTGTGTGTGTATGTCCCACAACCACGTGTGTCTGTGTGTGCGTGTGCGTGTGCGTGTGTGTGTACGTACGTGTGTCCCCTCACACCTGGTAGCCAAACGACTCCAGGACGGACATCCCGTGGTGCGTCGCCGCCGCCGCAGCCGCGGCCGCAGCCGCGGCCGCCGTCGCCGGAAGGTAGCCCGGGGCGACGGGCGGTCCCCCCACGCCCCCGGACTTGACCCCCCCCGCCGAGCCCCCCGGCACGCCCCCCCCTCCTCCTCCTCCTCCTCCGACGACGACCGACGAGGAGGAGGAGGAGGAGGATTTGGACTTGCCCAGGTGGACGTGCTGCACGTGACGGTTGAGGTGCGACTTGGTCTTGAAGAGGGTTCCGCACTGCGGGCAAGGGTGTTTCTTCTCGGGGCTGCTCCAGCCCATGTGCTTGCACGACTCTGCCGTGTGGGGGGGGGGGGGGGGGGGGGGGAGAGGTCAGAGGGGTCAGAGGGGTCAGAGTGTGAGTGAGAGGGTCAGAGAGTGTGAGAGGGGGTCAGTGAGTGAGTGAGAGTGAGAGAGAGGGTGAGTGAGTGAGAGGGTGAGTGAGAGGGTGAGTGAGTGAGTGAGAGAGTGAGAGAGTGAGAAGGTGAGAGAGAGAGGGTGAGTGAGAGTGTGAGAGAGAGTGAGGGAGAGAGTGGGTGAGTGAGAGTGTGAGAGAGTGAGAGGGTGAGTGAGTGAGAGGGTGAGTGTGAGTGAGTGAGAGGGTGAGTGAGAGTGTGAGAGAGAGTGAGGGAGAGAGTGAGAGAGTGAGTGAGAGGGTCAGTGAGTGAGAGAGTGAGAGGGTGAGTGAGAGTGTGAGAGAGTGAGAGGGTGAGTGAGTGAGAGGGTGAGTGAATGAGAGAGAGGGTGAGTGAGAGAGTGAGAGGGTGAGTGGGTGAGTGAGAGAGTGAGAGGGTGAGTGAGTGACAGAGTGAGTGTTAGCACATGGGCTGCTCCAGGCCATGTGCTAACACGACTCTAGGCGGTCAGAGGAGGGGTGAGAGGGTGTGATCGTGTTTACCCGTGCCTCTGTCTCTCCCCCCGTGCCTCTGTCTCTCCCCCCGTGTCTCTGTCTCTCTCCATGTCTCTCTCCGTGTCTCTCCCCCCGTCTCCCTGTGTCTCTCCCCGTCTCCCCGTGTCTCTCCCCGTCCCGTGTGTCTCTCCCCGTGTCTCACCCCGTGTCTCACCCCGTGTCTCTCCCCGTGTCTCTCCTCGTGTCTCTCCCCACGTGTCTCTCCCCACGTCTCCCCGTGTCTCACCCCGTGTCTCACCCCGTGTCTCTCCCCGTGTCTCTCCTCGTGTCTCTCCCCACGTGTCTCTTCCCACGTGTCTCTACCCGTGTCTCTACCCGTGTCTCTCTCTGTGTCTCTGTGTCTCTCCCCGTGTCTCTCCCCGTGTCTCTCCCCGTGTCTCTCCCCGTGTCTCCCCCCGTGTGTCTCCCCGTGTCTCTCCCTGTACGTCTCTCCCCGTACGTCTCTCCCCGTGTGTCTCTCTCAGTGTCCATCTCCCCGTGTCTCTCCCCGTACATCTCCCCGTGTCTCTCCCCGTACATCTCCCCGTGTCTCTCCCCGTGTCTCTCCCCGTGTCTCTCCCCGTACATCTCCCCGTGCGTCTCTCCCCGTGCGTCTCTCTCAGTGTCCATCAGCCCGTGTCTCTCCCCGTACATCTCCCCGTGTCTCTCCCCGTGTCTCTCCCCGTACGTCTCCCTGTGTGTCTCCCCGTGTCTCTCCCCGTTTCTCTCCGTGTCTCTCCCCGTGTCTCTCCCCGTGTCTCTCCCGGTACATCTCCCCGTGTCTCTCCCCGTGTCTCTCCCCGTGTCTCTCCCCGTACATCTCCCCGTGTCTCTCCCCACGTGTCTCTCCCCACGTGTCTCTCCCCATGTCTCTCCCCATGTCTCTCGCCGTGTCTCTCCCCGTGTCTCTCCCCGTGTCTCTCCCCGTGTCTCTCCCCGTACATCTCCCCGTGTCTCTCCCCGCGTCTCTCCCCGTGTGTCTCTCCCCGTGTCTCTCCCCGTGTCTCTCCCCACGTGTCTCTCCCCGTGTCTCTCCCCGTGTCTCTCCCCGTACATCTCCCCATGCGTCTCTCCCCGTGCGTCTCTCTCAGTGTCCATCAGCCCGTGTCTCTCCCCGTACATCTCCCCGTGTCTCTCCCCGTGTCTCTCCCCGTACATCACCCCGTGTCTCTCCCCGTGTCTCTCCCCGTACGTCTCCCTGTGTGTCTCCCCGTGTCTCTCCCCGTTTCTCTCCGTGTCTCTCCCCGTGTCTCTCCCCGTGTCTCTCCCCGTGCCTCTCCCCGTGTCTCTCCCGGTACATCTCCCCGTGTCTCTCCCCGTGTCTCTCCCCGTGTCTCTCCCCGTACATCTCCCCGTGTCTCTCCCCACGTGTCTCTCCCCGTGTCTCTCCCCGTGTCTCTCCCCGTGTCTCTCCCCGTGTCTCTCCCCGTGTCTCTCCCCGTGTCTCTCCCCGTGTCTCTCCCCGTACATCTCCCCGTGCCTCTCCCCGTGTCTCTCCCCGTGTCTCTCCCCGTGTCTCTCCCCGTGTCTACATCTTCCCGTGTCTCTCCCCGTGTCTCTCCCCGTGTCTCTCCCCGTGTCTCTCTCCCCGTGTCTCTCCCCGTGTCTCTCCCCGTGTCTCTCCCCGTGTCTCTCCCCGTACATCTCCCCGTGTCTCTCCCCGTACATCTCCCCGTGTCTCTCCCCGTGTCTCTCCCCGTGTCTCTCCCCGTGTCTCTCCCCGTGTCTCTCCCTGTGTCTCTCCCCGTGTCTCTCCCCGTGTCTACATCTCCCCGTGTCTCTCCCCGTGTCTCTCCCCGTGTCTCTCCCTGTGTCTCTCACCGTGTCTCTCCCCATGTCTCTCCCCGTACATCTCTCCCCGTACATCTCTCCCCGTGTCTCTCCCCGTGTCTCTCCCCGTGTCTCTCCCCGTGTCTATATCTCCCCGTACATCTCTCCCCGTGTCTCTCCCCGTGTCTCTCCCCGTGCGTCTCTCCCCGTGTCTCTCCCCGTACATCTCCCCGTGTCTCTCCCCGTGTCTCTCCCCGTGTCTACATCTCCCCGTGTCTACATCTCCCCGTGTCTACATCTCCCCGTGTCTACATCTCCCCGTGTCTACATCTCCCTGTGTCTCTCCCCGTGCGTCTCCCCCCGTGTCTCTCCCCACGTGTCTCTCCCCGTACATCTCCCCGTGTCTCTCCCCGTGTCTCTCCCCGTGTCTCCCCGTGTCTCTCCCCCTGTATCTCTCCCCGTATCTCTCCCCGTGCCTCTCCCCGTGTCTCTCTCCCCGTGTCTCTCCCCGTACATCTCCCCATGTCTCTCCCCGTGCGTCTCTCTCCCCGTGCGTCTCTCTCAGTGTCCATCAACCCCGCGCCTCTCCACCCCTCTCCACCCCTCTCCACCCCTCTCTCACCTTTGCTGCAGATGCTGCAGAGGCCGTCGAGGGGGCCTCCCTGCTTGTGCATGTGCATGTGGTCCGCTATGTACGATGGGCTCAGCAGCTTGGAGCACACGTGACACTGCACCTTCTCCTCGTGGCGCACCATGTGGGCGCGAAGGCGGTCGCGCGTCGCAAACGCTGACTCGCACGTCTGCGGCGGTGCCAACGACAGCCGCCGACAACAACAGCCGACAACAACAGCAGCCGACAACAACAATCAGCAACAACCAGTAACAACAACAACCAGCAACAACAACAATCAATAACAACAACCAGCAACAACAATCAGTAACAACAACAACCAGCAACAACAACAATCAATAACAACAACCAGCAACAACAATCAGTAACAACAACAACCAGCAACAACAACCAGCAACAACAATCAGTAACAACAACCAGCAACAACAACCAGCAACAACAACCAGCAACAACAACCAGCAACAACAACAACCAGCAACAACAACAGCCAACAACAACAGCCGACAACAACAACCAGCAACAACAACCAGCAGCAACAACCAGCAACAACAATCAGTAACAACAACAACCAGCAACAACAACCAGCAACAACAACCAGCAACAATCAGCAACAACAACCAGCAACAACAATCAGCAACAACAACCAGCAACAACAACCAGCAACAACAATCAGTAACAACAACAACCAGCAACAACAACCAGCAACAACAATCAGTAACAACAACAACCAGCAACAACAACCAGCAACAACAACAACCAGCAACAACAACCAGCAACAACAACCAGCAACAACAATCAGTAACAACAACAACCAGCAACAACAACAGCCGACAACAACAGCCGACAACAACAATCAGCAACAACAACCAGCAACAACAACCAGCAACAACAATCAGCAACAACCAGCAACAACAACCAGCAACAACAACAACCAGCAACAACAATCAGTAACAACAACAACCAGCAACAACAACAACCAGCAACAACAACAACCAGCAACAACAATCAGCAACAACAACAGCCGACAACAACAACCAGCAACAACAACAACCAGCAACCAGTAACAACAACCAGCAACAACAACAACCAGCAACAACAACCAGCAACAACAATCAGTAACAATAACAATCAGCATCAACAACCAGCAACAACAACAATCAGCAACAACAACAATCAGCAACAACAACCAGCAACAACAACCAGCAACAACAACAATCAGTAACAACAACAACCAGCAACAACAACCAGCAACAACAACAATCAATAACAACAACAACCAGCAACAACAATCAGTAACAACAACAACCAGCAACAACAACCAGCAACAACAATCAGTAACAACAACAACCAGCAACAACAACCAGCAACAACAACCAGCAACAACAACCAGCAACAACAATCAGTAACAACAACAACCAGCAACAACAACCAGCAACAACAACCAGCAACAACAACAGCCGACAACAACAGCCGACAACAACAATCAGCAACAACAACCAGCAACAACAACAACAACAACCAGCAACAACAATCAGTAACAACAACAACCAGCAACAACAACCAGCAACAACAACCAGCAACAACAACCAGCAACAACAACCAGCAACAACAATCAGCAACCAACAACCAGCACCAACAACCAGCAACAACCATCAGCAACAACCATCAGCAACAACAACCAGCAACAACAACCAGCAACAACAACAATCAGCAACAACAACCAGCAACAACAACCAGCAGCAACAACAACCAGCAACAACAACCAGCAACAACAACCAGCAACAACAACCAGCAACAACAACCAGCAACAACAATCAGTAACAACAACAATCAGCAACAACAATCAGCAACAACAACAATCAGCAACAACAATCAGCAACAACAACCAGCAACAACAACCAGCAACAACAACAACCAGCAACAACAACAACCAGCAACAACAACAATCAGCAACAACAACAATCAGCAACAACAACCAGCAACAACAACCAGCAACAACAACCAGCAACAACAATCAGTAACAACAGCAATCAGCAAAAACAACCAGCAACAACAACCAGCAACAACAATCAGCAACAACCAGCAACAACAATCAGCAACAACCACCAATAACATCAAGAGCCACATCACCAACAACTCATCAACCACTACCGCCACAAGTTGTGGTGTAAACGCAGGCTGGCACACACACGTACATGTCACAAGCACCACATCAACCACATTAACAACCACCATCAACTAGCAGTTGTCACAACCACCACATCAACAACCACCACATCAACAACCACCACCACCACCACATCAACGACCACCACCACCACCACCACATCAACGACCACCATCACCACCACATCAACGACCACCATCACCACCACATCAACGACCACCATCACCACCACATCAACGACCACCATCACCACCACATCAACGTCCACCATCACCACCACATCAACGACCACCACCACCACCACATCAACGACCACCATCACCACCACAGCGCGTCAGGCTAACCGCAGTGCCGCCGCTCCCACTACCACCATCATCACCACCACCACCATCGTCGTCGTCATCATCATCACCACCGCCATCATCACAACATCAACCAACAACCACATCACCACCACCATCACCGTCTTTCTCCGTCTCACCATCACCACGCAGTGTCAGGGCTAACCGCAGCGTTTACCGCTCACACCACCACCATCATCATCATCACCACCACAACATCAACCAACACCACCATCGTCACCACCACCACATCACCACCACCGTCATCACCACCACCATCGTCATCACCACCACCATCATCGTCATCACCACCACATCACCACCACCATTCATCGCCATCATCACCACCACCATCATCACAACATCAACCAACACCACCATCGTCATCACCACCACATCACCACCACCATCATCGTCATCATCACCACCATCATCGTCATCACCACCACCACCATCTTCATCACCACCACATCACCACCACCATTCATCGCCATCACCACCACCATCATCACAACATCAACCAACACCACCATCGTCATCACCACCACATCACCACCACCATCATCGTCATCACCACCACCATCATCGTCATCACCACCATCATCATCGTCATCACCACCACATCACCACCACCACCGTCATCACCACCACCATCATCACAACATCAACCAACACCACCATCGTCATCACCACCACATCAGTACCACCATCATCGTCATCACCACCACCATCATCGTCATCACCACCACCACCATCGTCATCACCACCACATCACCACCACCATTCATCGCCATCATCACCACCACCATCATCACAACATCAACCAACACCACCATCGTCACCACCACCATCATCGTCATCACCACCATCGTCATCACCACCACCATCATCACAACATCAACCAACACCACCATCGTCACCACCACCACATCACCACCACCATCATCGTCATCACCACCACCATCGTCATCACCACCACCACCGCCACCACCACCACCGTCTTTGTCTCACCTGGCACTTGAATGGCCGCTCTGTGGAATGGACCTGCCTCACGTGGTTGTTGAGGTGGTCCGGCCTGCCGCAGAGAGAGGGAGAGACAAGAACACCCCAGCGGAAAGGTCACCGCAACACTCCTACCATAGACCACTCCACCAGGTCATAGTAACACTCCCCTCCTATGGGAGCACCCCACCAGGTCACCGTAACACTCCTACCATAGACCACCCCACCAGGTCACCGTAACACTCCCCTCCTATGGGAGCACTCCACCAGGTCACCGCAACACTCCCCTCCTATGGGACCACTCCACCAGGTCACCGTAACACTCCTACCATAGACCACCCCACCAGGTCACCGCAACACTCCTACCATAAACCACCCCACCAGGTCACCATAACACTCCTACCATAGACCACCTCACCAGGTCACCGTAACACTCCTACCATAGACCACCCCACCAGGTCACCGTAACACTCCTACCATAGACCACCCCACCAGGTCACCGTAACACTCCTACCATAGACCACCCCACCAGGTCACCGTAACACTCCTACCATAGACCACCCCACCAGGTCACCGTAACACTCCTACCATAGACCACCCCACCAGGTCACCGTAACACTCCTACCATAGACCACCCCACCACGATAAAGATCCCCCACAAAACAAAGATCACGCCCTCTCGGCCACCTCCCCCGTGTAGCCTCTAACAGGGCTGTAGGGGCAAGTGCTGTGTCAGTAGCGAGTAGCAGCACCTACACACAGACAAAGATCCCCCGTGTAGCCTCTAACAGGGATGTAGGGGCAAGTGCTGTGTTAGTAGCGAGTAGCAGCACCTACACACACACAGACAAAGGTCCCCCAGGTAGCCTCTAGAAGGCTGTAGGGGCAAGTGCTGAGTAGCGAGTAGCAGCGCTGCCGATGAAGGCTGCCACTGTGACCGGCACCACGTCCCGCCCGGCCGCCTTTGTCTCCCCCCCCCCCCAGTGCTGGTGATGTTTCCGTGTACACACACACAGTGCCAGGTTCACTCATTTGAGGCCGAGCCGACCTAGGGGAAGTCATTGGTTGACACACACAGACCTCTCCTTCACAATAAGAGTCCCCCATCCCCAACACTCCCAACAACCCTCCACAGACCTCTCCTTCACAATAAGAGTCCCCCATCCCCAACACTCCTAACAACCCTCCACAGACCTCTCCTTCACAATAAGAGTCCCCCATCCCCAACACTCCTAACAACCCTCCACAGACCTCTCCTTCACAATAAGAGTCCCCCCCCGCCATCCCCAACACTCCTAACCACCCTCCACAGACCTCTCCTTCACAATAAGAGTCCCCCATCCCCAACACTCCTAACAACCCTCCACAGACCTCTCCTTCACAATAAGAGTCCCCCCCCATCCTCAACACTCCTAACAACCCTCCACAGACCTCCGCCCTTCACAATAAGAGTCCCCCCCCCATCCCCCTCCACAGACCTCTCCTTCACAATAAGAATCCCCCCCCCCGCCATCCCCAACACTCCTAACAACCCTCCACAGACCTCTCCTTCACAATAAGAGTCCCCCATCCCCAACGCTCCTAACAACCCTCCACAGACCTCTCCTTCACAATAAGAGTCCCCCATCCCCAACGCTCCTAACAACCCTCCACAGACCTCTCCTTCACAATAAGAGTCCCCCATCCCCAACGCTCCTAACAACTCTCCACAGACCTCTCCTTCACAATAAGAGTCCCCCATCCCCAACACTCCTAACAACCCTCCACAGACCTCCGCCCTTCACAATAAGAGTCCCCCATCCCCCACCCCCAACACTCCTAACAACCCTCCACAGACCTCTCCTTCACAATAAGAATCCCTCCCCACCATCCCCAACACTCCTAACAACCCTCCACAGACCTCCGCCCTTCACAATAACAGTCCCCCAACCCCACCCACACACACACCCACACACCGCAAACACAACCCAACACCGCCCGCCCAACACCGCCCTGCCCACCGCCCACCGCCCCACCGCCCACCACGCACCTGGAGAAACCCTTGGCGCAGTGGTGGCACACGTACGGCTTGTGCACGCCGCCCTCGTGCATGCGCACGTGGTAGCTCATGCGGTCCTTGCGCTTGAAGCGCTGGTGGCAGACGTGGCACTCGAAGGGCTTCTCGTCCGAGTGCGACAGCTTGTGCCGGTTGAGGTGGTAGACGTCGCGGAAGGCCTTGCCGCACAGCTCGCACGCGTGGTTCTTGCGTGCCGGGCGAGGCGAGCGTCCAGAGGAGGAGGAAGACGACGGAGGGCCGACGACGCCGACGCCGACGCCGACGCCGACGCCGACGCCGACCAGGCCCACGATGCCGGCCGGCGAGGAGGCGGGGACGGCCGGCACGAGGCCGACGAGGTGGGCCGCCGCCGACGAGGTGAGGTCACTCGCTGCGTGTGTGTTAGTGTGGTGTGAGTGGTGTGTAAGTGTGTGTGTTAGTGTGTGTGTGTTAGTGTGTGTGTTAGTGTGTTAGTGTTAGTGTGTGAGTGTGGTGTGTTAGTGTGTGGTGGTGGTGTGTGTTAGTGTGTGTTAGTGTGTGTGTTAGTGTGTGTGTGTTAGTGTGTGTGTTAGTGTTAGTGTGTGTAAGTGTGTGTAAGTGTGTTAGTGTTTGTGTGTGGTGGTGGTGTGTGTGTTAGTGTGTGTGTGGTGGTGTGTGTGTGGTGGTGTGTGTGTTAGTGTGTTAGTGTTAGTGTGTGTGTGTTAGTGTTAATGTGTTAGTGTGTGTGTGTGGTGGTGGTGTGTGTGTTAGTGTGTGTTAGTGTGTGTGGTGTGTGTTAGTGTGTGTGGTGTGTTAGTGTGTGTGTGTTAGTGTGTGGTGTGTGTTAGTGTGTGTTAGTGTGTGTGTGTTAGTGTGTGTTAGTGTGTGTGTGTGTGTTAGTGTGTGTGTGTGTGTTAGTGTGTGTGTTAGTGTGTGTGTGTGTTAGTGAGTGTGTGTAAGTGTGTTAGTGTGTGTGTGTGTGTGGTGGTGGTGTGTGTGTTAGTGTGTGTGTGTTAGTGTGTGTGTGTTAGTGTGTGTGTTAGTGTGTGTGTTAGTGTTAGTGTGTGTGTTAGTGTGTGTGTTAGTGTTAGTGTGTGTAAGTGTGTGTGTGTGTGTGTTAGTGTGTGTGTGTTAATGTGTGTGTTAGTGTGTGTGTGTTAGTGTGTGGTGGTGTGTGTTAGTGTGTGTGTGTGTTAGTGTGTGTGTTAATGTGTGTGTGTTAGTGTGTGTGTGTGTTAGTGTGTGTGTTAGTGTGTGTGTGTGGTGTGTTTGTGTGTGTGTGTTAGTGTGTGTGTGTGTGTTAGTGTGTGTGTTAGTTTGTGTGTGTTAGTGTGTGTGTGGTGTGTGTGTGTGCGTGTGTGTGTTAGTGTGTGGTGTGTGTGGCAGATGTAGAGATCAAGCGATTATATGAAGTCTCTGTGTGAGTGAGTCTGTGGGTCTCTGTGTGGGTGAGTCTGTGGGTCTCTGTGTGGTGAGTCTCTGGGTCTCTGTGTGAGTGAGTCTGTGGGTCTCTGTGTGAGTGAGTCTGTGGGTCTCTGTGTGGTGAGTCTGTGGGTCTCTGTGTGGTGAGTCTGTGAGTCTTTGTGTGAGTGAGTCTGTGGGTCTCTGTGTGAGTGAGTCTGTGGGTCTCTGTGTGGTGAGTCTGTGGGTCTCTGTGTGGTGAGTCTGTGGGTCTCTGTGTGGTGAGTCTGTGGGTCTCTGTGTGGTGAGTCTGGGGGTCTCTGTGTGAGTGAATCTGTGGGTCTCTGTGTGGTGAGTCTGTGAGTCTTTGTGTGAGTGAGTCTGTGGGTCTCTGTGTGAGTGAGTCTGTGGGTCTCTGTGTGGTGAGTCTGTGGGTCTCTGTGTGGTGAGTCTGTGGGTCTCTGTGTGAGTGAGTCTGTGGGTCTCTGTGTGGTGAGTCTGTGGGTCTCTGTGTGAGTGAGTCTGTGAGTCTGTGTGAGTGAGTCTGTGGGTCTCTGTGTGAGTGGTGAGTCTGTGGGTCTCTGTGTGGTGAGTCTGTGGGTCTCTGTGTGAGTGAGTCTGTGAGTCTTTGTGTGAGTGAGTCTGTGGGTCTCTGTGTGAGTGAGTCTGTGGGTCTCTGTGTGGTGAGTCTGTGGGTCTCTGTGTGAGTGAGTTTGTGGGTCTCTGTGTGAGTGGTGAGTCTGTGGGTCTCTGTGTGAGTGGTGAGTTTGTGGGTCTCTGTGTGGTGAGTCTGTGGGTCTCTGTGTGAGTCTGTAGGTCTCTGTGTGAGTCTGTGGGTGTCTGTGTGAGTGAGTCTGTGGGTCTCTGTGTGAGTGAGTCTGTGGGTCTCTGTGTGGTGAGTCTGTGGGTCTCTGTGTGGTGAGTCTGTGGGTCTCTGTGTGGTGAGTCTATGGGTCTCTGCGTGGTGAGTCTGTGGGTCTCCGCGTGATGAGTCTGTGGGTCTCTGTGTGGTGAGTCTGTGGGTCTCTGTGTGGTGAGTCTGTGGGTCTCTGTGTGGTGAGTCTGTGGGTCTCTGTGTGAGTGAGTCTGTGGGTCTCTGTGTGGGTGAGTCTGTGGGTCTCTGTGTGATTGAGTCTGTGGGTCTCTGTGTGGTGAGTCTGTGGGTCTTTGTGTGAGTGAGTCTGTGGGTCTCTGTGTGGTGAGTGTGGGTCTCTGTGTGGTGAGTCTGTGGGTCTCTGTGTGGTGAGTCTGTAGGTCTCTGTGTGAGTGAGTCTGTGGGTCTTTGTGTGAGTGAGTCTGTGGGTCTCCGCGTGATGAGTCTGTGGGTCTCTGTGTGAGTGAGTTTGTGGGTCTCTGTGTGAGTGGTGAGTCTGTTGGTCTCTGTGTGAGTGGTGAGTCTGTGGGTCTCTGTGTGGTGAGTGTGGGTCTCTGTGTGGTGAGTCTGTGCGTCTCTGTGTGAGTGAGTCTGTGGGTCTCTGTGTAGTGAGTCTGTGCGTCTCTGTGTGAGTGAGTCTGTGGGTCTCTGTGTGGTGAGTGTGGGTCTCTGTGTGAGTGAGTCTGTGGGTCTCTGTGTGAGCGAGTCTGTGGGTCTCTGTGTAGTGAGTCTGTGGGTCTCTGTGCGAGTCTGTGGGTCTCTGTGTGAGTGAGTCTGTGGGTCTCTGTGTAGTGAGTCTGTGGGTCTCTGTGCGAGTCTGTGGGTCTCTGTGTGATGAGTCTGTGGGTCTCTGTGTGGTCAGTGTGGGTCTCTGTGTGGTGAGTCTGTGGGTCTCTGTGTGAGTGGTGAGTCTGTGGGTCTCTGGGTGAGTCTGTGGGTCTCTGTGTGAGTGGTGAGTCTGTGGGTCTCTGTGTGAGTCTGTGGGTCTCTGTGTGAGTGGTGAGTCTGTGGGTCTCTGTGTGAGTGAGTCTGTGGGTCTCTGTGTGGTGAGTCTGTGGGTCTCTGTGTGGTGAGTCTGTGGGTCTCTGTGTGAGTGAGTCTGTGGGTCTCTGTATGAGTGAGTCTGTGGGTCTCTGTGTGAGTGAGTCTGTGGGTCTCTGTGTGAGTGAGTCTGTGGGTCTCTGTGTGAGTGGTGAGTCTGTGGGTCTCTGTGTGGTGAGTCTGTGGGTCTCTGTGTGAGTGAGTCTGTGGGTCTCTGTGTGAGTGAGTCTGTGGGTCTCTGTGTAGTGAGTCTGTGGGTCTCTGTGTGAGTCTGTGGGTCTCTGTGTGAGTGAGTCTGTGGGTCTCTGTGTGGTGAGTCTGTGGGTCTCTGTGTGGTGAGTCTGTGGGTCTCTGTGTGAGTGAGTTTGTGGGTCTCTGTGTGAGTGGTGAGTCTGTGGGTCTCTGTGTGGTGAGTCTGTGGGTCTCTGTGTGAGTGAGTCTGTGGGTCTCTGTGTGAGTCTGTAGGTCTCTGTGTGAGTGAGTCTGTGGGTGTCTGTGTGAGTGAGTCTGTGGGTCTCTGTGTGAGTGAGTCTGTGGGTCTCTGTGTGGTGAGTCTGTGGGTCTCTGTGTGAGTGAGTCTGTGGGTCTCTGTGTGAGTGAGTCTGTGGGTCTCTGTGTGGTGAGTCTGTGGGTCTCTGTGTGGTGAGTCTGTGGGTCTCTGTGTGGTGAGTCTGTGGGTCTCTGTGTGGTGAGTCTGTGGGTCTCTGTGTGGTGAGTCTGTGGGTCTCTGTGTTATGAGTCTGTGGGTCTCTGTGTGATGAGTCTGTGGGTCTCTGTGTGAGTGAGTCTGTGGGTCTCTTTGTGAGTGGGTCTGTGGGTCTCTGTGTGAGTGAGTCTGTGGGTCTCTGTGTGAGTGAGTCTGTGGGTCTCTGTGTGGTGAGTCTGTGGGTCTGTGGGTCTCTGTGTGGTGAGTCTGTGGGTCTGTGTGAGTGAGTCTGTGGGTCTCTGTGTGAGTGAGTCTGTGGGTCTCTGTGTGAGTGAGTCTGTGGGTCTGTGTGAGTGAGTCTGTGCGTCTCTGTGTGAGTGAGTCTGTGGGTCTCTGTGTGAGCGAGTCTGTGGGTCTCTGTGTGAGCGAGTCTGTGGGTCTCTGTGTAGTGAGTCTGTGGGTCTCTGTGCGAGTCTGTGGGTCTCTGTGTGAGTGAGTCTGTGGGTCTCTGTGTGAGTGAGTCTGTGGGTCTCCGTGTGATGAGTCTGTGGGTCTCTGTGTGGTCAGTGTGGGTCTCTGTGTGGTGAGTCTGTGGGTCTCTGTGTGAGTGAGTCTGTGGGTCTCTGTGTGAGTGAGTCTGTGGGTCTCTGTATGAGTGAGTCTGTGGGTCTCTGTGTGAGTGAGTCTGTGGGTCTCTGTGTGAGTGAGTCTGTGGGTCTCTGTGTGAGTGGTGAGTCTGTGGGTCTCTGTGTGGTGAGTCTGTGGGTCTCTGTGTGAGTGAGTCTGTGGGTCTCTGTGTGAGTGAGTCTGTGGGTCTCTGTGTGAGTGAGTCTGTGGGTCTCTGTGTGAGTGAGTCTGTGGGTCTCTGTGTGAGTGAGTCTGTGGGTCTCTGTGTGAGTGAGTCTGTGGGTCTCTGTGTGAGTGGTGAGTCTGTGGGTCTCTGTGTGGTGAGTCTGTGGGTCTCTGTGTGGTGAGTCTGTGGGTCTCTGTGTGAGTGGGTCTGTGGGTCTCTGTGTGGTAAGTCTGTGGGTCTGTGTGAGTGAGTCTGTGGGTCTCTATGAGTCTATGGGTCTCTGCGTGGTGAGTCTATGGGTCTCTACGTGGTGAGTCTGTGGGTCTTTGTGTGATGAGTCTGTGGGTCTGTGTGAGTCGGTGGGCCTCTGTGTGAGTGAGTCTGTGGGTCTCTGTGTGAGTGAGTCTGTGGGTCTCTGTGTGAGTGAGTCTGTGGTTCTCTGTGTGAGTGAATCTGTGGGTCTCTGTGTGGTGAGTCTGTGGGTCTCTGTGTGGTGAGTCTGTGGGTCTCTGTGTGGTGAGTCTGTGGGTCTCTGTGTGGTGAGTCTGTGGGTCTCTGTGTGGTGAGTCTGTGGGTCTCTGTGTGGTGAGTCTGTGGGTCTCTGTGTGGTGAGTCTGTGGGTCTCTGTGTGGTGAGTCTGTGGGTCTCTGTGTGGTGAGTCTGTGGGTCTCTGTGTGAGTGAGTTTGTGGGTCTCTGTCTGAGTCTGTGGGTCTCTATGAGTCTGTGGGTCTCTACGTGGTGAGTCTGTGGGTCTCTGTGTGACGAGTCTGTGGGTCTCTGTGTGAGTCTGTGGGCCTCTGTGTGAGTGAGTCTGTGGGTCTCTGTGTGAGTGAGTCTGTGGGTCTCTGTGTGGTGAGTCTGTGGGTCTCTGTGCGGTGAGTGTGGGTCTCTGTGTGGTGAGTCTATGGGTCTCTGTGTGATGGGTCTGTGGGTCTCTGCGTGGTGAGTCTGTGGCTCTCTGTGTGAGTGAGTCTGTGGGTCTCTGTGTGATGAGTCTGTGGGTCTCTTTGTGATGAGTCTACGGGTCTCTGTGTGAGTGAGTCTATGGGTCTCTGTGTGATGAGTCTGTGGGTCTCTGTGTGGCGAGTCTGGGTCTCTGTGTGGTGAGTCTATGGGTCTCTGTGTGAGTCTGTGGGTTTCTGAGTGAGTCTGTGGGTCTCTGTGTGGTGAGTCTGTGGGTCTCTGTGTGGTGAGTCTGTGGGTCTCTGTGTGGTGAGTCTGTGGGTCTCTGTGTTATGAGTCTGTGGGTCTCTGTGTGATGAGTCTGTGGGTCTCTGTGTGAGTGAGTCTGTGGGTCTCTTTGTGAGTGGGTCTGTGGGTCTCTGTGTGAGTGAGTCTGTGGGTCTCTGTGTGAGTGAGTCTGTGGGTCTCTGTGTGGTGAGTCTGTGGGTCTGTGGGTCTCTGTGTGGTGAGTCTGTGGGTCTGTGTGAGTGAGTCTGTGGGTCTCTGTGTGAGTGAGTCTGTGGGTCTCTGTGTGAGTGAGTCTGTGGGTCTGTGTGAGTGAGTCTGTGCGTCTCTGTGTGAGTGAGTCTGTGGGTCTCTGTGTGAGCGAGTCTGTGGGTCTCTGTGTGAGCGAGTCTGTGGGTCTCTGTGTAGTGAGTCTGTGGGTCTCTGTGCGAGTCTGTGGGTCTCTGTGTGAGTGAGTCTGTGGGTCTCTGTGTGAGTGAGTCTGTGGGTCTCCGTGTGATGAGTCTGTGGGTCTCTGTGTGGTCAGTGTGGGTCTCTGTGTGGTGAGTCTGTGGGTCTCTGTGTGAGTGAGTCTGTGGGTCTCTGTGTGAGTGAGTCTGTGGGTCTCTGTATGAGTGAGTCTGTGGGTCTCTGTGTGAGTGAGTCTGTGGGTCTCTGTGTGAGTGAGTCTGTGGGTCTCTGTGTGAGTGGTGAGTCTGTGGGTCTCTGTGTGGTGAGTCTGTGGGTCTCTGTGTGAGTGAGTCTGTGGGTCTCTGTGTGAGTGAGTCTGTGGGTCTCTGTGTGAGTGAGTCTGTGGGTCTCTGTGTGAGTGAGTCTGTGGGTCTCTGTGTGAGTGAGTCTGTGGGTCTCTGTGTGAGTGAGTCTGTGGGTCTCTGTGTGAGTGGTGAGTCTGTGGGTCTCTGTGTGGTGAGTCTGTGGGTCTCTGTGTGGTGAGTCTGTGGGTCTCTGTGTGAGTGGGTCTGTGGGTCTCTGTGTGGTAAGTCTGTGGGTCTGTGTGAGTGAGTCTGTGGGTCTCTATGAGTCTATGGGTCTCTGCGTGGTGAGTCTATGGGTCTCTACGTGGTGAGTCTGTGGGTCTTTGTGTGATGAGTCTGTGGGTCTGTGTGAGTCGGTGGGCCTCTGTGTGAGTGAGTCTGTGGGTCTCTGTGTGAGTGAGTCTGTGGGTCTCTGTGTGAGTGAGTCTGTGGTTCTCTGTGTGAGTGAATCTGTGGGTCTCTGTGTGGTGAGTCTGTGGGTCTCTGTGTGGTGAGTCTGTGGGTCTCTGTGTGGTGAGTCTGTGGGTCTCTGTGTGGTGAGTCTGTGGGTCTCTGTGTGGTGAGTCTGTGGGTCTCTGTGTGGTGAGTCTGTGGGTCTCTGTGTGGTGAGTCTGTGGGTCTCTGTGTGGTGAGTCTGTGGGTCTCTGTGTGGTGAGTCTGTGGGTCTCTGTGTGAGTGAGTTTGTGGGTCTCTGTCTGAGTCTGTGGGTCTCTATGAGTCTGTGGGTCTCTACGTGGTGAGTCTGTGGGTCTCTGTGTGACGAGTCTGTGGGTCTCTGTGTGAGTCTGTGGGCCTCTGTGTGAGTGAGTCTGTGGGTCTCTGTGTGAGTGAGTCTGTGGGTCTCTGTGTGGTGAGTCTGTGGGTCTCTGTGCGGTGAGTGTGGGTCTCTGTGTGGTGAGTCTATGGGTCTCTGTGTGATGGGTCTGTGGGTCTCTGCGTGGTGAGTCTGTGGCTCTCTGTGTGAGTGAGTCTGTGGGTCTCTGTGTGATGAGTCTGTGGGTCTCTTTGTGATGAGTCTACGGGTCTCTGTGTGAGTGAGTCTATGGGTCTCTGTGTGATGAGTCTGTGGGTCTCTGTGTGGCGAGTCTGGGTCTCTGTGTGGTGAGTCTATGGGTCTCTGTGTGAGTCTGTGGGTTTCTGAGTGAGTCTGTGGGTCTCTGTGTGGTGAGTCTGTGGGTCTCTGTGTGGTGAGTCTGTGGGTCTCTGTGTGGTGAGTCTGTGGGTCTCTGTGTTATGAGTCTGTGGGTCTCTGTGTGATGAGTCTGTGGGTCTCTGTGTGAGTGAGTCTGTGGGTCTCTTTGTGAGTGGGTCTGTGGGTCTCTGTGTGAGTGAGTCTGTGGGTCTCTGTGTGAGTGAGTCTGTGGGTCTCTGTGTGGTGAGTCTGTGGGTCTGTGGGTCTCTGTGTGGTGAGTCTGTGGGTCTGTGTGAGTGAGTCTGTGGGTCTCTGTGTGAGTGAGTCTGTGGGTCTCTGTGTGAGTGAGTCTGTGGGTCTGTGTGAGTGAGTCTGTGCGTCTCTGTGTGAGTGAGTCTGTGGGTCTCTGTGTGAGCGAGTCTGTGGGTCTCTGTGTGAGCGAGTCTGTGGGTCTCTGTGTAGTGAGTCTGTGGGTCTCTGTGCGAGTCTGTGGGTCTCTGTGTGAGTGAGTCTGTGGGTCTCTGTGTGAGTGAGTCTGTGGGTCTCCGTGTGATGAGTCTGTGGGTCTCTGTGTGGTCAGTGTGGGTCTCTGTGTGGTGAGTCTGTGGGTCTCTGTGTGAGTGAGTCTGTGGGTCTCTGTGTGAGTGAGTCTGTGGGTCTCTGTATGAGTGAGTCTGTGGGTCTCTGTGTGAGTGAGTCTGTGGGTCTCTGTGTGAGTGAGTCTGTGGGTCTCTGTGTGAGTGGTGAGTCTGTGGGTCTCTGTGTGGTGAGTCTGTGGGTCTCTGTGTGAGTGAGTCTGTGGGTCTCTGTGTGAGTGAGTCTGTGGGTCTCTGTGTGAGTGAGTCTGTGGGTCTCTGTGTGAGTGAGTCTGTGGGTCTCTGTGTGAGTGAGTCTGTGGGTCTCTGTGTGAGTGAGTCTGTGGGTCTCTGTGTGAGTGGTGAGTCTGTGGGTCTCTGTGTGTGAGTCTGTGGGTCTCTGTGTGGTGAGTCTGTGGGTCTCTGTGTGAGTGGGTCTGTGGGTCTCTGTGTGGTAAGTCTGTGGGTCTGTGTGAGTGAGTCTGTGGGTCTCTATGAGTCTATGGGTCTCTGCGTGGTGAGTCTATGGGTCTCTACGTGGTGAGTCTGTGGGTCTTTGTGTGATGAGTCTGTGGGTCTGTGTGAGTCGGTGGGCCTCTGTGTGAGTGAGTCTGTGGGTCTCTGTGTGAGTGAGTCTGTGGGTCTCTGTGTGAGTGAGTCTGTGGTTCTCTGTGTGAGTGAATCTGTGGGTCTCTGTGTGGTGAGTCTGTGGGTCTCTGTGTGGTGAGTCTGTGGGTCTCTGTGTGGTGAGTCTGTGGGTCTCTGTGTGGTGAGTCTGTGGGTCTCTGTGTGGTGAGTCTGTGGGTCTCTGTGTGGTGAGTCTGTGGGTCTCTGTGTGGTGAGTCTGTGGGTCTCTGTGTGGTGAGTCTGTGGGTCTCTGTGTGGTGAGTCTGTGGGTCTCTGTGTGAGTGAGTTTGTGGGTCTCTGTCTGAGTCTGTGGGTCTCTATGAGTCTGTGGGTCTCTACGTGGTGAGTCTGTGGGTCTCTGTGTGACGAGTCTGTGGGTCTCTGTGTGAGTCTGTGGGCCTCTGTGTGAGTGAGTCTGTGGGTCTCTGTGTGAGTGAGTCTGTGGGTCTCTGTGTGGTGAGTCTGTGGGTCTCTGTGCGGTGAGTGTGGGTCTCTGTGTGGTGAGTCTATGGGTCTCTGTGTGATGGGTCTGTGGGTCTCTGCGTGGTGAGTCTGTGGCTCTCTGTGTGAGTGAGTCTGTGGGTCTCTGTGTGATGAGTCTGTGGGTCTCTTTGTGATGAGTCTACGGGTCTCTGTGTGAGTGAGTCTATGGGTCTCTGTGTGATGAGTCTGTGGGTCTCTGTGTGGCGAGTCTGGGTCTCTGTGTGGTGAGTCTATGGGTCTCTGTGTGAGTCTGTGGGTTTCTGAGTGAGTCTGTGGGTCTCTGCGTGGTGAGTCTATGGGTCTCTGTGTGGTGAGTCTGTGGGTCTGTGTGAGAGTCTATGGGTCTCTGTGTGAGTCTGTGGGTTTCTGAGTGAGTCTGTGGGTCTCAGTGTGATGAGTCTGTGGGTCTCTGCGTGGTGAGTCTATGGGTCTGTGTGAGTGAGTCTATGGGTCTCTGTGTGAGTCTGTGGGTTTCTGAGTGAGTCTGTGGGTTTCTGAGTGAGTCTATGGGTCTCTGTGTGATGAGTCTGTGGGTCTCTGTGTGAGTGAGTCTGTGGGTCTCTGTGTGGTGAGTCTGTGGGTCTCTGTGTGGTGAGTCTGTAGGTCTCTCAGTGAGTCTGTGAGTCTTTGCGTGGTGAGTCTGTGGGTCTCTGTGTGGTGAGTCTGTGGGTCTCTGTGTGGTGAGTCTGGGTCTCTGTGTGATGAGTCTGTGGGTCTCTGTGTGATGAGTCTGGGTCTCTGCGTGGTGAGTCTATGGGTCTCTGCGTGGTGAGTCTATGGGTCTCTGCGTGGTGAGTCTGTGGGTCTCTGCGTGGTGAGTCTATGGATCTCTGTGTGGTGAGTCTGTGGGTCTCTGTGTGGTGAGTCTGTGGGTCTGTGTGTGGTGAGTCTGTGGGTCTCTGTGTGGTGAGTCTGTGGGTCTCTGTGTGGTGAGTCTGCATATCCACACACCCACCCACCGACCCACTGACCTACACTCCGACACAGCCATCCACTGACCCAGCCACCCACCCAACCACTCACTGACAAACTCAACCACCCACCCGCCCAACCACTCACCCACCCACTCAATCTCCCACTCACCCACCCACTCACCCACTCACCCACCCACCCACTCATTCACCCACCCACCCACTCACCCATTCATTCACCCACCCACCCACTCACCCACCCACTCACTCACCCACCCACTCATCCACCCACTCACTCACCCACTCACTCACCCACCCACTCACCCACCCACTCCCCACCCACTCACTCACCCACTCACTCACTCACTCACCCACCCACCGACCCACTCACTCACCCACCCACTCACCGACCCACTCACCCACCCACTCACC
Organism: Petromyzon marinus; assembly: GCF_048934315.1. Classification (NCBI taxonomy): domain Eukaryota; kingdom Metazoa; phylum Chordata; class Hyperoartia; order Petromyzontiformes; family Petromyzontidae; genus Petromyzon; species Petromyzon marinus. Next base: position 5,190,443 of record NC_133749.1, on the reverse strand, counting down.
GACCCACTCACTCACTCACTCACCCACCCACTCACTCACTCACCCACTCACTCACTCACCCTCTCACCCACCCACTCACTCACCCACTCACTCACCCACTCACTCACCCACCCACTCACCCACTCACCCACCCACTCACCCACTCACCCACCCACTCACCCATTCACCCACCCCCCACTCACCCATTCACCCACCCACTCACCCATTCACCCACCCACCCACTCACTCACCCACCCACTCACTCACCCACCCACCCCACCCATTCACCCACCCACCCACTCATCCACTCACCCACCCACTCACTCACTCACCCACCACCCACCCACCCGGCTCACCCACCCACTCACCCACCCACCCACTCACCCACCCACCCACTCACCCACCCACTCGCCCACCCACTAACCCGCTCACCCACCCACTCACCCACCCACCCACTCACCCACCCACTCGCCCACCCACTAACCCACCCACTAACCCACTCACTCACCCACTCACCCACCCACTCACCCATTCACCCACCCACCCACTCACTCACCCACCCACTCACTCACCCACCCACCCACTCACTCATCCACTCACTCACCCACCCACTCACTCACCCACCCACTCACTCACTAACTCACCCACTCACCCACCCACCCATTCACCCACCCACCCACTCCTCCACTCACCCACCCACTCACCCACTCACCCATTCACCCACCCACCCACTCACCCACCCACCCACTCACTCACCCACTCACTCACCCACCCACTAACCCACCCACTCACCCACCCACTCACTCACCCACCCACCCACTCACTCACCCACCCACTCACTCACTCACTCACCACTCACCCACCCACCCATTCACCCACCCACCCACTCATCCACTCACCCACCCACTCACCCACTCACCCATTCACCCACCCACCCACTCACCCACCCACCCACTCACTCACCCACTCACTCACCCACCCACTAACCCACCCACTCACCCACCCACTCACTCACCCACCCACCCACTCACTCACCCACCCACTCACCCACCCACTCACCCACCCACCCACCCGCCCACTCACTCACCCGCTCGCTCACTCACTCACCCACTCACCCACCCACTCACTCACCCACCACTCACCCACCCACTCACTCACCCACCCACTAACCCACTCACTCACCCACTCACTCACTCACTCACCAACCCACTCACCCACCCACTCACTCACTCACTCACCCACCCACCCACCCACTCACCCACCCACCCACCCACTCACCCACTCACCCACCCACTCACCCACCCACTCACTCACCCACCCACCGACCCACTCACTCACCCACCCACTCACCGACCCACTCACCCACCCACTCACCGACCCACTCACTCACTCACCCACTCACTCACTCACCCACTCACTCACTCACTCACCCACCCACCCACCCGCCCGCCCACTCACTCACTCACCCACCCACCCACCCACTCACCCACCCACCGACCCACTCACTCACCCACCCACTCACCGACCCACTCACCCACCCACTCACTCACTCACTCACCCACCCACTCACTCACCCACCCACCCACTCACCACTCACTCACCCACCCACCCACTCACCCACCCACGCACCCACTCACTCACCCACCCACTCACTCACCCACTCACCCACCCACTCACCCACTCACTCACCCACCCACTCACCGACCCACTCACCCACCCATCCACTCACCGACCCACTCACCCACCCACTCACCGACCCCCTCACCCACTCACCCACCCACTCACCCACCCACCCACTCACCCACCCACCCCCCCACCCACCCACCCGCCCACCCACCCGCCCACTCACCCCATTGGCGCTCGCCCTTGACGGTGAGTGCCGCGGCCGACGCCGGTGTCACCATCACGGTTCCCCCTCCTCCTCCTCCTCCTCCTCCTCCCCCTCCTCCTCCTCCCCCGTCGGACATCATGAGCATGCTGTTGGCGGCGGTGGGCACCATGGTGGGAGCCTTGCGGGCGCGTGGAACGCTCACCAGCTTGACGCCGGTGTGCCGGGACTCGTGCCGCCGCAGGTGGTAGTTGTCTCGGAAGCCCTTGCCGCAGTAGGTGCACACAAAGGGCGCCCGGGACTTCTCGGGTTTCACCTGGGTCACTGTGGGAGGGCGGGGAGGGGGAGGGGAGGGGAGGGAGGGAGGGAGGGAGGGAGGGAGGGCAGAGGTCGAGGGTGAGGAATGGTTGGGGGGTGGGGTGGGTGGGGAGGGTGGTGGTGGGTGGGGAGGGTGGTGGTGGGTGGGGGAGGGTGGTGGGAGGGTGGTGGTGGGTGGGGAGGGTGGTGGTGGGTGGGAGAGGGTGGTAGTGGGTGGGGGAGGGTGGTGGAGGGTGGGGGAGGGAGTGAGGGTGGGGGAGGGAGTGAGGGTGGGGGAGGATGGTGGTGGGTGGGGGAGGGTGGTGGTGGGTGGGGGAAGGTGGTGGTGGGTGGGGGGAGGGTGGTGGTGGGTGGGGGGAGGGTGGGGTGGGTGGGGGGAGGGTGGTGGTGGGTGGGGGGAGGGTGGTGGTGGGTGGGGGGAGGGTGGTGGTGGGGGGAGGGTGGTGGTGGGTGGGGGGAGGGTGGTGGTGGGGTGGGGGGAGGGTGGTGGTGGGTGGGGGGAGGGTGTGGTGGGGTGGGGGAGGGTGGCGGTGGGTGGGGGAGGGTGGCGGTGGGTGGGGAGGGACGAAAGGGTGGGCGAGGGAGGGTGGGGGATGGAGGTGGAGGGTGGGGGAGGGAGGGTGGGGGAGGGGAGGGTGGGGATGGAGGGGGAGGGTGGGGATGGAGGGGGGAGGGAGCGGGTGGGGAGGGAGGGGGATGGAGGGGGCGGGTGGGGGATGGAGAAGGCGGGTGGGGGAGGGAGGGTGGGGGATGGAGGGGGTGGGAGGGTGGGGGATGGAGGAGAGGGGAGGGTGGGGATGGAGGAGGAGATGAGGGAGTTGGAGGGAGTTGAGGGGACATGGGGGAGGGGTCATGGGGGAGGGGGTCATGGGGGGAGGGGTCATGGGGGAGTTGTGTCCACCCCCCAACCCCTTCCCCCCCCTTTGCCTCTCCTCCCCCTGAGCCTCCCCCCCACCTAGCCCCCCCCCCGCCCCCCCCCCACACTCACCGTTAGCCCCGCCCCCCACGCTGGACGCGGCCCCCCCCTGCCCAGGACCTCCTCCCCCCCCTCCTCCTCCTCCTCCTCCACCCCCACCCCCACCTCCCTCCCCCCACCCGGCCCGTTGTGCCCCCCCCCGCCTCCCCCCCTCCTCCCCCCCCTCCTCCCCCCCTCCCCCTCCCCCGCTGCGTCCCTGCGAGGGCTTGCGGGGTCTGCCCCTCCCCCTCTTGCCCCCGCCCGGCGAGGGGGGCCCCCCCCGCCCCCCCCGTGGGGTCCAGCAATGGCAGCAGCTCGGCGGGAGTCGTCGCCATGTGGTGGGACTGGGGGAGGCTGTCGGTCACCGTCGGGGCAGGGTGGTGGCCACGTGACAGCTGGGAGGGGCAGGGGGGGGGGGGCAGGGGGGAGGAGGGGCAAGGGGCAAGGGGCAAGGGGGCGGGGCAAGCGGGAGGGGCAAGGGGGCGGGGCAAGGGGCGGGAGGGGTGGGGGCGGGAGGGGTGGGTTGGAGGGATGAGGAGGGGGGATGAGGGAGGGGGGGAGGTGGGGAGGGGGGGATGAGGGAGGGGGAATGAGGGAGGGGGTGGATGAGGGGGGGATGAGGGAGGGGAGGTGAGGGAGGGGGGATGAGGGAGGGGGGGTGAGGGAGGGGGATGAGGGAGGGGGGGTGAGGGAGGGGGGATGAGGGAGGGGGGTGGATGAGGGGGGATGAGGGAGGGGGGGTGAGGAGGGGGTGAGGAGGGGGGGGGATGAGGGAGGGGGGATGAGGAGGGGGGGGATGAGGGAGGGGGGATGAGGGGGGGATGAGGAGGGGGGTGGGAGGGGGGGTGAGGAGGGGGGGGGGATGAGGGGGGGGAGGATGAGGGAGGGGGGGGATGAGGGAGGGGATGAGGGAGGGGGGTGAGGGAGGGGGGTGAGGAGGGGGTGTGAGGGAGGGGGAGATGAGGGAGGGGGTGTGAGGGAGGGGGAGATGAGGGAGGGGGGGATGAGGAGGGGGAGAGGAGGGGGGGAGAGGAGGGGGGGAGGAGGGGGGGATGAGGATGAGGGAGGGGTGAGGGAGGGGGGGTGGGAGGGGAGGGGGGAGGGAGGGGGGGAGTGAGGGGGGGTGAGGAGGGGAGAGAGTGGGGGGTGAGGGACAGGCGGACATGAGGGAAAAAGGGAGCGCATAGGGAAAGACAGAAGACATTGAGATAAGTCGACAAAATGTGCGAGTTTTCACTGCAGGATGGAGATCAATGTAACATTCTCAAAACGGTCTATCCACAAGACAGAGAGACAAAGAGAGACGCAGACTACAACCTATACAGCAGCAGGCACACAAACTCCCACTCTGTCGTACAGAGGGAGATCACACAAACTCCACTCTGTCGTACAGAGGGAGATCACACAAACTCCACTCTCTCTGTAGAACAGGGGGAGATCACACAAACTCCACTCACTCTGAAGGACAGGGGGAGATCACACAAACTCCACTCTCTCTGTAGAACAGGGGGAGGATCACACAAACTCCACTCTCTCTGTAGAACAGGGGGAGATCATACAAACTCCACTCTCTCTGTAGAACAGGGGGAGATCACACAAACTCCACTCTCTCTGTAGAACAGGGGGAGATCACACAAACTCCACTCTCTCTGAAGGACAGGGGGAGATCACACAAACTCCACTCTCTCTGTAGAACAGGGGGAGATCACGCAAACTCCACTCTCTCTGTAGAACAGGGGGAGATCACACAAACTCCACTCACTCTGTAGAACAGGGGGAGATCACACAAACTCCACTCTCTCTGTAGAACAGGGGAGGATCACACAAACTCCACTCTCTCTGTAGAACAGGGGGGAGATCATACAAACTCCACTCTCTCTGTAGAACAGGGGGAGATCACACAAACTCCACTCACTCTGAAGGACAGGGGGAGATCACACAAACTCCACTCTCTCTGTAGAACAGGGGGAGATCATACAAACTCCTCTCTCTGTAGAACAGGGGGGAGATAACACAAAACTCCACTCACCCTCTCTATCGTACAGGGGGAGATCACACAAACTCCACTCACTCACTGCAGGACAGGGGGAGATCATACAAACGCCACTCTCTCTGTAGTACAGGGGGAGATCATACAAACGCCACTCTCTCTGTAGTACAGGGGGAGATCACACAAACTCTACTCCCTGAGATCACACAAACTCCACTCACTCTGTAGAACAGGGGGAGATCACACAAACTCCACTCTCTCTGTAGAACAGGGGGAGATCACACAAACTCCACTCACTCTCTCTGTAGAACAGGGGGAGATCACACAAACTCCACTCTCTCTGTAGAACAGGGGAGATTACACAAACTCCACTCACCCTCTCTGTCGTACAGGGGGAGATCACACAAACTCCACTCTCTCTGTAGAACAGGGGGAGATCACACAAACTCCACTCACTCACTGCAGGACAGGGGGAGATCGCACAAACTCCACTCACTCTGTAGAACAGGGGGAGATCACACAAATTCCACTCTCACTGCAGAACAGGGGGAGATCATTCAAACTCCACTCGTTCTGTAGAACAGGGGGAGATCATACAAACTCCACTCACTGCAGAACAGGGGGGGATCATACAAACTCCATTAACTCACTGCAGGGCAGAGGAAGAGATCATACAAACTCCACTTAACAGGGGGAGATCATACAAACTCCACTCACTCTGTAGTACAGGGGGAGATCATACAAACTCCACTCTCTCACTCTGTAGAACTGGGGGAGATCATACAAACTCCACTCACTCTGTAGGACAGGGGGAGATCATACAAACTCCACTCAATATCTGGACAGGGGGGGATCATACAAACTCCATTAACTCACTGCAGGGCAGAGGAAGAGATCATACAAACTCCACTTAACAGGGAGAGATCATACAAACTGCACTCACTCTGCAGGACAGGGAGAGATCATACAAACTCCAGTCACTATCTGCAGGGGGAGAGATCATACAAACTCCACTCACTCTCTCTGTCGTAGAGGGGGAGAGATCATACAAACTCCACTTAACAGGGGGAGATCATACAAACTCCACTCACTCTGTAGTACAGGGGGAGATCATACAAACTCCACTCTCTCTATAGAACAGGGGGAGATCACACAAACTCCACTCACTCTGAAGGACAGGGGGAAATCATACAAACTCCACTCTCTCTGTAGAACAGGGGGAGATTACACAAACTCCACTCACCCTCTCTGTCGTACAGGGGGAGATCACACAAACTCCACTCACTCTGCAAGACAGGGGGAGATCATACAAACGCCACTCTCTCTGTAGAACAGGGGGAGATCATACAAACTCTATTAACTCACTGCAGAACAGGGGGAGATCATTCAAATTCCACTCGTTCTGTAGAACAGGGGGATATCATACAAACTCCACTCACTCACTGCAGAACAGGGGGAGATCATACAAACTCTATTAACTCACTGCAGGACAGAGGAAGAGATCATACAAACTCCACTTAACAGGGGGAGATCATACAAACTCCACTCTCTCTGTAGAACAGGGGGAGATCATACTAACTCCACACACTCTGTAGGACAGGGGGAGATCATACAAACGCCACTCACTCACTGCAGGACAGGGGGAGATCATACAAACTCCACTCACTGCAGGAAAGGGGGAGAGATCATACAAACTCCACTTAACAGGGGGAGATCATACAAACTCCACTCACTCTCTCTGTCGTAGAGGGGGAGAGAGAGATCATACAAACTACACTTAACAGGGGGAGATCATACAAACTCCACTCACTATCTGCAGCACAGGGGGAGAGATCATACAAACTACACTTAACAGGGGGAGAATCACACAAACTCCACTCACTCTGTAGGACAAGGAGTGAGATCACAAACTCCACACGGATAGCCGCGAAGCATTCACACAGTCAGCCCATCATCATCATCTGTGTGGCCGATAAAACTAATAACACTGTTGAATGTGTATGGACTCGTTTAAACACGTAGGCTTTCACGACCAATATCATCCATAATACAGGAGTTTTTTTTGGGTGAGCTCGCGCAAATATACAAATGCGTCATTAAATGCGACACGGGCAATAAGTAAAGTCTGTCACGTCAACAGACCGTGGAAATTCGTCACAAGTACAACAACACCGGTGTGTAGGAGAGCAAATCCACTACAACATTGACAATTGTAGTATATAGCGTAGTGTATAGTGTAGTGTATAGTGTAGTATATAGTGTAGTGGTGTGTAGTGGTGTGTAGTGTATAGTGTAGTGTATAGTGTAGTAGTGTATCTATTAGTACAGCACTACACCGGTGTGTCGGGGAGCAAATCCACTACAACGTTGACAATTGTAGTGTATAGTGTCGTGTATAGTGTAGTGTATAGTGTAGTGTGTAGTAGTGTATAGTGTAGTGTATAGTAGTGGTGTGTAGTAGTGTAGTGTATTTATTAGTACAGCTCTACACCGGTGTGTAGGAGAGAAAATCCACCACATTGACAATTGTAGTGTATAGTGTAGTGTATAGTGTAGTAGTGTATAGTGTAGTAGTGTATAGTGTAGTGTATAGTGTAGTAGTGTATAGTGTAGTGTATAGTGTAGTGTATAGTAGTGGTGTGTAGTAGTGTGTAGTGTATCTATTAGTACAGCACTACACCGGTGTGTAGGAGAAAATCCACTACAACATTGACAATTGTAGTGTATAGTGTAGTGTATAGTGTAGTGTATAGTAGTGGTGTGTAGTAGTGTATAGTGTAGTGTATAATGTAGTGTATAGTGTAGTGTGTAGTAGTGTATAGTGTAGTGTATAGTGTAGTGTATAGTAGTGGTGTGTAGTAGTGTATAGTGTATCTATTAGTACAGCACTACACCGTGTGTCGGGGAGCAAATCCACTACAACATTGACAATTGTAGTGTATAGTGTAGTAGTGTATAGTGTAGTGTAGAGTAGTGTATAGTGTAGTGTATAGTGTAGTGTATAGTGTAGTAGTGTATAGTGTATCTATTAGTACAGCACTACACCGTGTGTTGGAGAGCAAATCCACTACAACGTTGACAACTGTAGTGTATAGTGTCGTGTATAGTGTAGTGTAGAGTAGTGTATAGTGTAGTGTAGAGTAGTGTATAGTGTAGTATATAGTGTAGTAGTGTATAGTGTATCTATTAGTACAGCACTACACCGTGTGTCGGGGAGCAAATCCACTACAACATTGACAATTGTAGTGTATAGTGTCGTGTATAGTGTAGTGTAGAGTAGTGTATAGTGTAGTAGTGTATAGTGTAGTAGTGTATAGTGTATAGTGTAGTGTATAGTAGTGGTGTGTAGCAGTGTATAGTGTAGTGTATAGTGTAGTGTGTAGTAGTGTATCTATTAGTACAGCACTACACCGGTGTGTTGGAGAGCAAATCCACTGCAACATTGACAATTGTAGTGTATAGTGTAGTGTATAGTGTAGTGTAGAGTAGTGTAGTGTATAGTAGTATATAATGTAGTGTATAGTGTAGTGTATAGTGTAGTGTAGAGTAGTGTAGTGTAGAGTAGTGTATAGTGTAGTGTATAGTGTAGTAGTGTATAGTGTATCTATTAGTACAGCACTACACCGGTGTGTTGGAGAGCAAATCCACTGCAACATTGACAATTGTAGTGTATAGTGTAGTAGTGTATAGTGTAGTGTAGAGTAGTGTATAGTGTATAGTGTAGTAGTGTATAGTGTATCTATTAGTACAGCACTACACCGGTGTGTCGGGGAGCAAATCCACTACAACATTGACAATAGTGTATAGTGTAGTAGTGTATAGTGTAGTAGTGTATAGTGTAGTGTAGTGTGTAGTAGTGTATAGTGTATCTATTAGTACAGCACTACACCGGTGTGTCGGGGAGCAAATCCACTGCAACATTGACAATTGTAGTGTATAGTGTAGTAGTGTATAGTGTAGTAGTGTATAGTGTAGTGTGTAGTAGTGTATAGTGTAGTGTATTGGTACAGCACTACACCCCGGTGTGTGTTGGAGAGCCAAGCCACAACATTGCCAATCCCGAGTACGACGTTTCGCCTGTAATTGCAACCAGCTTCATCAGGCGAGAGCCAGATTCGTGGTGGCGGCCGGTTGAACGACCTCAGGACTTCGCTCATTTACCAGCATCACATTCCCCTTATTGCCGTACAAAAACTCGAGGAAGGGCCTTTGCTATTTGATGGCCCCCCCAGGATCTGGAATGTGTTTTTTTTGCCAATAAACTGCAACTTGAATCGGTACCTATGCGATCTTCGCTCGAAACTGCTCCAGAAAGAGTTGTACACCCCGAGCTGTCACTGCCATTCAGTGGCCTAAAATACAATAAAATGGTTCGCTCCGGATGACCGCTGCAGAGCATAATCTGCGTTTAGATTTAGCGTGCTGATCTCAAAGGTGCATTGAACAACGTGATACTCCCCGACTGATGCTCCTGTTGTTGAAGGAGTGACTCACGCAGCCAGCCATGGCTCTAGGATTTGGTGTTTAAGTTCATTGTGAAAATTCGGTCACAGTCCCTATGATCACTGTCACATTGCTTTTATGGCTTTTATTTTGGTGATTTCGAAAACGTTTTTGTTGGTTTGGCCATGTTTGTGTTTGTTGTAGTACGGAGTTAAGACTGACGGCCTTAATCTAAGTTGTCTTGTTGTGGTTGTGGTTGTCGTTGTTGTTTTGACTTGCATCCCACTGGGATTTTTGCACACAGCGTTGGTGTACGGTGCTATTTCAGGAATATTTTGATTGTGTTTTTTTTCTCCTGGATTTTTCTGTTTGCACAGTCACGCAAAGTCACTTTAAGATTTCGATTTAAAGCTTTCGTGACTGCAATGATTCATCTTCTTTGGTTCTTTCGGTAAAGTCACGTAGAATGAGATTAAAATAATAAATTGATAAAATAAAATAACACAATAATATTCTCACGACGTTTCGGCCACAACACAAGCGGCCTTCATCAGGTGAAGGGACGAGACTGTCTGGTGGGACAGCGCTGGAGTGGTGTCCTACCTGTCCTACCAGACAGTCTCGTCCCTTCACCCTGATGAAGGCTGCTTGTGTTGTGGCCGAAACGTCGTGAGAATATTATTATAGTTTTATTTTATTTTATCAATTTATTATTTTATTCTCATTCTACGTGGTGACTTTAAGATGTTGCTCTTGTTCACGTTTTTTGTTTGTTGGGGTTGCACCCGATTCAAGAGCCGAATGGCTCACACAGGGCTATACCAACATAAATGAAAACTGAAAAAAAACGACGCGTTTATATATTTACACAATCTAACTAACAAAAAAACTGTATTATGTAAGTGTGGACTAATCTCCATCTGTTCCATCTCACTCCCTTCAGCATAAGAAGGCGGTACAGCAGCAGCAGAGTGTGTGGACTAATCTCCATCTGTTCCTTCTCACTCCCTTCCGTAGAAGGCGGTACAGCAGCAGAGTGTGTGGACTAATCTCCATCTGTTCCATCTCAGTCCCTTCCAGAGAAGGAGGTACAGCAGCAGAGTGTGTGGACTAATCTCCATCTGTTCCATCTCACTCCCTTCCAGAGAAGGTGGTACAGCAGCAGAGTGTGTGGACTAATCTCCATCTGTTCCATCTCACTCCCTTCCGGAGGAGGTACAGCAGCAGAGAGTGTGGACTAATCTCCATCTGTTCCATCTCACTCCTTCCTACAGCAGAGTGTGTGGACTAATCTCCATCTGTTCCTTCTCACTCACTTCCATAGGCGGTACAGCAGCAGAGTGTGTGGACTAATCTCCATCTGTTCCATCTCACTCCCTTCCGGAGAAGGGGGTACACAGTAGCAGTGTGTGTGGACTAATCTCCATCTGTTCCTTCTCACTCCCTTCCGGAGAAGGGGGTACACAGCAGCAGAGTGTGTGGACTAATCTCCATCTGTTCCATCTCACTCCCTTCAGCATAAGAAGGGGGTACACAGTAGCAGAGTGTGTGGACTAATCTCCATCTGTTCCATCTCACTCCCTTCAGCATAAGAAGGGGGTACACAGTAGCAGAGTGTGTGGACTAATCTCCATCTGTTCCTTCTCACTCCCTTCCAGAGAAGGGGGTACAGCAGCAGAGAGTGTGGACTAATCTCCATCTGTTCCATCTCACTCCCTTCAGCATAAGAAAGCGGTACAGCAGCAGTGTGTGGACTAATCTCCATCTGTTCCTTCTCACTCCCTTCCGCAGGAGGTACAGCAGCAGAGTGTGTGGACTAATCTCCATCTGTTCCATCTCACTCCCTTCCGGAGAAGGCGGTACAGCAGCAGCAGAGTGTGTGGACTAATCTCCATCTGTTCCATCTCACTCCCTTCCAGAGAAGGTGGTACAGCAGCAGAGTGTGTGGACTAATCTCCATCTGTTCCATCTCACGGCCTTAAATAAAGCTACCCTTTAACCCATGCAGGTTGAAGGGGCATATGCTGTTAGACAAGAAAGAGTGTTCCCACTCTATGGACTCCTCCAGTACAAATAAATATTCTGATTCTGATGACCTGTAAAGGCCGGAACGGCACCATCATCACTTCAATCACGATGACCGCCACCATCACAATTATAATCACCATCATTACAATCACCAAAACCACCACCACCACCACCACCACTCCAATCACCATAACCACCACCATCATCACATTCACCACTACAACCACCACCGCTACAATCACCATAACCGCCACCACCACTATCATCACCATAACCACCAATCACCATAACTGCCACCACCACCACCATAATCACCACAACCACCACCGTCAACCACCATATACGCCACCAACGCCACTAAAACCACCATCATCACCACTACAATCACCATAACCGCCACCATCACCGGCGCTACCACTATCACCATAACCACCACAATCACCATAACCGCCACCGCAACCACCACCACCACCACCATCCCGCACCCCCGACTAGAATGGTTGACGACGTACGGTACGAAAGAAGTTTGACATGCGTAGCACATTGTCCTACCTCCTCTGCTCAGCTTCCTTTGTGGCCCAGTAGCAAGGCCATAATTATAATAAATAAAAATTACAATAAATTAAAATTAAACATAAAGTAAAAAGAATGGCTTTGCTAAGTAAATAAAAACAACAATTTGCTAAAACCTTGGCCACAATATCTGGACCTGTCTTAATATAAATCAATGCATAGATTTATATTTACATAAATTGTGGTTATGGTTGTAGTTGATTAATCCCTAATCTCAAACATTACATACAATGATACAATATTATATAATTGTGGTTATGGTTGTAGTTGATTAATCCCTAATCTCAAACATTACATACAATGAATCAATATTATATAATTGTGGTTATGGTTGTAGTTGATTAATCCCTAATCTCAAACATTACATACAATGATACAATATTATATAATTGTGGTTATGGTTGTACTAGATTAATCCCTAATCTCAAACTTTACATACAATGAAACAATGGTAAAAAAAGTAAAAACGGAGCAGTTTAATGCAATACACACTATCAGACATTATTGTCAAAAAACTTAAAAAGTCGATCCCCATGCGTTAGTGAATAATTTTGATATTTTAGGCAGGAGTTTTCAAATTTAGATTTTTATTTTTCTCTGGGTTGAGACCCCCCCCCCCAGACACCCTGGAAGATTTGGTCCCCCCAACAATGTCGACTCCATGGCTACTGCCTTGCCCGGTAGTAGCAACAAACAGCGGACCACGCCGTATCAACCCCGCACACTTCACCCCGTACAGGTCCCTACGGCGTTACAGCCATTATCATAGGGCAACAACGACAACAATAATTATAATAATTATTAGTCTTAAATTTTGATTTAAAGCTTTCGTGACTGCAGTAATTCATATTCTTAGTTTTGTTCGGTAAAGTCACCATGTTGAAGGGAAACAACAAAATAATAAAAAAAATATATAAAACAATAAAAAAAATTCTCACGACGTTTCGACCATAACTCACCTGAAGACGGCCGTTTGAGTTATGGTCGAAACGTCGTGAGAATTTTTTTTATTGTTTTATATATTTTATTATTTTGTTGTTTCTCTTCAACGTGACTTTACCGAAAAAACTAAGGATATAATTATTAGTCTTGTTTGTTTGTGTCTCTCCCTTGCGATGATGGGACTTTGCGGGATGAACGTTGAGATGTATAAGGGGCACGGGATGACCAGCAAGGTTCTGAATTGATACTCTTTGGCTCTATTGGGTAAAGTCACGTAGGTGAAAATAAAATAATTGGTCTGTAATAAGCTAGGGCACTGATAGCAGTGGCGTGTATAGTAGCGTAGTGTAGTGTATAGTAGTGTAGCGTATAGTGTAGACTGTAGTGTATAGTGTAGTGTATCGTGTAGTGTAGCGTGTAGTGTATAGTGTAGCATGTAGTGTATAGTCTAGCGGATAGTGTAGTGTATAGTGTATTGTAGAGTATAGTGTAGCGTGCAGTGTAGCGTGTAGTGTAGTAGCGTGTAGTGTAGAGTATAGTGTAGCGTGTAGTGTAGTGTATAGTGTAGTGTATAAGATGAACGTTGATATTTATAAGGGGCACGGGGTGACCGATAGGGTCTGACTTTGTAATCAGGTAGGGCACTGATGAGCGGGGTTCACAGGCATGTAGTGTAGCGTGTAGTGTATAGTGTAGTGTAGCGTGTAGTGTGGCGGATAGTGTAGTGTAGAGTATAGTGTAGAGTATAGTGTAGAGTATAGTGTAGTGTAGAGTATAGCGTAGCGTGTAGTGTAGCGTGTAGTGTATTGTGTAGTGTATAATGTATAGTGTAGCGTGTAGTGTATAGTGTAGCGGATAGTGTAGTGTATAGTGTAGAGTATAGTGTAGAGTATAGTGTAGTGTAGCGTGTAGTGTAGCATGTAGTGTATAGTGTCGCGTATAGTGTAGCGTATAGGGTAGTGTATAGGATGAACGTTGATATTTATAAGGGGCATGGGGTGACCAATATGCTCTGACTTGATCTGTAATCAGGTAGGGCACTGATTAAGGATGGAGGGCGCGTTGGACAGGAAATGGTACCCACACCACCCCAGCTGAAACTAATTTAAGGCTGAGTCGACCTAGATGAGGGGCCCCAGGTTATGATATTATTTCCTTCGGCCGCTTATTTTTGTTTTTAAAAAGGTGGGAAAAAACTTGACGATTTTTCTTAAATGTATTTTTTAAATCCACCTCGAAACGAGAAACACTTAGAACCAAAATGTTGACAAATAAACTATTTAGTTGGCAAAGCATCTCGGCGCACGCCGTTAGATACGTGACCGAAACTAAAAAAAAAGATAAGTTAATATTTTTTTTTATTTAAAGCTTTCGTGACTGCAGGGATTCACATTCTTTCGGTAAAGACACCACGTAGAAGGGAAACAATAAAATAATACAAATATAAATTTTCATATTTTATATAATATAATAACAAAAATATATACATTTTTTAATGTTTTTATAAACTAAAAATATAATAAATATATTTTTATATTCTTGGTTCTTTCGGTAAAGTCACCACGTAGAAGGGAAACAATAAAATGTTTTTTTATTTTTTATAAAATAATAAAAATATAACAAAATAACAAAACAACTCCATTTTTTTTATAAAATAATAAAAATATTTTTATTAATATTCTTGGTTCTTTTGGTAAAGTCACCAAGTAGAAGGGATTACAATAAAATAATAAAAATAAACATTTTTACTATTAAAAATAAACATTTTTATTATTTTGTTTCCCTTCTACGTGACTTTACCGAAAGAACCAATAATAGAAGTTAATAATTTCTTTTGGTTGTTTTACAATGAATTATGTTAAAGACAATAACACGCATGCTAACAACGGGTGGTCCCCAGGCCAGTTATAACATTGACAAAGTAAAACGAATAACTTGTGAACAAAGTGTTTTTAAAGTTACTTCTGATCCAACATTTTATTAACCAGAATGATGCTGCTGCTGCTGCAGAATCAGAATAATAATCATCATCTGAAGGTATCGCATTTACAAAAGTAACAATTTTAACACCGTAACTCCCCTCTAAAAAGCGTGATTTACACTTATCGCGGTAAAATTTGAATTAAATGTAAACTTAAGCTTTTGACTCTACACCGTTACAAACACAAAGAATTACTGAAAGATGGGATAAATGTTAGTACGGTTCACACATTAAACGAATAACAATCTTAAGCGTTTGCTTTTTGATTAAGAAAAAAAAACAATTAACTTAAGCGCGTTCACCCTACGTTATAATCCATATGGGCACGTAGGAGATAGTATAATTCTGAGGGAAAATCTTAACATTAACGCGTTAACAAATACGCAGCGAATAAGAAATGACACTTGCAGTGATACGGTTAACATTTGTAACGTAAAATAACTCAACTTATTAAGGAGACGAAGTGTTACTGTAATTATCAAAAAAAATGTGCACGAGTTACTATAAACACGTACAATAGGAACCACTCTATCACACAATTCTATAATACCTCGATAAAAGAATAACTCGAATATTAACTTAGTTTAAGTGAAACAAAACACGACTTGTTAATTAATTATAAATACTATAATTTATATACAACAGCGTGGGTGCGCAGAAGCTCACGAGGTAAACGTCACACAATAAAGATTTCCTGACGAAATAATAACTCCATAAAACAACTTAGGCAAAAGACGAAAGTTTCGACTGTCAAAGCAAAACTAGCGACAAAAACGAAATTCTCCTCATAACAAAAACAACAATAACAGTTTGAGCGCCTTTAACATGCGGTGTTACATCAAAGAAACCTCACAAAAAAAATCTAAACTCATTTTTTTTTAAAAAATTTTTTTTACCAGAATCCCCCCCTCAAAAAAATACGAAACGGCTATTTGCAAATGATCCATCAAGTTACACAAACTAATCGACCTAACAAAAGTGTAAAAAAAAAATGTGTTTAAATGTTGCGCGCCAAATTTTTTTTTTTTTTACATTTCGTTGACTGAGGGAACGAGCAGGCTTGGGCCTAAGCCACGGGTCAGGCTTCAAAAATTCCTCAACCCCCCCCCTCCTCACAACAGGCTGCAATCAACGTAGCAGCAGATTATAACGTGGTCCGTTATATCCTTTACACACTTATATAACAATTACACACACTTATAACAATCGTAACGAACGTTCGCTTTGTTGTCATCGTCGGCCAGTAAGGGGACGTGGGTCGGGGTTATTGGGCAGGGCCTCAAAATAAAACATTCGTAAACGCGGACGGATGTTGTTCAATTGTTGTTATTATTGCCGCCACGACAAAGGCATTCACGTGGACGTTACATTTCGCATTTCAATGCACGAGGTTTCAAGACGAGCTATCTCCCCCCACACACCTACCTACCTACCCTAAACGCGAACACTGGTTCAAATCTGTACATTTGGCGGGCGAGCGAATCGTTGATATTCAAGGAGGAATGAGCTTTTATACACACATTTTTTTTAAAAAAATTTTTTATCGTCTATTATTAGTCTTCTCAAGCGGCGGAAACGTTCAACATTATAGGACAACTACACCAACCCCCCCCCCCCCCCCAGTATCTACTAATTTTAAAATAACAACACAAATACGACCATCAACCTCTGTGCCAGCCTCACGTGAGGCTTACAGCACAAAAGTTGTTACAAAGTGCGGTGTTTGCGAGCGCCTATTAAGGCCGGCAGCTGTGGTGGGGTACAGCAAGGGTTAAGTATGGGGGGCACGCGGCCGCCTTTGTCTCTCCCGTCGTGGACAAATGCCAGCGCTTTGTTTACCACCACAAAGCTACGCGCCACCACCACCACACACCACTACCACGCAGGTATTGCGATAACTCACCAAGTTTTGTAAAACGTCGTTAACACAGAGATAAACGTTGTGTCGTTCAAACCCTCCGCCACCCGACGCAGCCAAATTAGCAACGGGGTAAAACGTCGTACTCAAAACAACATTGTCAATGCTGTGGATTTACTCTCCAAACGCACCACCTGTGCTGTACTCGTGTATTACACTACAGTATACACTACACTACTATACACCACACTACTATACACTACACTATACACACTACTATACACTACCCTACACACTACTATACACTACACACTACTATACACTACCCTACACACTACTCACTACTATACCCTACCAACTACTATACACTACACTACTATACCCTACCCTATAAACTACTCACTACTACAGTGCCCTACTATACACTACACTATACACTACCCTACTATGCACGGCACTATACCCTACCAACTACTATACCCTACCCTATACACTACTACACTGCCCTACTATACACTACTATACACTACACTATACACTACTATACACAACACTATACACTACACTACTATACACTACAATTTGTTAATGTTGCAGTGGATTTGCTCTCCAACACACCGGTGTGCTGTACTAATATATGACACTATACACTACTACACAATTGTCAATGTTGTAGTGGATTTGCTCTCCACCAAACCGAAGTGCTGTATTGGTATGTTACACCACACTACACCACACTAAACACGACACTATCATGTAACTGTTGTGGATTTACTCTCCAACACACCGGTGTAGTTGCTGTACTAGTATATTACACTATACACTACAACATGCTACACTACTATACACTACAATATACACAACACTTTTCATTGTAAACGTTGCAGTGGATTTATTTTCCAACACACCGGTCTTGTATCTGCTGGACCGGTAACGAATTTGGCGACAAAGCCCGTCACTAATGTGGCTGTGTCGGGTGGTGGCGGGGTTTAACGACACAACGTTCACGCGACGATCTAACACAGAAAATAAAAGGCCTCTGTTACTCATTTGAGGCTGAGTCGACCTAAAGGTGAGGGGGTCCCAGGGTTAAGATCATTCGTTGCTGATTGATGATGTGGTGATGATGATGACGATGGTGGTGATGGTGATGACGATGGTGATGATGACGGTGGTGATGATGACGGTGGTGATGATGGTGGTGATGATGATGGTGATGATGATGGTGGTGATGTTGGTGGTGGTGATGATGATGTTGGTGGTGATGATGGTGGTGGTGATGATGTTGGTGGTGGTGGTGATGATGTTGGTGGTGGTGATGATGATGTTGATGGTGGTGATGATGATGTTGGTGGTGGTGATGTTGGTGGTGGTGATGTTGGTGGTGGTGTTGGTGATGATGATGTTGGTGGTGATGATGTTGGTGGTGATGATGTTGGTGGTGATGATGTTGGTGGTGATGATGATGATGTTGGTGGTGGTGATGATGATGTTGGTGGTGATGATGATGATGGTGGTGGTGATGATGGTGATGGTGGTGATGGTGGTGGTGATGATGATGTTGATGGTGGTGGTGATGATGGTGGTGATGATGGTGGTGGTAATGATGGTGATGATGGCGATGATGATGGTGGTGGTGATGGTGATGATGATGGTGGATTACCTTTGCGGGGGGTTTGTAGCAGCGCGGTACATAGCTTGCCAGCACAACCACAACAACCACCACCACCACAACCATCAACCACAACAACCACCACCACCACAACCATCAACCACAACAACCATCACCAGCAGCATCACCACAGAAGTGCTGAGCTAGCCACTACACCACCGCTCCCCACTCACCATACAATCATTCACCATCACTAACAATCGCCACCACCATCATAATCTCTATCACCAACTACCATCATCATCATCACTACCATCACCAGTACCGTAGTCTCTCCATCATCACCACCACCACCACTACCATCACCACCACTACCGTAATCTCCATAACCACTATCACCACCACCACTAACCACAACCACTACCATCACCACCGTAGTCTCCACCATCATCACCACGACCATCATCACCACGACCACCATCATTACCACGACCATCATCCATAATATCAATCACCACAACAATAACTACAACAACCAAAGCCATAACGGGGCAATGGTTGGTTGATGTTCCATTGACTCCCAATGTCTCTCACACGCCACTCGCATCTGCCCCGTCGTCTCTCTACCATGGACGTTGTATCGGTGGTATTCAATGGTGAATCTTTATCCCATCACTCACGAACACTGATAGATGGAGACGTTACTTAGGTGGAGTTCTTATAGCAAAGGCTTACGGGGGGGTTAAAATGTTAGCACACGTGGTTTTATAATAGCAAGATGCTCACACACTACACACACTCACTAACCACCACCATCACCCCAACCACCACCATCACCCAACCATCACCCAACCACAACCATCACCCACCCCAACCACCATCACCCACCCCAACCACCATCACCCACCCCAACCACCATCACCCACCCCAACCACCATCACCCACCACAACCACCATCACCCACCACAACCACCATCACCCACCACAACCACCATCACCCACCCCAACCACCATCACCCACCCCAACCACCATCACCCACCACAACCACCACAACCACCATCACCCACCACAACCACCATCACCCACCACAACCACCATCACCCACCCCAACCACCATCACCCAACCACCATCACCCACCCACCACCATCACCCACCACAACCACCCCCATCACCCACCCCAACCACCATCACCCACCACCATCACCCACCCACCACCATCACCCACCCACCACCATCACCCACCACAACCACCCCATCACCCACCCCAACCACCATCACCCACCATCATCCACCCACCCCAACCACCACCACCACCCACCCCAACCACCCCCATCACCCACCACAACCACCACCATCACCACCCTCATCACCCACCCCAACCACCACAATCATCCACCCACCCCAACCACCACCACCACCCACCCCAGCAGCAAACTTTTGCATGGCGGTTATGAGGAGAGGAGAGAGACAGAGAGAGAGAGAGACAGATACCTCAACAGCATGGCTCGCAAATCAAGAAGTCTTGCACAAACAATACTACTACTAATTATTATTAAGCAATTACCTCCGTGCAGCCGAGAGGTAACAACCACACACAGACACACACAGAGAGATACAGAGACACACAGAGAGATAGACACACGCAGAGACAGAGAGAGACACAGACACAGAGAGACACACAGAGATAGTACTCACTTGGTACAAATAGCTACTCCAATTAGACTCCATGTTTCCTGATGTTGTTGTGGTGGTGGTGGTGGATTCTCTCCTCCCGCCACCACACGGTAGATGTCTCCCCTCTCTCCTCCCTCTTCCCCGCCGCTGGTCAAAACGCGATTTTCGCGCTCAGAGTTAAACGCAATGGAGGAGGGGGCTGAGGGTGGGTGGATGGTGGTGGTGGTGTGAGGGGGATGGTGGATAGGGGAGGGTTGGTGCGGTGGTGGTGGTGATGGAGGGGAGAGAGGGGAGAGAGGAGGGTGGTGGTGTGAGGGGAGAGAGGGTGGTGGTGGTGTGAGGGGGATGGTGGATAGGGGAGGGTTGGTGCGGTGGTGATGGAGGGGAGAGAGGGTGGTGGTGGTGTGAGGGGAGAGAGGGTGGTGGTGTGAGGGGGATGGTGGATAGGGGAGGGTTGGTGTGGTGGTGGTGGTGATGGAGGGGAGAGACAGGAGGGGGATGGTGGTGGATGGAGGGGTAAGGGGAGGAGAGAGGGGATGGCGGTGTGAGGGAGGTAGTGGATAGGGGAGGGTTGGTTGGTGTTGGTGGTGGTGTGAGGGAGGTAGTGGATGGTGGATAGGGGAGGGTTGGTTGGTGTTGGTGGTGTTGTGAGGGAGGTAGTGGATGGTGGATAGGGGAGGGTTGGTTGGTGTTGGTAGTGTTGTGAGGGAGGTAGTGGATGGTGGATAGGGGAGGGTTGGTTGGTGGTGTTGTGAGGGAGGTAGTGGATGGTGGATAGGGGAGGGTTGGTTGGTGTTGGTAGTGTTGTGAGGGAGGTAGTGGATGGTGGATAGGGGAGGGTTGGTGTTGTGAGGGAGGTAGTGGATGGTGGATAGGGGAGGGTTGGTTGGTGTTGTGAGGGAGGTAGTGGATGGTGGATAGGGGAGGGTTGGTTGGTGTTGGTGGTGTTGTGAGGGAGGTAGTGGATGGTGGATAGGGGAGGGTTGGTGTTGTGAGGGAGGTAGTGGATGGTGGATAGGGGAGGGTTGGTTGGTGTTGGTGGTGTTGTGAGGGAGGTAGTGGATGGTGGATAGGGGAGGGTTGGTTGGTGTTGTGAGGGAGGTAGTGGATGGTGGATAGGGGAGGGTTGGTTGGTGTTGGTGGTGTTGTGAGGGAGGTAGTGGATGGTGGATAGGGGAGGGTTGGTTGGTGTTGTGAGGGAGGTAGTGGATGGTGGATAGGGGAGGGTTGGTTCCGCCAGTGGTGGCGATGATGGAGGGGAGAGTTGTTGTTGTCGTCGGTGGTGGTGGTATGGACGCGAGGGAGGTGGTGGAACAGGGGAGGGTTGGTGATGGGAGAGGAGAGCGAAAGAGAGAGAGAGAAGGGGGCTTGGGGGTGGGTGGTAGTGGAGGGGCTGAGAGAGAGAGGGAGGAGGAGTTTGGTCCTCGTGTGAGGGGAGGTGGGAGTCTGATGGAGGGAGGTTGGTTCGTCGTCGTGGTGGTGGTGGTGGATAGGGGAGGGGAGCGAGCGAGGTTGTTGGTGATCGTGTGAGGGGAGGTTAGTGGTGGTGGATGATTGTGGAGGTAGGACGAGCGAGCGAGAGAGCGTGAGAGCGAGCGACAGTAAAAAAAAACAACCAACAACAAAAAAACTAAAATGACCGACGCGCGGCCTGCGACGAAAGGGCTCAACAACAACAACAACGGCGGCGGCAAAAAATTCGCGCGCGAAATTTTCCCTCGCCTCAGACGAGAGTGGCGAACGGCGATCGGCGCGCCCACCTCCTGTCCCCCCTCAATAAAAACAAATCACGAAAAAAATGTGTTTGAGGAGAGAGGGGTTTGTTGTTGTTGTTGTGTGTTGTGTCTGTTGTGTTGTTTATAGCCCCCTCAAAGCACGACTCTAACCACTACACGGTAACCCCCTCCTCCACCCCCGTCCGCCATCTTACGCAGCCCTCCCCTCACATTACCCCTCCGCCGAGCCCCTCCCCTCGCCCACAAACTCCTCCCCCTGCCCTCAAACCCCTCCCCCCCCCAAGCACCTCCCCCTGCCTCCAAACCCCTCCCCCTGCCCTCAAACCCCTCCCCCTGCCTCCAAACCTCACCCCTCCCCCAAACTCCTGCCTCCAAACCCCTCCCCCTGCCCTCAAACCCCTCCCCCTGCCTCCTAACCTCACCCTCCCCCCCCAAACTCCTCCCCCTGCCTCCAAGCCTCTCCCCCTGCCCTCAAACCCCTCCCCCTGCCTCGAAACCTCACCCTGCCCCCCCCCCCAAACTCCTCCCCCTGCCTCCAAGCCCCTGCCCTCAAACCCCTCCCCCTGCCTCCAAACCTCACCCTGCCCCCCCCCAAACTCCTCCCCCTGCCTCCAAGCCCCTCCCCCTGCCCTCAAACCCCTCCCCCTGCCTCCAAACCTCACCCTCCCCCCCCCCAAACTCCTCCCCCTGCCTCCAAACCCCTCCCCCTGCCCTCAAACCCCTCCCCCTGCCTCCAAACCTCACCCTCCCCCCCCACAAACTCCTCCCCCTGCCTCCAAACCCCTCCCCCTGCCCTCAAACCCCTCCCCCTGCCTCCAAACCTCACCCTCCCCCCCCCAAACTCCTCCCCCTGCCTCCAAGCCTCTCCCCCTGCCCTCAAACCCCTCCCCCTGCCTCCAAACCTCACCCCCAAACTCCTCCCCCACCCCCGAAACCCCTCCCCTCAAACCCTCTAAACCCCTCCCCCCTAACCCCTCCCCACCCACACCCCGACTCCCCCTTCCCACCCCCTCACGTAGCCACGCCCCCCCCGCGACATCCCACCCAACCCCGTGGCCCGCCAGGTCACGTGGGCACTTAAAAAAAAATCGGTATGACGTCACCGCCCCAGTCGACGCCATGTTTGTAAGGGGTGAGGTTTGGGCGTTTCAATAAAATGTTAACACTTTTTTTTAATAGAATAATAAAAAGGGTTATAGGAATAGGTTTTACCCCTTTTAACTGGCACAAAAACTGACACCTTTATTCAAGGCATCATGTTTGCAATAACCACAACACAAGCAGTCAAAATGCAAACAAAAAAGACAACTCTGATAATAATATTGGCACTGTCCTTGAATTTGATTGGTCCACACCCGAGACAGCTTTTCTCAAAGGGTTTTAAAAGAAAAAAATTGGCGTTTAGATCGCATGAGCATAAATGTTGTGTCGTAACCCTGCACCACCCGACGCAGCCAATTTAGCGAGGGATTTGTCACGTAAACAAGACGCCAATTAGTTACTTGTGCGCAGTGTTGTGTATCGCCTAGCGTAGTGTATAGTGCAGTGTACGACTTCAGCCCACCGGTGCGTTGGAGAGTAGATCCACAACGTTTGCCATTCGAGGAGTGCGCCGTAATTTACATCCAGAATCACCGGGCGATTTGTCCCGTGCTGGAGGCTTGCGGCACAACATTCTGACCCGATTCGCGGTAGCCCCGGGTCACCGCGAAATATTTGGTTGGGCCGGGCCATAGTTTAAGGTCTTTTTTTTTTTGCTCGTTTTTCCGGGAGCGTCGCCGGGAACGCCCCCCCCACCCCCCCCCCCCTGTCCTGCCGACGATGACCCCTTCGGCACGACCGTAACCGCCGGGCCGGGCCGGGCCGGGCCGAGCCGAGCATCCCCCGTTGCCGCCGTTGCCTCCGAGTGGCCTCGCGACCCAAAGACAAAGGAGGGCGGCCGCCACCCCCCGTATAGAAGCCGGACCGTGCCGGGGAATGGCCAGACCGGCAGCATCCCGATGCACTCCCGAAACGAGCGATGAACAGCCGTTGCCACGCACAAATAGCCCGGCAAGCCACGCCCCCTTGTTTGCCGGGTGTTTTGCGCGTGTTTTTCATCTCCATATCGGGCTCAGCGGCATCTCCACGTATTCATAGGCCTTCTGGTTTCGGAGTTAACGGAGGTTTCGGGTCACCGTCAATCGATTCATTTCATTTATCAAATTTCGACTAAAAACTTCAGCGACTGCGGGAATTCATTTCTCTTTGGTTTCTTTCGGTAAAAGCCACGTCGATGGAAAACAACAAGTCAGAAATAAGGAGAAGCCTCTAGCCACGCGGTCCGGGACACCCCCGTTTGCGGTCCGGACCGGGGGGGGGGGGGGGGGGGGGGGGGTTAGCAAACCGGTGTCAGGTTCTGCCGTAGCGCGGTTAGGTTTGCCATTCGAAACCCGAGCGCAGGCCATCTTGTCGCTGCGCGCTAACACGAAATAAATAACGTCGCAAGTGACGAGGAATCCCCTCGGGGCTCTCCGATGGGGGGAACCCGCGACGCGTTCGGGGGGGGGGGGGGGGTCTTCGCCAGGAGCCGGGGGTGTTTGTGGGGCGGTCGGAAGAGTGGGGACCCAGGGTAGGGGGGGAAGAAGCAGCTCCGGCCGAGAAAGGGGGGATGACTTTACCCCCGGCTGGCCGAGTCGGCTGAACCGTCGGGCCAGCGACGTGGGAAGAGCCCGTTAGGCTGGGGGGCGTAGGGATCCCCAGCACCCTTTGCCGTGGGGAGATTGGCTTAGCCGAGTCCGGTGTTAGCCCTTCCCCAACCCTTAGGCGGGAAGCCCTAAATAAACAGTTGGTGCCAGCCGCCCACGACGGCTGCCCTCCGTGTCGCCACTGACTGCCTCAACGCGAGTGCCAAATATTTGTAAGTTGTCCCGCGCGTTTGGCCGTCGATACAGCTTCGTATCGGAGCAAAAGACATCACGCGGGGATCACCCCGAGATTCGTCGACCGCTTCTCGCCTGCCTCCGTGAACTCGCTGGCGACGATTCTCGCTGTGGGTGACGTAGCGAGGTGGCAGAAAATTTTGATTTAAAGCTTTCGTTGACTGCAGTAATTCATTTTCTTGGTTTTTTCGGTAAAGTCACCACGTTGAAGGGAAACAACAAAATAATAAAATATATATAAAACAATAAAAAAAATTCTCACGACGTCTCGGCCATAACTCGAGTTAAAAAATTCTCACGACGTTTCGACCATAACTCGAGTTATGGTCGAAACGTCGTGATAATTTTTTATTGTTTTATATATATTTTATTATTTTGTTGTTTCCCTTCAACGTGACTTTACCGAAAAAACTAAGAATATGAGGTGGCAGAAGTTGAATAGCAAAAGATCAACACATTTTAGTTTAGCCACCAAACGTCCGGAGCAATCTCGTTGAGCGTCCAATGGCGGATACACAAATGTGTTCAAATAAAGCACGTCGCTGGTAACTTTTTTTTAAAGCTGTTGACAAATTTTGCCGTCCGTTTGTGAACTGGTTTTGTGATAGTTCTCAAAGTGGATGACGTCACGAGGTCATCTCTCACAGGGCTGCCCCTCCCCCCACCTTCACTCTTTAAATAGCAGAAGTTGACTAAAAAATCAGCCCATTTTAGTGGGGGGAAATACATAGTTTTTTGTAGTTATTAAGTGTGTGATCGTTGATGCAAATTGCATGAGTATCAGATCGGGATGATTATTCTAATTATTGACACATTTTTTGGCATCTTTTATGAACTCGTTAATGATGATTATTTTATCGTTCTGGGTGACGTCACGAGGTTTCCCTTCCCAGTCTCTGACACTTTTTAAATAGCAGAAGTTGACTAAAATCAACCAATTTTAGTGGGGGGAAATACGTAGTTCTTTGTAGTTATTAAGTGTGTGATCGTTGATGCAAATTGTATGAATATCAGATCGGGATGATTATTCTAATTATTGACACATTTTTTTGGCATCTTTTATGAACTCGTTAATGATGATTATTTTATCGTTCTGGGTGACGTCACGAGGTTTCCCTTCCCAGTCTCTGACACTCCTTAAATAGCAGAAGTTGACTAAAATCAAAACCATTTTAGTGGGGGGAAATACGTAGTTTTTTGTAGTTATTAAGTGTGTGATCGTTGATGCAAATTGTATGAGTATCAGATCGAGATGATTATTCTAATTATTGACACATTTTTTTTGGGCATCTTTTATGAACTCGTTAATGAAGATTATTTTATCGTTCTGGGTGACGTCACGAGGTTTCCCTTCCCAGTCTCTGACACTCTTTAAATAGCAGAAGTTGACTAAAATCAACCCATTTTAGTGGGGGGAAATACGTAGTTTTTTGTAGTTATTAAGTGTGTGATCGTTGATGCAAATTGTATATCAGATCGGGATGATTATTCTAATTATTGACACATTTTTTTTGGCATCTTTTATGAACTCGTTAATGATGATTATTTTATCGTTCTGGGTGACGTCACGAGGTTTCCCTTTCCAGTCTCTGACACTCCTTAAATAGCAGAAGTTGACTAAAATCAAACCATTTTAGTGGGGGGAAATACGTAGTTTTTTGTAGTTATTAAGTGTGTGATCGTTGATGCAAATTGTATATCAGATCGGGATGATTATTCTAATTATTGACACATTTTTTTTGGCATCTTTTATGAACTCGTTAATGATGATTATTTTATCGTTCTGGATGACGTCACTTCCCAGTCTCTGACACTCTTTAAATAGCAGAAGTTGACTAAAATCAACCCATTTTAGTGGGGGGAAATACATAGTTTTTTGTAGTTATTAAGTGTGTGATCGTTGATGCAAATTGTATGAATATCAGATCGGGATGATTATTCTAATTATTGACACATTTTTTTGGCATCTTTTATGAACTCGTTAATGATGATTATTTTATCGTTCTGGGTGACGTCACGAGGTTTCCCTTCCCAGTCTCTGACACTTTTTAAATAGCAGAACTTGACTAAAATCAACCCATTTTAGTGGGGGGGGGAAATACGTAGTTCTTTGTAGTTATTAAGTGTGTGATCGTTGATGCAAATTGTATGAATATCAGATCGGGATGATTATTCTAATTATTGACACATTTTTTTGGCATCTTTTATGAACTCGTTAATGAAGATTATTTTATCGTTCTGGGTGACGTCACGAGGTTTCCCTTCCCAGTCTCTGACACTTTTTAAATAGCAGAACTTGACTAAAATCAACCCATTTTAGTGGGGGGGGGGAAATACGTAGTTCTTTGTAGTTATTAAGTGTGTGATCGTTGATGCAAATTGTATGAATATCAGATCGGGATGATTATTCTAATTATTGACACATTTTTTTGGCATCTTTTATGAACTCGTTAATGATGATTATTTTATCGTTCTGGGTGACGTCACGAGGTTTCCCTTCCCAGTCTCTGACACTCTTTAAATAGCAGAAGTTGACTAAAATCAACCCATTTTAGTGGGGGGAAATACATAGTTTTTTGTAGTTATTAAGTGTGTGATCGTTGATGCAAATTGTATGAATATCAGATCGGGATGATTATTCTAATTATTGACACATTTTTTTGGCATCTTTTATGAACTCGTTAATGATGACTATTTTATCATTCTGGGTGACGTCACGAGGTTTCCCTTTCCAGTCTGTGACTTTTTAAAATCAACCCATTTAAGTGGGGGGAAATACGTCGTTTTTTGTAGTTATTAAGTGTGTGATCGTTGATGCAAATTGCATGAGTATCAGATCGGGATGATTATTCTAATTATTGACACATTTTTTTTGGCATCTTTTATGAACTCGTTAATGATGATTATTTTATCGTTCTGGATGACGTCACTTCCCAGTCTCTGACACTCCTTAAATAGCAGAAGTTGACTAAAATCAACCCATTTTAGTGGGGGGAAATACATAGTTTTTTGTAGTTATTAAGTGTGTGATCGTTGATGCAAATTGTATGAATATCAGATCGGGATGATTATTCTAATTATTGACACATTTTTTTGGCATCTTTTATGAACTCGTTAATGATGATTATTTTATCGTTCTGGGTGACGTCACGAGGTTTCCCTTCCCAGTCTCTGACACTCTTTAAATAGCAGAAGTTGACTAAAATCAACCCATTTTAGTGGGGGGAAATACATAGTTTTTTGTAGTTATTAAGTGTGTGATCGTTGATGCAAATTGTATGAATATCAGATCGGGATGATTATTCTAATTATTGACACATTTTTTTGGCATCTTTTATGAACTCGTTAATGATGACTATTTTATCATTCTGGGTGACGTCACGAGGTTTCCCTTTCCAGTCTGTGACTTTTTAAAATCAACCCATTTAAGTGGGGGGAAATACGTCGTTTTTTGTAGTTATTAAGTGTGTGATCGTTGATGCAAATTGTATGAATATCAGATCGGGATGATTATTCTAATTATTGACACTACTTTTTTTGGCATCTTTTATGAACTCGTTAATGATGATTATTTTATCGTTCTGGATGATGTCACGAGGTTTCCCTTCCCAGTCTCTGACACTCCTTAAATAGCAGAAGTTGACTAAAATCAACACATTTTAGTGGGGGGAATTAGCAAATATTCGGAGCAAGTCGTTAAGCGTCTAATAGTAGATATACAAATGTGTTAAAATAAATCATATCATTATTATTATAATTATTGACAACCTTTTTTGACATCCTTTGTGAACTCGTTAATGATAATTCTCAATGTGGATGACGTCACGCGGTGTCTACCCCTCCCCCCTCTTTAAATAGCAGAAGTTGAATTAAATCAACACATTTTAGTGGGAAAATACCAAACAATTTGAATAAGTTGTGAAGTGTCTGCTGCTAAATAAAACATGGTAAGAAAAATAAATCATAGCAGGTTAATTATTACAATTATTTAAACTTTTGCCTTCTTTTGTGGACTGTGATAATTGTCATTGTGGAAGACGTCACGAGGGCCACTCCACCCCACCCTACGTAAGATGGCCGCTCAGTGGCGGCGGCTGACGTCACGCTCGCACCACGGGAAAACACTCGCCGTGACGTCACGCCCTAACCACCCGCGGTGACGTCATGCACACCTCCTCCTCACCCCGCACCTACCCCCAAGACCCCTTCCTCCCCACCCCCACCCGCCCCGCCCTAATCACCACGCCCCCTATCGCTCCGCCTCTATCGCCACGCCCCCTATCGCTCCGCCTCTATCGCAACGCCCCCTATGGCCCGCCCCTATCGTCACACCCTTATCGCCACGCCCCGATCGCCACGCCCCCTAACGCCACGCCCCCCATCGCCACGCCCCCATCGCCACGCCCCCTATCGCCACGCCCTCCTCCTACATCTCCCAAAACCACCCCCCGGAGCGGGGTGTGAAATGGCCGCCCCCTTTATAAACCCACCCGGACTGTACCATTCGCAACCCGTTATAAACGGAGGAGGGGGGGGGGGTTAATAAGCAAGTGGTGGTTAAGGGACTTTATTGTTATTTTTGCAATACGATAAAGCATTGCAAATGATCAGTCCAATCAGGCAATCGATTAAAGTGGGCGCGTTGGACTTTTAAGGTAGTTTAATCCCGAGCGAACAAGTAAATCTCAACAACACGAAAGCGTCCACCCCCCCAAACTCGCGGCCACAAAATTGAAAGTGGACTAGGCCGGTATGTCTGCAAATCCGTTCCGCACTGTCAAAGTTTCGATGATTAATCGCCCTTAATTATATTTGAGTCTTCATTAGTACGCTCATCAATAAGAACATTGATTTTTTTAAAAAATAATACATCAATGTTATAAATATGTTTCTAGCAGGGCTGTAGGGGGCAAGTGGCTGTCACACACAGACAAAGCTCCCCCAGGTAGCCTCTAGCAGGGCTGTAGGGGCAAGTGGCTGTCACACACAGACAAAGGTCCCTCAGGTAGCCCTCTAGCAGGGCTGTAGGGGCAAGTGGCTGTCACGCACAGACAAAGCTCTCCCAGGTATCCCTCTAGCAGGGCTGTAGGGGCAAGTGGCTGTCACACACAGACAAAGGTCCCCCAGGTATCCCTCTAGGAGGGCTGTAGGGGCAAGTGGCTGTCACGCACAGACAAAGCTCTCCCAGGTATCCCTCTAGCAGGGCTGTAGGGGCAAGTGGCTGTCACACACAGACAAAGCTCTCCCAGGTATCCCTCTAGGAGGGCTGTAGGGGCAAGTGGCTGTCACGCACAGACAAAGCTCCCCCAGGTAGCCTCTAGCAGGGCTGTAGGGGCAAGTGGCTGTCACGCACAGACAAAGCTCCCCCAGGTAGCCCTCTAGCAGGGCTGTAGGTGCAAGTGTTTGTCACACAGAGACAAAGCTCCCCCAGGTAGCCTCTAGCAGGGCTGTAGGGGCAAGTGGCTGTCACACACAGACAAAGCTCCCCCAGGTAGCCCTCTAGCAGGGCTGTAGGGGCAAGTGGCTGTCACGCACAGACAAAGCTCCCCCAGGTAGCCCTCTAGCAGGGCCATAGGGGCAAGTGCCTGTCACACACAGAAAAAGCGCCCCCAGGTAGCCTCTAGCAGGGCTGTAGGGGCAAGTGGATGTCACACACAGACAAAGCTTCCCCAGGTAGCCCTCTAGCAGGGCTGTAGGAGCAAGTGCCTGTCACACACAGACAAAGCTCCCCCAGGTAGCCTCTAGCAGGGCTGTAGGGGCAAGTGGATCTCACACACAGGCAAAGCTTCCCCAGGTAGCCCTCTAGCAGGGCTGTAGGGGCAAGTGGATGTCACACACAGACAAAGCTCCCCCAGGTAGCCTCTAGCAGGGCTGTAGGGGAAAGTGGCTGTCACACACAGACAAAGCTCCCGTAGGTAGCCTCTAGCAGGGCTGTAGGTGCAAGTGTTTGTCACACAGAGACAAAGCTCCCCCAGGTAGCCTCTAGCAGGGCTGTAGGGGCAAGTGCTTGTCACACACAGAGACAAAGCTCCCCCAGGTAGCCTCTAGCAGGGCTGTAGGGGCAAGTGGCTGTCACACACAGACAAAGCTCCCCCAGGTAGCCTCTAGCAGGGCTGTAGGGGCAAGTGGCTGTCACACTGTGACACCGCACACAGAGTGGGATGGTGTGACCAGCAACCACCACGTAACCCCCTAGCCCGGCCGCCTTTGTCTCCCCCAGAGGCGATGTTGACTACTACACAGTTGCAACTCATCAAAATCAGTACCGGTTTTGGTTTTACGTATATATGCCTTTCGCAAACATTCATATTAAACGCGATATTGCCTATTTTTGAATGTAAAAGTTGATTTTTTTTCAATATGTCTGGATTTAATTACGTACATTAACATCCTTTTACATGATTCCCAAATTATTTCATTAATATTATGTAATCGTGTTTAATTTTTAGATTTAGTATATCCAACAGTTTCCACTTTCGATGTCTGCCTTAGATGGCTATAGGAAGGAGCAGGTTCCCACTTTCAGTGTCTCATCAGCAGCGTCAGAGTCAGGTTTTGTGTTAGTGAACTGCCCTAGATGGCTATAGGAGGGAGCGGGTTCCCACTTTCAGTGTCTCATCAGCAGCGTCAGAGCCAGGTTTTGTGATAGTGAACTGCCCTAGATGGCTATAGGAGGGAGCGGGTTCCCACTTTCAGTGTCTCATCAGCAGCGTCAGAGTCAGGTTTTGTGTTAGTGACCTGCCCTAGATGGCTATAGGAAGGAGCGGGTTCCCACTTTCAGTGTCTCATCAGCAGCATCAGAGCCAGGTTTTGTGTTAGTGAACTGCCCTAGATGGCTATAGGAAGGAGCGGGTTCCCACTTTCAGCTTCTCATCAGCAGCATCAGAGTCAGGTTTTGTGTTAGTGAACTGCCCTAGATGGCTATAGGAGGGAGCGGGTTCCCACTTTCAGTGTCTCATCAGCAGCGTCAGAGCCAGGTTTTGTGTTAGTGAACTGCCCTAGATGGCTATAGGAGGGAGCGGGTTCCCACTTTCAGTGTCTCATCAGCAGCGTCAGAGCCAGGTTTTGTGTTAGTCAACTGCCCTAGATGGCTATAGGAGGGAGCGGGTTCCCACTTTCAGTGTCTCATCAGCAGCGTCAGAGCCAGGTTTTGTCTTAGTGAACTGCCCTAGATGGCTATAGGAAGAAGCGGGTTCCCACTTTCAGTGTCTCATCAGCAGCGTTAGAGTGAGGTTTTGTGTTAGTGAACTGCCCTAGATGGCTATAGGAAGGAGCGGGTTCCCACTTTCAGTGTCTCATCAGCAGCCTCAGAGCCAGGTTTTGTGTTAGTGAACTGCCCTAGATGGCTATAGGAAGGAGCGGGTTCCCACTTTCAGTGTCTCATCAGCAGCGTCAGAGCCAGGTTTTGTGTTAGTGAACTGCCCTAGATGGCTATAGGAGGGAGCGGGTTCCCACTTTCAGTGTCTCATCAGCAGCGTCAGAGTCAGGTTTTGTGTTAGTGAACTGCCCTAAATGGCTATAGGAGGGAGCGGGTTCCCACTTTCTGAGTCTCATCAGCAGCGTCAGAGCCAGGTTTTCTGTTAGTGAACTGCCCTAGATGGCTATAGGAAGTAGCGGGTTCCCACTTTCAGTGTCTCATCAGCAGCGTCAGAGCCAGGTTTTGTGTTAGTGAACTGCCCTAGATGGCTATAGGAAGGAGCGGGTTCCCACTTTCAGTGTCTCATCAGCAGCCTCAGAGCCAGGTTTTGTGTTAGTGAACTGCCCTAGATGGCTATAGGAAGGAGCGGGTTCCCACTTTCAGTGTCTCATCAGCAGCGTCAGAGCCAGGTTTTGTGTTAGTGAACTGCCCTAGATGGCTATAGGAGGGAGCGGGTTCCCACTTTCAGTGTCTCATCAGCAGCGTCAGAGCCAGGTTTTGTATTAGTGAACTGCCCTAGATGGCTATAGGAAGGAGCGGGTTCCCACTTTCAGTGTCTCATCAGCAGCGTCAGAGTCAGGTTTTGTGTTAGTGAACTTACCTAGATGGCTATAGGAGGGAGCGGGTTCCCACTTTCAGTGTCTCATCAGCAGCGTCAGAGCCAGGTTTTGTGTTAGTGAACTGCCCTAGATGGCTATAGGAAGTAGCGGGTTCCCACTTTCAGTGTCTCATCAGCAGCGTCAGAGCCAGGTTTTGTGTTAGTGAACTGCCCTAGATGGCTATAGGAGGGAGCGGGTTCCCACTTTCAGTGTCTCATCAGCAGCGTCAGAGTCAGGTTTTGTTTTAGTGAACTGCCCTAGACGGCTATAGGAGGGAGCGGGTTCCCACTTTCAGTGTCTCATCAGCAGCGTCAGAGTCAGGTTTTGTGTTAGTGAACTGCCCTAGATGGCTATAGGAGGGAGCGGGTTCCCACTTTCAGTGTCTCATCAGCAGCGTCAGAGTCAGGTTTTGTGTTAGTGAACTGCCCTAGATGGCTATAGGAAGGAGCGGGTTCCCACTTTCAGTGTCTCATCAGCAGCGTCAGAGCCAGGTTTTGTGTTAGTGAACTGCCCTAGATGGCAATAGGAGGGAGCGGGTTCCCACTTTTAGTGATTCATCAGCGTTGGTTCTAGCACAGACTGCTGATGAGACACTGAATGTTGATTCTGGTCCAGTAGCTTTTCTTGTGTCGAACATATAGCTTCGTCTGGCTCTGTGAGCCTCAGTGATTAACACTGAACCCTATGGGAGCCTTAGTCTGGCTCTATGAGCCTCAGTGATTAACACTGAACCCTATGGGAGCCTTAGTCTGGCTCTATGAGCCTCAGTGATTAACACTGAACCCTATGGGAGCCTTAGCCTGGATCTGTGAGCCTCAGTGATTAACACTGAACCCTATGGGAGCCTTAGTCTGGCTCTGTGAGCCTCAGTGATTAACACTGAACCCTATGGGAGGGGGAGCCTTAGTCTGGCTCCTTGAGTCTCAGTGATTAACACTGAACCCTGAGGGAGCCTTAGTCTGGCTCTGTGAGCCTCAGTGATTAACACTGAACCCTATGGGAGGGGGAGCCTTAGTCTGGCTCCTTGAGTCTCAGTGATTAACACTGAACCGTGAGGGAGCCTTAGTCTGGCTCTGTGAGCCTCAGTGATTAACACTGAACCCTGTGGGAGCCTTAGTCTGGCTCTGTGAGCCTCAGTGATTAACACTGAACCCTATGGGAGCCTTAGTCTGGCTCTGTGAGCCTCAGTGATTAACACTGAACCCTATGGGAGCCTTAGTCTGGCTCTGTGAGCCTCAGTGATTAACACTGAACCCTATGGGAGGGGGAGCCTTAGTCTGGCTCTGTGAGCCTCAGTAATTAACACTGAACCCTATGGGAGCCTTAGTCTGGCTCTATGAGCCTCAGTGATTAACACTGAACCCTATGGGAGGGAGCCTTAGTCTGGCTCTGTGAGCCTCAGTGATTAACACTGAACCCTATGGGAGCCTTAGTCTGGCTCTATGAGCCTCAGTGATTAACACTGAACCCTATGGGAGCCTTAGTCTGGCTCTGTGAGCCTCAGTGATTAACACTGAACCCTATGGGAGCCTTAGTCTGGCTCTATGAGCCTCAGTGATTAACACTGAACCCTATGGGAGCCTTAGTCTGGCTCTATGAGCCTCAGTGATTAACACTGAACCCTATGGGAGCCTTAGTCTGGCTCTGTGAGCCTCAGTGATTAACACTGAACCCTATGGGAGCCTTAGTCTGGCTCTATGAGCCTCAGTGATTAACACTGAACCCTATGGGAGCCTTAGTCTGGCTCTATGAGCCTCAGTGATTAACACTGAACCCTATGGGAGCCTTAGTCTGGCTCTGTGAGCCTCAGTGATTAACACTGAACCCTATGGGAGCCTTAGTCTGGCTCTGTGAGCCTCAGTGATTAACACTGAACCCTATGGGAGCCTTAGTCTGGCTCTATGAGCCTCAATGATTAACACTGAACCCTATGGGAGCCTTAGTCTGGCTCTGTGAGCCTCAGTGATTAACACTGAACCCTATGGGAGAGGGAGCCTTAGTCTGGCTCTGTGAGCCTCAGTGATTAACACTGAACCCTATGGGAGCCTTAGTCTGGCTCTATGAGCCTCAGTGATTAACACTGAACCCTATGGGAGCCTTAGTCTGGCTCTGTGAGCCTCAGTGATTAACACTGAACCCTATGGGAGCCTTAGTCTGGCTCTGTGAGCCTCAGTGATTAACACTGAACCCTATGGGAGCCTTAGTCTGGCTCTATGAGCCTCAGTGATTAACACTGAACCCTATGGGAGCCTTAGTCTGGCTCTATGAGCCTCAGTGATTAACACTGAACCCTATGGGAGCCTTAGTCTGGCTCTGTGAGCCTCAGTGATTAACACTGAACCCTATGGGAGCCTTAGTCTGGCTCTGTGAGCCTCAGTGATTA
This sequence comes from Petromyzon marinus, assembly GCF_048934315.1. Taxonomy (NCBI): domain Eukaryota; kingdom Metazoa; phylum Chordata; class Hyperoartia; order Petromyzontiformes; family Petromyzontidae; genus Petromyzon; species Petromyzon marinus. The sequence continues at coordinate 5,155,204 of NC_133749.1, read as the reverse complement.
ACACTGAACCCTATGGGAGCCTTAGTCTGGCTCTATGAGCCTCAATGATTAACACTGAACCCTATGGGAGCCTTAGTCTGGCTCTGTGAGCCTCAGTGATTAACACTGAACCCTATGGGAGAGGGAGCCTTAGTCTGGCTCTGTGAGCCTCAGTGATTAACACTGAACCCTATGGGAGCCTTAGTCTGGCTCTATGAGCCTCAGTGATTAACACTGAACCCTATGGGAGCCTTAGTCTGGCTCTGTGAGCCTCAGTGATTAACACTGAACCCTATGGGAGCCTTAGTCTGGCTCTGTGAGCCTCAGTGATTAACACTGAACCCTATGGGAGCCTTAGTCTGGCTCTATGAGCCTCAGTGATTAACACTGAACCCTATGGGAGCCTTAGTCTGGCTCTATGAGCCTCAGTGATTAACACTGAACCCTATGGGAGCCTTAGTCTGGCTCTGTGAGCCTCAGTGATTAACACTGAACCCTATGGGAGCCTTAGTCTGGCTCTGTGAGCCTCAGTGATTAACACTGAACCCTATGGGAGCCTTAGTCTGGCTCTATGAGCCTCAATGATTAACACTGAACCCTATGGGAGCCTTAGTCTGGCTCTGTGAGCCTCAGTGATTAACACTGAACCCTATGGGAGAGGGAGCCTTAGTCTGGCTCTATGAGCCTCAGTGATTAACACTGAACCCTATGGGAGCCTTAGTCTGGCTCTATGAGCCTCAGTGATTAACACTGAACCCTATGGGAGCCTTGGTCTGGCTCTGTGAGTCTCAGTGATTAACACTGAACCCTATGGGAGCCTTAGTCTGGCTCTATGAGCCTCAGTGATTAACACTGAACCCTATGGGAGCCTTAGTCTGGCTCTGTGAGCCTCAGTGATTAACACTGAACCCTATGGGAGCCTTAGTCTGGCTCTGTGAGCCTCAGTGATTAACACTGAACCCTATGGGAGCCTTAGTCTGGCTCTGTGAGCCTCAGTGATTAACACTGAACCCTATGGGAGCCTTAGTCTGGCTCTATGAGCCTCAGAGATTAACACTGAACCCTATGGGAGGGAGCCATTCACTCACCCATCCATTATTCACTCATTCACTCACCAATCTTTTGACTGATTCACTCACCCATCCATTCACTCACCCATCCATTCACTCATTCATTCACTCACCCACCCATCCATTCACTCATTCACTCACCCATCCATGCAATCATTCACTCACCAATCCATTCACTCATTCACTCACCCATCCATTCACTCATTCACTCACCCATCCATTCACTCACTCACCCATCCATTCACTCACCCACAAACTCAACCACTCACTCACCAGTTACTGACCAAGACGGTGAATTTTGGAACGTATTAATATTTATCAACAGTCTCGTGTTAGAGTGCAAACAAATGGTTAATTTACACAAATGTACAATTCGTATGATTATATATGCAATATATAATCTTTAAAACGTGTTAAATTATGGCAATCTGGATTGCATATTGCCTTGATTCTGGCAAGCGAAGCAGGGTGGGTGAGTGGGTGAGTGAGTGAGTGGATGGGTAAGTGGATGGGTGGGTGAGTGGGTGAGTGAGTGGATGGGTGAGTGGGTGAGTGAGTGAGTGAATGGGTGAGTGAGTGGGTGGGTAAGTGGATGGGTGAGTGGGTGAGTGAGTGGATGGGTGAATGGGTGAGTGAGTGGATGGGTAAGTGGATGGGTGAGTGGGTGGGTGAGTGGGTGAGTGGATGGGTGGGTGAGTGGATGAGTGAGTGGATGACTTGGTGAGTGAGTGGATGAGTGTGCAAGCCGCTAAACCACCAGTGTCCAACGATCACACACACACAGACAAAAGTCCCCCGTGTAGCATCTAACAGGCTGTAGGGGCAAGTGCTGTTAGTAGCGAGTAGCAGCACCTACACACACACAGACAAAGATCCCCCGTGTAGCCTCTAACAGGCTGTAGGGGCAAGTGCTGTTAGTAGCGAGTAGCAGCACCTACACACACAGACAAAGATCCCCCGTGTAGCCTCTAACAGGCTGTAGGGGCAAGTGCTGTTAGTAGCGAGTAGCAGCACCTACACACAGACAAAGATCCCCCGTGTAGCCTCTAACAGGCTGTAGGGGCAAGTGCTGTTAGTAGCGAGTAGCAGCACCTACACACACAGACAAAGATCCCCCGTGTAGCCTCTAACAGGCTGTAGGGGCAAGTGCTGTTAGTAGCGAGTAGCAGCACCTACACACACACAGATAAAGCTCCCCCGTGTAGCCTCTAACAGGCTGTAGGGGCAAGTGCTGTTAGTAGCGAGTAGCAGCACCTACACACACAGACAAAGATCCCCCGTGTAGCCTCTAACAGGCTGTAGGGGCAAGTGCTGTCAGCAGCAGCAGCAGCGTCTATGAAGGCTACCGGCACTGTGGCTACACACACAGAGGGGGTGGGTGGTCAGCACCACCACGCCCGGCCGCCTTTGTCTCTCTCCCAGTGCTTGCGATGTTCACTGCACTACACCACCACCACCGCTACACCACCACCACTACACCAGGTGACTCATTTGAGGCTGAGTCGACCTAGGAGAGGTCGCAGGACCGGTTCAGAGAATCGCCATCGCTGGTGGTGGTGTTGGCCGTGAGCGGGAATCGAACTCAGGTGGCCGGGTTCGTAGCGCAGCGTAGCGCTCACCACTACACCCACCACTCCCCACACTCACACACAGACACATACATAAAGACACACACACATACATACACACACATATACAACAACAACCGCCATTCACCACTAAGTGGCGGTGACGTCAACAGGACGCTTGTGCCAGGCTAGGTGCACGTTGAGGCCACGTGAAGTGTCGAACGCCCGCTGGCAGGAGGTCACGGGGCAGACCCAGGTGCCACGGGTCGACTGACTGAGATGGCTGGCTGATGCACCACCTGTGCCCCCTACTGTGCCAACCCGCTGTGCTTTAGCCACCCGGCGCTCCGCTCGTTGTTGTGAGCGTCGCTCCTCCGCCCTCCGTTGTTGTTGGAGGGCGACTGCCTCCAACTGCTCTGTAGCGTCCTTCACGAGCCTCCTCCACAGAGGCCGATCTTGACACCGCTGGTACCAGTCATCGGCAAGTCCACTCAGCTCCATGTCCTCCTGTACCACATCACTCCATCTATTCTCTAACCCGTGTCACTCACTCACCCACTCACCCATCACTCCATCTCTTCTCTAGCCCGTGTCACCAACTCACCCACTCACTCACCAACTCACCCATCACTCCATCTCTTCTCTAGCCCGTGTCACCAACTGAACCACTCACCCACTGACCCATCACTCCATCTCTTCTCTAGCCCGTGTCACCAACTCACCCACTCACTCACCCACTCACCCATCACTCCATCTCTTCTCCAGCCCGTGCCGCGCCTGTTTAGCCCCCTCGATCCGGCCGAACAAAAGCTGTTTCGGCATGCGGTGGCTGGGCATGCGGGCTACATGACCCAGCCATCGCAGCCTTGCCTGCCGGAGGAGCTCACCGATTGGACTTTGTCCAGATTTTTCAAGGATTTGTGAGCAACCGATGAAAAGATATTGCCGCTCGACTGATTCGGAGTGAGACCTCTGCTGTTAAACTGGAGCCGGTCATGAGCACACTGCCCAGGTATGGGAAACTCTCCACTCTCTCCACAACTGCCCCATCACCGATTGGGAGTTGTGTGTGTGAGCGTGAGTGCACACATGCTCACACACGCGCTTACACACACACACACGTGCTTACACACACATACACGCGCTTACACACACACACGCGCGCGCTCACGCTCACACACACACTCACACACTCACTCACACTCACTCACACACTCACACACACTCACTAACACTCACACACACACTAACACACTCACACACTCACACACACACTCACACACACACTCACACACACACTCACACACACACTCACACACACACTCACTAACACTCACACACACTCACACACTAACACACACACTCACTAACACTCACACACACTCACACACACAAACACTCACTCACACACACTCACACGCACACTCACACTCACACACCCACTCACTCACACACACTCACTCACACACACTCACTAACACTCACACACACACTAACACACACTAACACTAACACACACTCACACACTCACACACACACTCACTAACACTCACACTCACACACACTCACTCACACACACTCACACACTAACACACACACACACACTAACACACACTAACACACACACACACTAACACACACACACGCTCACACACACTCACTAAAACTAACACACACTCACTAACACACACATACACTAACACACACTAACACACACTCACACACACACACTAACACACACTAACACTAACACACACACACTCACACACACACTCACACACACTAACACACACTAACACTCACACACACTAACACACACTAACACTCACACACTCACTAACACACTCACACACACTCACTAACACTAACACACACTCACACACTCACTAACACACACACACTAACACTCACTAACACACACTAACACACACTCACACACACACTAACACACAAACACCCACTAACACACACACTAACACACACTAACACTCACTAACACACACTAACACACACTCACTAACACACACACACTAACACACACACACACACTAACACACACACACACACTAACACACACTCACTAACACACACAAACACACACACACTAACACACACACTAACACACACTCACACACACTCACTAACACTAACACACACACACTCACACACACACACTCACACACACACTCACTAACACACACTCACACACTCACACACACTAACACACAATAACACACACACACACACTAACACACACTCACTAACACACACACTAACACACACTAACACTAACACTCACTAACACACACTCACACACACTCACTAACACACACTCACACACACACTAACACACACACTCACACTAACACACACACTAACACTCACTAACACTCACACTCACACACACACTCACACAGACTAACACACACACACACTAACACTCACACAAACACACACTCACTAACACACACTCACTAACACACACTAACACACTCACTAACACACACTAACACACACTCACTAACACTCACACTAACACTCACTAACACACACACACACACTAACACACACACTCACTAACACACACTCACTAACACTAACACACACTCACTAACACTCACTAACACACACACTAACACACACTCACACACACACTAACACACAATAGCACACACTAACACACACTCACTAACACACACACACTAACACACACACACACACACACTAACACACACACACACTAACACACACTAACACACACACACTAACACACACACACTAACACACACACTAACACACACTCACACACACACACTCACTAACACACACTCACACACACTCACACTAACACACACTCACTAACACACACACACTAACACTCACTAACACACTCACTAACACACTCACTAACACTAACACACACTCACTCACACTAACACACTCACTAACACACACACACTAACACACACTAACACACACTAACACACACTCACTAACACACAAACACTCACCAACACTAACACACACACAAACACTCACTAACACTAACACACACACTAACACACTCACTAACACTAACACTCACACACTCACTAACACACAAACACTCACTAACACTAACACACACACTAACACACTCACTAACACTAACACTCACACACTCACTAACACACAAACACTCACTAACACTAATACACACACACAAACACTCACTAACACTAACACACACACTAACACACTCACTAACACTAACACTCACTAACACTCACACTAACACACACACACTCACTAACACTCACTAACACAGACACTAACACACACACTAACACACACACTAACACACACACTAACACACACTAACACTAACACACACACACTAACACACACACTAACACTCACACTAACACACTCACTAACACTCACTAACACTCACACTAACAAACACTCACTAACACACTCACTAACACTAACACACTCACTCACACGTTGGGGACGACCCTACCCCTGCCCCCCCCCTCCCCCCCTGCCCCCCCCTGCCCCCCCTGCCCCCCCTGCCCCCCCCCAAGCCCCCCTCGTAGCCAGCGTGGCTCTCTTTGTGCGCTGTGCGTAGGGTCGCACAATGAACACGGCGAAGGCGAGCAACGTGGCCGCCTGGACAGCCGCCAACGTGAAGAAGTAAAGATGGAGGCGGGAGTCGTTGATGTTTCCTGTCCAGCGTACACGCAGACACACACACACACATACACACATACACACACTCAGTCATACACACATACATACATTCACTCAGTCATACACATACATACACACACACACTCATATACATACATACATACACACACTCAGTCACACACACACACATACAGACACACACATACACACATTCACACACACAGTCACACACACATACACACACTCAGTCATACACACACACATACACACACTCAGTCATACACATACATACACACACACACTCATATACATACATACACACACTCAGTCACACACACACACATACAGACACACACATACACACATTCACACACACAGTCACACACACATACACACACTCAGTCATACACACACACATACACACACTCAGTCATACACATACATACACACACACACACTCATATACATACATACACACACACAGACACACACACACACATACACACACTCAGTCATACACACATACATACATTCACTCAGTCATACACACATACACACACACACTCATATACATACATACACACACTCAGTCACACACACATACATACAGACACACACACAGTCACACACACACAGACACACACTCAGTCACACACACATACACACACTCATACACACATACATACACATACAGACACACACATACATACATTCACTCAGTCATACACACACACATACACACACTCAGTCATACACACACATACACACACACATACAGACACACACATACACACATTCACTCAGTCATACACACACACATACAGACACACACGTACATACATTCACTCAGTCACACACACATACACACACACACTCATATACATACATACACACAGACACACACACAGTCACACACACACACACACACATACACACATACATACACACACACACACAGTCACTCACACACACAGTCATACACACACACACACAGACACACACACACATACACACACTCAGTCACACACACATACACACACACACTCATATACATACATACACACACATACAGACACACACATACATACATTCACTCAGTCATACACACACACATACACACACACAGTCACACACAGACAGACACACACATACACACACACTCAGTCATACACACATACATACATTCACTCAGTCATACACACACACATACACACACATACATACACACATACACACACATACACACACACACATACAGACACACACACACATACACACATACACACTCATACACACATACACACTCATACACACTCAGTCACACACACACCTACACACATACACATACAGACACACACACTCATATACATACGTACACACACATACATACATTCACTCACTCACATACACACTCACACACATACACACTCACACACACTCAGTCACACACACATACACACATACACTCATACACTCATACACACACACACAGACACACTCAGTCATACACACACATACATACACATACATACACATACAGACACACACATACATTCACTCAGTCATACACACACACATACAGACACATACATACATACATTCACTCAGTCATACACACACACACTCATATACATACATACACACAGACATACATACACATACATACACACATACATACATTCACTCACTCACATACACACATACACACTCAGTCACACACACACACACTCATATACATACATACACACACATACACATACATACACACACATACATACACACATACATACACACACTCAGTCATACACACACACATACACACATACATACACATACACACACACACATACAGACACACACACACATACACACATACACACTCATACACACATACACACTCATACACACTCAGTCACACACACACATACACACACACACATACAGACACATACATACACGTACAGACACACACATACATTCACTCAGTCATACACACACACATACAGACACATACATACATACATTCACTCAGTCATACACACACATACACACACACACACTCATATACATACATACACACAGACATACATACACATACATACACACATACATACATTCACTCACTCACATACACACTCAGTCACACACACACACTCATATACATACATACACACACATACACATACATACACACACATACATACACACATACAGACACACTCAGTCACACACACATATACACACATACACATACAGACACACACACACTCATATACATACATACACATACATACACACACATACATACATTCACTCACTCACATACACACTCACACACACTCAGTCACACACAGACACACACTCAGTCATACATACACACATACATACACATACACAGTCACTCACCCAATCACTCATACATACACACATACACAGTCACACACACTCATACACACATACACACACTCATACACACACTCACTCATACACACACTCACTCATACACTCACTCACACATACACTCACTCTTACATTCACACATACACACACACACACTCATACACTCACTCAAACACTCACTCACCCATACACTCACTCACTCATACACTCACTCATACACTCACTCACTCATACACTCAGTCATACACTCACTCATACACTCACTCACACATACACTCACTCACTCATACACTCACTCATACACTCACTCATACACTCACTCACTCACACACTCACTCACTCAAACACTCATACACTCACTCATACACTGACACACTCACACACTCTCACTGAAAGCTACTTGCCCCAACAGCCCTGCTAGAGAGCTACCTGGGGGAGCTTTGTCTGTGTGTGACAGCCACTTGCCCCTCCTACAGCCCTGCTAGAGGGCTACCTGGGGGAGCTTTGTCTGTGTGTGACAGCCACTTGCCCTTACAGCCCTGCTAAAGAGCTACCTGGGGGAGCTTTGTCTGTGTGTGACAGCCACTTGCCCCTCCTACAGCCCTGCTAAAGAGGCTACCTGGGGGAGCTTTGTCTGTGTGTGACAGCCACTTGCCCCTACAACCCTGCTAGAGGCTACCTGGGGGAGCTTTGTCTGTGTGTGACAGCCACTTGCCCCTACAGCCCTGCTAGAGGCTACCTGGGGGAGCTTTGTGTGTGACAGCCACTTGCCCCTACAGCCCTGCTAGAGGCTACCTGGGGGAGCTTTGTGTGTGACAGACACTTGCCCCTACTACAGCCCTGCTAGAGAGGCTACCTGGGGGAGCTTTGTCTGTGTGTGACAGCCACTTGCCCCTCCTACAGCCCTGCAAGAGAAGCTACCTGGGGGAGCTTTGTCTGTGTGTGACAGCCACTTGCCCCTCCTACAGCCCTGCTAGAGAGGCTACCTGGGAGAGCTTTGTCTGTGTGTCACAGCCACTTGCCCCTCCAGAGCCCTGCTAGAGGGCTACCTGGGGGAGCTTTGTCTGTGTGTGACAGCCACTTGCCCCTACAGCCCTGCTAGAGGGCTACCTGGGGGAGCTTTGTCTGTGTGTGACAGCCACTTGCCCCTCCTACAGCCCTGCTAGAGAGCTACCTGGGGGAGCTTTGTCTGTGCGTGACAGCCACTTGCCCCTACAGCCCTGCTAGAGAGCTACCTGGGGGAGCTTTGTCTGTGTGTGACAGCCACTTGCCCTTACAGCCCTGCTAGAGAGCTACCTGGGGGAGCTTTGTCTGTGTGTGACTGCCACTTGCCCCTCCTACAGCCCTGCCAGAGGGCTACCTGGGGGAGCTTTGTCTGTGTGTGACAGCCACTTGCCCTTACAGCCCTACTAGAGAGGCTACCTGGGGGAGCTTTGTCTGTGTGTGACAGCCACTTGCCCCTCCTACAGCCCTGCTAGAGGGCTACCTGGGGGAGCTTTGTCTGTGTGTGACAGCCACTTGCCCCTACAGCCCTGCTAGAGGGCTACCCGGGGGAGCTTTGTCTGTGTGTGACAGCCACTTGCCCCTCCTACAGCCCTGCTAGAGGGCTACCTGGGGGAGCTTTGTCTGTGTGTGACAGCCACTTGCCCCTCCTACAGCCCTGCTAGAGAGGCTACCTGGGGGAGCTTTGTCTGTGTGTGACAGCCACTTGCCCCTCCTACAGCCCTGCTAGAGAGGCTACCTGGGGGAGCTTTGTCTGTATGTGACAGCCACTTGCCCCTCCTACAGCCCTGCTAGAGGCCTACCTGGAGGAGCTTTGTGTGTGACAGCCACTTGCCCCTCTTACAGCCCTGCTAGAGAGGCTACCTGGGGGAGCTTTGTCTGTGTGTGACAGCCACTTGCCCCTCCTACAGCCCTGCTAGAGAGGCTACCTGGGGGAGCTTTGTGTGTGACAGCCACTTGCCCCTCTTACAGCCCTGCTAGAGAGGCTACCTGGGGGAGCTTTGTCTGTGTGTGACAGCCACTTGCCCCTACAGCCCTACTAGAGAGGCTACCTGGGGGAGCTTTGTCTGTGTGTGAAAGCCACTTGCCCCTCCTACAGCCCTGCTAGAGGTCTACCTGGGGGAGCTTTGTCTGTGTGTGACAGCCACTTGCCCCTACAGCCCTGCTAGAGGCTACCTGGGGGAGCTTTGTCTGTGTGACAGCCACTTGTCCCTACAGCCCTGCTAGAGGCTACCTGGGGGAGCTTTGTGTGTGACAGACACTTGCCCCTACTACAGCCCTGCTAGAGAGGCTACCTGGGGGAGCTTTGTCTGTGTGTGACAGCCACTTGCCCCTCCTACAGCCCTGCTAGAGAAGCTACCTGGGGGAGCTTTGTCTGTGTGTGACAGCCACTTGCCCCTCCTACAGCCCTGCTAGAGGCCTACCTAGGGGAGCTTTGTGTGTGACAGCCACTTGCCCCTCTTACAGCCCTGCTAGAGAGGCTACCTGGGGGAGCTTTGTGTGTGTGTGACAGCCACTTGCCCCTACCTACAGCCCTGCTAGAGAGGCTACCTGGGGGAGCTTTGTCTGTGTGTGACAGACACTTGCCCCTACAGCCCTGCTAGAGGCTACCTAGGGGAGCTTTGTCTGTGTGTGACAGCCACTTGCCCCTCCTACAGCCCTGCTAGAGAGGCTACCTGGGGGAGCTTTGTCTGTGTGTGACAGCCACATGCCCCTCCTACAGCCCTGCTAGAGAGGCTACCTGGGGGAGCTTTGTCTGTGTGTGACAGCCACTTGCCCCTCCTACAGCCCTGCTAGAGGCTACCTGGGGGAGCTTTGTCTGTGTGTGACAGCCACTTGCCCCTACAGCCCTGCTAGAGAGGCTACCTGGGGGAGCTTTGTCTGTGTGTGACAGCCACATGCCCCTCCTACAGCCCTGCTAGAGAGGCTACCTGGGGGAGCTTTGTCTGTGTGTGACAGCCACTTGCCCCTCCTACAGCCCTGCTAGAGGCTACCTGGGGGAGCTTTGTCTGTGTGTGACAGCCACTTGCCCCTACAGCCCTGCTAGAGAGGCTACCTGGGGGAGCTTTGTCTGTGTGTGACAGCCACTTGCCCCTCCTACAGCCCTGCTAGAGAGCTACCTGGGGGAGCTTTGTCTGTGTGTGACAGCCACTTGCCCCTCCTACAGCCCTGCTAGAGAGGCTACCTGGGGGAGCTTTGTCTGTGTGTGACAGCCACTTGCCCCTCCTACAGCCCTGCTAGAGAGGCTACCTGGGGGAGCTTTGTCTGTGTGTGACAGCCACTTGCCCCTACAGCCCTGCTAGAGAAGCTACCTGGGGGAGCTTTGTCTGTGTGTGACAGCCACTTGCCCCTCCAGCCCTGCTAGAGGTCTACCTGGGGGAGCTTTGTCTATGTGTGACAGCCACTTGCCCCTCCTACAGCCCTGCTAGAGGCCTACCTGGGGGAGGTTTGTGTGTGACAGCCACTTGCCCCTCTTACAGCCCTGCTAGAGAGGCTACCTGGGGGAGCTTTGTCTGTGTGTGACAGCCACTTGCCCCTACCTACAGCCCTGCTAGAGAGGCTACCTGGGGGAGCTTTGTCTGTGTGTGACAGCCACTTGCCCCTACAGCCCTGCTAGTGGCTACCTGGGGGAGCTTTGTCTGTGTGTGACAGCCACTTGCCCCTACAGCCCTGCTAGAGGGCTACCTGGGGGAGCTTTGTCTGTGTGTGACAGCCACTTGCCCCTCCTACAGCCCTGCTAGAGAGGCTACCTGGGGGAGCTTTGTCTGTGTGTGACAACCACTTGCCCCTACCTACAGCCCTGCTAGAGAGGCTACCTGGGGGAGCTTTGTCTGTGTGTGACAGCCACTTGCCCCTCCTACAGCCCTGCTAGAGGCCTACCTGGGGGAGCTTTGTCTGTGTGTGACAGCCACTTGCCCCTCCTACAGCCCTGCTAGAGGCCTACCTGGGGGAGAGCTTTGTCTGTGTGTGACAGCCACTTGCCCCTCCTACAGCCCTGCTAGAGGCCTACCTGGGGTAGCTTTGTCTGTGTGTGACAGCCACTTGCCCCTCCTACAGCCCTGCTAGAGAGGCTACCTGGGGGAGCTTTGTCTGTGTGTGACAGCCACTTGCCCCTCCTACAGCCCTGCTAGAGAGGCTACCTGGGGGAGAGCTTTGTCTGTGTGTGACAGCCACTTGCCCCTCCTACAGCCCTGCTAGAGAGGCTACCTGGGGGAGCTTTGTCTGTGTGTGACAGCCACTTGCCCCTCCTACAGCCCTGCTAGAGAGGCAACCTGGGGGAGCTTTGTCTGTGTGTGTGACAGCCACTTGCCCCTCCTACAGCCCTGCTAGAGAGGCAACCTGGGGGAGCTTTGTCTCTGTGTGTGTGACAGCCACTTGCCCCTCCTACAGCCCTGCTAGAAAGCTACCTGGGGGAGCTTTGTCTGTGTGTGACAGCCACTTGCCCCTCCTATAGCCCTGCTAGAGAGGCTACCTGGGGGAGCTTTGTCTGTGTGTGACAGCCACTTGCCCCTCCTACAGCCCTGCTAGAGAGGCTACCTGGGGGAGCTTTGTCTGTGTGTGACAGCCACTTGCCCCTCCTACAGCCCTGCTAGAGAGGCTACCTGGGGGAGCTTTGCCTGTGTGTGACAGCCACTTGCCCCTCCTACAGCCCTGCTAGAGAGGCTACCTGGGGGAGCTTTGTCTGTGTGTGACAGCCACTTGCCCCTCCTACAGCCCTGCTAGAGAGGCTACCTAGGGGAGCTTTGTCTGTGTGTGACAGCCACTTGCCCCTACTACAGCCCTGCTAGAGAGGCTACCTGGGGGAGCTTTGTCTGTGTGTGACAGCCACTTGCCCCTACCTACAGCCCTGCTAGAGAGGCTACCTGGGGGAGCTTTGTCTGTGTGTGACAGCCACTTGCCCCTCCTACAGCCCTGCTAGAGAGGCTACCTGGGGGAGCTTTGTCTGTGTGTGACAGCCACTTGCCCCTCCTACAGCCCTGCTAGAGGCCTACCTGGGGCAGCTTTGTCTGTGTGTGACAGCCACTTGCCCTTACAGCCCTGCTAGAGGCCTACCTGGGGGAGCTTTGTCTGTGTGTGACAGCCACTTGCCCCTCCTACAGCCCTTCTAGAGAGGCTACCTGGGGGAGCTTTGTCTGTGTGTGACAGCCACTTGCCCCTCCTACAGCCCTGCTAGAGAGCTACCTGGGGGAGCTTTGTCTGTGCGTGACAGCCACTTGCCCCTACAGCCCTGCTAGAGAGCTACCTGGGGGAGCTTTGTCTGTGTGTGACAGCCACTTGCCCTTACAGCCCTGCTAGAGAGCTACCTGGGGGAGCTTTGTCTGTGTGTGACTGCCACTTGCCCCTCCTACAGCCCTGCCAGAGGGCTACCTGGGGGAGCTTTGTCTGTGTGTGACAGCCACTTGCCCTTACAGCCCTACTAGAGAGGCTACCTGGGGGAGCTTTGTCTGTGTGTGACAGCCACTTGCCCCTCCTACAGCCCTGCTAGAGGGCTACCTGGGGGAGCTTTGTCTGTGTGTGACAGCCACTTGCCCCTACAGCCCTGCTAGAGGGCTACCCGGGGGAGCTTTGTCTGTGTGTGACAGCCACTTGCCCCTCCTACAGCCCTGCTAGAGGGCTACCTGGGGGAGCTTTGTCTGTGTGTGACAGCCACTTGCCCCTCCTACAGCCCTGCTAGAGAGGCTACCTGGGGGAGCTTTGTCTGTGTGTGACAGCCACTTGCCCCTCCTACAGCCCTGCTAGAGAGGCTACCTGGGGGAGCTTTGTCTGTATGTGACAGCCACTTGCCCCTACAGCCCTGCTAGAGAGCTACCTGGGGGAGCTTTGTCTGTGTGTGACAGCCACTTGCCCCTCCTACAGCCCTGCTAGAGGCCTACCTGGGGGAGCTTTGTGTGTGACAGCCACTTGCCCCTCCTACAGCCCTGCTAGAGAGGCTACCTGGGGGAGCTTTGTGTGTGACAGCCACTTGCCCCTCTTACAGCCCTGCTAGAGAGGCTACCCGGGGGAGCTTTGTGTGTGACAGCCACTTGCCCCTCTTACAGCCCTGCTAGAGAGGCTACCTGGGGGAGCTTTGTCTGTGTGTGATAGCCACTTGCCCCTACAGCCCTGCTAGAGGCTACCTAGGGGAGCTTTGTCTGTGTGTGACAGCCACTTGCCCCTCCTACAGCCCTGCTAGAGAGGCTACCTGGGGGAGCTTTGTCTGTGTGTGACAGCCACATGCCCCTCCTACAGCCCTGCTAGAGAGGCTACCTGGGGGAGCTTTGTCTGTGTGTGACAGCCACTTGCCCCTCCTACAGCCCTGCTAGAGGCTACCTGGGGGAGCTTTGTCTGTGTGTGACAGCCACTTGCCCCTACAGCCCTGCTAGAGAGGCTACCTGGGGGAGCTTTGTCTGTGTGTGACATCCACTTGCCCCTCCTACAGCCCTGCTAGAGAGCTACCTGGGGGAGCTTTGTCTGTGTGTGACAGCCACTTCCCCCTCCTACAGCCCTGCTAGAGAGGCTACCTGGGGGAGCTTTGTCTGTGTGTGACAGCCACTTGCCCCTCCTACAGCCCTGCTAGAGAGGCTACCTGGGGGAGCTTTGTCTGTGTGTGACAGCCACTTGCCCCTACAGCCCTGCTAGAGAAGCTACCTGGGGGAGCTTTGTCTGTGTGTGACAGCCACTTGCCCCTCCAGCCCTGCTAGAGGTCTACCTGGGGGAGCTTTGTCTGTGTGTGACAGCCACTTGCCCCTCCTACAGCCCTGCTAGAGGCCTACCTGGGGGAGGTTTGTGTGTGACAGCCACTTGCCCCTCTTACAGCCCTGCTAGAGAGGCTACCTGGGGGAGCTTTGTCTGTGTGTGACAGCCACTTGCCCCTACCTACAGCCCTGCTAGAGAGGCTACCTGGGGGAGCTTTGTCTGTGTGTGACAGCCACTTGCCCCTACAGCCCTGCTAGTGGCTACCTGGGGGAGCTTTGTCTGTGTGTGACAGCCACTTGCCCCTACAGCCCTGCTAGAGGGCTACCTGGGGGAGCTTTGTCTGTGTGTGACAGCCACTTGCCCCTCCTACAGCCCTGCTAGAGAGGCTACCTGGGGGAGCTTTGTCTGTGTGTGACAACCACTTGCCCCTACCTACAGCCCTGCTAGAGAGGCTACCTGGGGGAGCTTTGTCTCTGTGTGTGACAGCCACTTGCCCCTCCTACAGCCCTGCTAGAGGCCTACCTGGGGGAGCTTTGTCTGTGTGTGACAGCCACTTGCCCCTCCTACAGCCCTGCTAGAGGCCTACCTGGGGTAGCTTTGTCTGTGTGTGACAGCCACTTGCCCCTCCTACAGCCCTGCTAGAGAGGCTACCTGGGGGAGCTTTGTCTGTGTGTGACAGCCACTTGCCCCTCCTACAGCCCTGCTAGAGAGGCTACCTGGGGGAGAGCTTTGTCTGTGTGTGACAGCCACTTGCCCCTCCTACAGCCCTGCTAGAGAGGCTACCTGGGGGAGCTTTGTCTGTGTGTGACAGCCACTTGCCCCTCCTACAGCCCTGCTAGAGAGGCAACCTGGGGGAGCTTTGTCTGTGTGTGTGACAGCCACTTGCCCCTCCTACAGCCCTGCTAGAGAGGCAACCTGGGGGAGCTTTGTCTGTGTGTGTGTGACAGCCACTTGCCCCTCCTACAGCCCTGCTAGAAAGCTACCTGGGGGAGCTTTGTCTGTGTGTGACAGCCACTTGCCCCTCCTATAGCCCTGCTAGAGAGGCTACCTGGGGGAGCTTTGTCTGTGTGTGACAGCCACTTGCCCCTCCTACAGCCCTGCTAGAGAGGCTACCTGGGGGAGCTTTGCCTGTGTGTGACAGCCACTTGCCCCTCCTACAGCCCTGCTAGAGAGGCTACCTGGGGGAGCTTTGTCTGTGTGTGACAGCCACTTGCCCCTCCTACAGCCCTGCTAGAGAGGCTACCTAGGGGAGCTTTGTCTGTGTGTGACAGCCACTTGCCCCTACTACAGCCCTGCTAGAGAGGCTACCTGGGGGAGCTTTGTCTGTGTGTGACAGCCACTTGCCCCTACCTACAGCCCTGCTAGAGAGGCTACCTGGGGGAGCTTTGTCTGTGTGTGACAGCCACTTGCCCCTCCTACAGCCCTGCTAGAGAGGCTACCTGGGGGAGCTTTGTCTGTGTGTGACAGCCACTTGCCCCTCCTACAGCCCTGCTAGAGGCCTACCTGGGGCAGCTTTGTCTGTGTGTGACAGCCACTTGCCCTTACAGCCCTGCTAGAGGCCTACCTGGGGGAGCTTTGTCTGTGTGTGACAGCCACTTGCCCCTCCTACAGCCCTTCTAGAGAGGCTACCTGGGGGAGCTTTGTCTGTGTGTGACAGCCACTTGCCCCTCCTACAGCCCTGCTAGAGAGCTACCTGGGGGAGCTTTGTCTGTGCGTGACAGCCACTTGCCCCTACAGCCCTGCTAGAGAGCTACCTGGGGGAGCTTTGTCTGTGTGTGACAGCCACTTGCCCTTACAGCCCTGCTAGAGAGCTACCTGGGGGAGCTTTGTCTGTGTGTGACTGCCACTTGCCCCTCCTACAGCCCTGCCAGAGGGCTACCTGGGGGAGCTTTGTCTGTGTGTGACAGCCACTTGCCCTTACAGCCCTACTAGAGAGGCTACCTGGGGGAGCTTTGTCTGTGTGTGACAGCCACTTGCCCCTCCTACAGCCCTGCTAGAGGGCTACCTGGGGGAGCTTTGTCTGTGTGTGACAGCCACTTGCCCCTACAGCCCTGCTAGAGGGCTACCCGGGGGAGCTTTGTCTGTGTGTGACAGCCACTTGCCCCTCCTACAGCCCTGCTAGAGGGCTACCTGGGGGAGCTTTGTCTGTGTGTGACAGCCACTTGCCCCTCCTACAGCCCTGCTAGAGAGGCTACCTGGGGGAGCTTTGTCTGTGTGTGACAGCCACTTGCCCCTCCTACAGCCCTGCTAGAGAGGCTACCTGGGGGAGCTTTGTCTGTATGTGACAGCCACTTGCCCCTACAGCCCTGCTAGAGAGCTACCTGGGGGAGCTTTGTCTGTGTGTGACAGCCACTTGCCCCTCCTACAGCCCTGCTAGAGGCCTACCTGGGGGAGCTTTGTGTGTGACAGCCACTTGCCCCTCCTACAGCCCTGCTAGAGAGGCTACCTGGGGGAGCTTTGTGTGTGACAGCCACTTGCCCCTCTTACAGCCCTGCTAGAGAGGCTACCCGGGGGAGCTTTGTGTGTGACAGCCACTTGCCCCTCTTACAGCCCTGCTAGAGAGGCTACCTGGGGGAGCTTTGTCTGTGTGTGATAGCCACTTGCCCCTACAGCCCTGCTAGAGGCTACCTAGGGGAGCTTTGTCTGTGTGTGACAGCCACTTGCCCCTCCTACAGCCCTGCTAGAGAGGCTACCTGGGGGAGCTTTGTCTGTGTGTGACAGCCACATGCCCCTCCTACAGCCCTGCTAGAGAGGCTACCTGGGGGAGCTTTGTCTGTGTGTGACAGCCACTTGCCCCTCCTACAGCCCTGCTAGAGGCTACCTGGGGGAGCTTTGTCTGTGTGTGACAGCCACTTGCCCCTACAGCCCTGCTAGAGAGGCTACCTGGGGGAGCTTTGTCTGTGTGTGACATCCACTTGCCCCTCCTACAGCCCTGCTAGAGAGCTACCTGGGGGAGCTTTGTCTGTGTGTGACAGCCACTTCCCCCTCCTACAGCCCTGCTAGAGAGGCTACCTGGGGGAGCTTTGTCTGTGTGTGACAGCCACTTGCCCCTCCTACAGCCCTGCTAGAGAGGCTACCTGGGGGAGCTTTGTCTGTGTGTGACAGCCACTTGCCCCTACAGCCCTGCTAGAGAAGCTACCTGGGGGAGCTTTGTCTGTGTGTGACAGCCACTTGCCCCTCCAGCCCTGCTAGAGGTCTACCTGGGGGAGCTTTGTCTGTGTGTGACAGCCACTTGCCCCTCCTACAGCCCTGCTAGAGGCCTACCTGGGGGAGCTTTGTGTGTGACAGCCACTTGCCCCTCTTACAGCCCTGCTAGAGAGGCTACCTGGGGGAGCTTTGTCTGTGTGTGACAGCCACTTGCCCCTACCTACAGCCCTGCTAGAGAGGCTACCTGGGGGAGCTTTGTCTGTGCGTGACAGCCACTTGCCCCTACAGCCCTGCTAGTGGCTACCTGGGGGAGCTTTGTCTGTGTGTGACAGCCACTTGCCCCTACAGCCCTGCTAGAGGGCTACCTGGGGGAGCTTTGTCTGTGTGTGACAGCCACTTGCCCCTCCTACAGCCCTGCTAGAGAGGCTACCTGGGGGAGCTTTGTCTGTGTGTGACAACCACTTGCCCCTACCTACAGCCCTGCTAGAGAGGCTACCTGGGGGAGCTTTGTCTCTGTGTGTGACAGCCACTTGCCCCTCCTACAGCCCTGCTAGAGGCCTACCTGGGGGAGCTTTGTCTGTGTGTGACAGCCACTTGCCCCTCCTACAGCCCTGCTAGAGGCCTACCTGGGGTAGCTTTGTCTGTGTGTGACAGCCACTTGCCCCTCCTACAGCCCTGCTAGAGAGGCTACCTGGGGGAGCTTTGTCTGTGTGTGACAGCCACTTGCCCCTCCTACAGCCCTGCTAGAGAGGCTACCTGGGGGAGAGCTTTGTCTGTGTGTGACAGCCACTTGCCCCTCCTAAACCCTGCTAGAGAGGCTACCTGGGGGAGCTTTGTCTGTGTGTGACAGCCACTTGCCCCTCCTACAGCCCTGCTAGAGAGGCAACCTGGGGGAGCTTTGTCTGTGTGTGTGACAGCCACTTGCCCCTACCTACAGCCCTGCTAGAGAGGCAACCTGGGGGAGCTTTGTCTCTGTGTGTGTGACAGCCACTTGCCCCTCCTACAGCCCTGCTAGAGAGGCAACCTGGGGGAGCTTTGTCTCTGTGTGTGTGACAGCCACTTGCCCCTCCTACAGCCCTGCTAGAGAGCTACCTGGGGGAGCTTTGTCTGTGTGTGACAGCCACTTGCCTCTCCTATAGCCCTGCTAGAGAGGCTACCTGGGGGAGCTTTGTCTGTGTGTGACAGCCACTTGCCCCTCCTACAGCCCTGCTAGAGAGGCTACCTGGGGGAGCTTTGTCTGTGTGTGACAGCCACTTGCCCCTCCTACAGCCCTGCTAGAGAGGCTACCTGGGGGAGCTTTGCCTGTGTGTGACAGCCACTTGCCCCTCCTACAGCCCTGCTAGAGAGGCTACCTGGGGGAGCTTTGTCTGTGTGTGACAGCCACTTGCCCCTCCTACAGCCCTGCTAGAGAGGCTACCTAGGGGAGCTTTGTCTGTGTGTGACAGCCACTTGCCCCTACTACAGCCCTGCTAGAGAGGCTACCTGGGGGAGCTTTGTCTGTGTGTGACAGCCACTTGCCCCTACCTACAGCCCTGCTAGAGAGGCTACCTGGGGGAGCTTTGTCTGTGTGTGACAGCCACTTGCCCCTCCTACAGCCCTGCTAGAGAGGCTACCTGGGGGAGCTTTGTCTGTGTGTGACAGCAACTTGCCCCTCCTACAGCCCTGCTAGAGGCCTACCTGGGGCAGCTTTGTCTGTGTGTGACAGCCACTTGCCCTTACAGCCCTGCTAGAGGCCTACCTGGGGGAGCTTTGTCTGTGTGTGACAGCCACTTGCCCTTACAGCCCTGCTAGAGGCCTACCTGGGGGAGCTTTGTCTGTGTGTGACAGCCACTTTCCCCTCCTACAGCCCTGCTAGAGAGGCTACCTGGGGGAGCTTTGTCTGTGTGTGTGACAGCCACTTGCCACTCCTACAGCCCTGCTAGAGGCCTACCTGGGGGAGCTTTGTGTGTGTGTGACAGCCACTTGCCCCTCCTACAGCCCTGCCAGAGGCCTACCTGGGGGAGCTTTGTCTGTGTGTGACAGCCACTTGCCCCTCCTACAGCCCTGCTAGAGAGGCTACCTGGGGGAGCTTTGTCTGTGTGTGACAGCCACTTGCCCCTCCTACAGCCCTGCTAGAGGCCTACCTGGGGGAGCTTTGTCTGTGTGTGTGACAGCCACTTGCCCCTCCTACAGCCCTGCTAGAGGCCTACCTGGGGGAGCTTTGTCTGTGTGTGACAGCCACTTGCCCTTACAGCCCTGCCAGAGGCTACCTGGGGGAGCTTTGTCTGTGTGTGACAGCCACTTGCCCCTACAGCCCTGCTAGAGGCTACCTGGGGGAGCTTTGTCTGTGTGTGACAGCCACTTGCCCCTCCTACAGCCCTGCCAGAGGCCTACCTGGGGGAGCTTTGTCTGTGTGTGTGACAGCCACTTGCCCCTCCTACAGCCCTGCTAGAGAGGCTACCTGGGGGAGCTTTGTCTGTGTGTGACAGCCACTTGCCCCTACAGCCCTGCTAGAGGGCTACCTGGGGGAGCTTTGTCTGTGTGTGACAGCCACTTGCCCCTCCTACAGCCCTGCTAGAGAGGCTACCTGGGGGAGCTTTGTCTGTGTGTGACAGCCACTTGCCCCTCCTACAGCCCTGCTAGAGAGGCTACCTGGGGGAGCTTTGTCTGTGTGTGACAGCCACTTGCCCCTCCTACAGCCCTGCTAGAGTCCTACCTGGGGGAGCTTTGTGTGTGACAGCCACTTGCCCCTCCTACAGCCCTGCTAGAGAGGCTACCTGGGGGAGCTTTGTCTGTGTGTGACAGCCACTTGCCCCTACCTACAGCCCTGCTAGAGGCCTACCTGGGGGAGCTTTGTCTGTGTGTGACAGCCACTTGCCCCTACTACAGCCCTGCTAGAGAGGCTACCTGGGGGAGCTTTGTCTGTGTGTGACAGACACTTGCCCCTCCTACAGCCCTGCTAGAGAGGCTACCTGGGGGAGCTTTGTCTGTGTGTGACAGCCACTTGCCCCTCCTACAGCCCTGCTAGAGAGGCTACCTGGGGGAGCTTTGTCTGTTTGTGACAGCCACTTGCCCCTCCTACAGCCCTGCTAGAGAGGCTACCTGGGAGAGCTTTGTCTGTGTGTGACAGCCACTTGCCCCTCCTACAGCCCTGCTAGAGAGGCTACCTAGGGGAGCTTTGTCTGTGTGTGACAGCCACTTGCCCCTACCTACAGCCCTGCTAGAGAGGCTACCTGGGGGAGCTTTGTCTGTGTGTGACAGCCACTTGCCCCTCCTACAGCCCTGCTAGAGGCCTACCTGGGGGAGCTTTGTGTGTGACAGCCACTTGCCCCTCTTACAGCCCTGCTAGAGAGGCTACCTGGGGGAGCTTTGTCTGTGTGTGTGACAGCCACTTGCCCCTCCTACAGCCCTGCTAGAGGCCTACCTGGGGGAGCTTTGTGTGTGACAGCCACTTGCCCCTCTTACAGCCCTGCTAGAGAGGCTACCTGGGGGAGCTTTGTCTGTGTGTGACAGCCACTTGCCCCTCCTACAGCCCTGCTAGAGAGGCTACCTGGGGGAGCTTTGTCTGTGTGTGACAGCCACTTGCCCCTCCTACAGCCCTGCTAGAGAGGCAACCTGGGGGAGCTTTGTCTGTGTGTGTGACAGCCACTTGCCCCCCTACAGCCCTGCTAGAGAGGCAACCTGGGGGAGCTTTGTCTCTGTGTGTGTGACAGCCACTTGCCCCTCCTACAGCCCTGCTAGAGAGGCAACCTGGGGGAGCTTTGTCTCTGTGTGTGTGACAGCCACTTGCCCCTCCTACAGCCCTGCTAGAGAGCTACCTGGGGGAGCTTTGTCTGTGTGTGACAGCCACTTGCCCCTCCTATAGCCCTGCTAGAGAGGCTACCTGGGGGAGCTTTGTCTGTGTGTGACAGCCACTTGCCCCTCCTACAGCCCTGCTAGAGAAGCTACCTGGGGGAGCTTTGTCTGTGTGTGACAGCCACTTGCCCCTCCTACAGCCCTGCTAGAGAGGCTACCTGGGGGAGCTTTGCCTGTGTGTGACAGCCACTTGCCCCTCCTACAGCCCTGCTAGAGAGGCTACCTGGGGGAGCTTTGTCTGTGTGTGACAGCCACTTGCCCCTCCTACAGCCCTGCTAGAGAGGCTACCTAGGGGAGCTTTGTCTGTGTGTGACAGCCACTTGCCCCTACTACAGCCCTGCTAGAGAGGCTACCTGGGGGAGCTTTGTCTGTGTGTGACAGCCACTTGCCCCTACCTACAGCCCTGCTAGAGAGGCTACCTGGGGGAGCTTTGTCTGTGTGTGACAGCCACTTGCCCCTCCTACAGCCCTGCTAGAGAGGCTACCTGGGGGAGCTTTGTCTGTGTGTGACAGCCACTTGCCCCTCCTACAGCCCTGCTAGAGAGGCTACCTGGGGGAGCTTTGTCTGTGTGTGACAGCCACTTGCCCCTCCTACAGCCCTGCTAGAGGCCTACCTGGGGGAGCTTTGTGTGTGACAGCCACTTGCCCCTCCTACAGCCCTGCTAGAGAGGCTACCTGGGGGAGCTTTGTCTGTGTGTGACAGCCACTTGCCCCTACCTACAGCCCTGCTAGAGGCCTACCTGGGGGAGCTTTGTCTGTGTGTGACAGCCACTTGCCCCTACTACAGCCCTGCTAGAGAGGCTACCTGGGGGAGCTTTGTCTGTGTGTGACAGACACTTGCCCCTCCTACAGCCCTGCTAGAGAGGCTACCTGGGGGAGCTTTGTCTGTGTGTGACAGCCACTTGCCCCTCCTACAGCCCTGCTAGAGAGGCTACCTGGGGGAGCTTTGTCTGTGTGTGACAGCCACTTGCCCCTCCTACAGCCCTGCTAGAGAGGCTACCTAGGGGAGCTTTGTCTGTGTGTGACAGCCACTTGCCCCTACCTACAGCCCTGCTAGAGAGGCTACCTGGGGGAGCTTTGTCTGTGTGTGACAGCCACTTGCCCCTCCTACAGCCCTGCTAGAGGCCTACCTGGGGGAGCTTTGTGTGTGACAGCCACTTGCCCCTCTTACAGCCCTGCTAGAGAGGCTACCTGGGGGAGCTTTGTCTGTGTGTGACAGCCACTTGCCCCTCCTACAGCCCTGCTAGAGAGGCTACCTAGGGGAGCTTTGTCTGTGTGTGACAGCCACTTGCCCCTACCTACAGCCCTGCTAGAGAGGCTACCTGGGGGAGCTTTGTCTGTGTGTGACAGCCACTTGCCCCTCCTACAGCCCTGCTAGAGGCCTACCTGGGGGAGCTTTGTGTGTGACAGCCACTTGCCCCTCTTACAGCCCTGCTAGAGAGGCTACCTGGGGGAGCTTTGTCTGTGTGTGTGACAGCCACTTGCCCCTCCTACAGCCCTGCTAGAGGCCTACCTGGGGGAGAGCTTTGTCTGTGTGTGACAGCCACTTGCCCCTCCTACAGCCCTGCTAGAGAGGCTACCTGGGGGAGCTTGGTCTGTGTGTGACAGCCACTTGCCCTTACAGCCCTGCCAGAGGCTACCTGGGGGAGCTTTGTCTGTGTGTGACAGGCACTTGCCCCTACAGCCCTGCTAGAGGCTACCTGGGGGAGCTTTGTCTGTGTGTGACAGCCACTTGCCCCTCCTACAGCCCTGCCAGAGGCCTACCTGGGGGAGCTTTGTCTGTGTGTGACAGCCACTTGCCCCTACTACAGCCCTGCTAGAGAGGCTACCTGGGGGAGAGCTTTGTCTGTGTGTGACAGCCACTTGCCCCTCCTACAGCCCTGCTAGAGAGGCTACCTGGGGGAGCTTTGTCTGTGTGTGTGACAGCCACTTGCCCCTCCTACAGCCCTGCTAGAGAGGCTACCTGGGGGAGCTTTGTCTGTGTGTGACAGCCACTTGCCCCTACAGCCCTGCTAGAGGGCTACCTGGGGGAGCTTTGTCTGTGTGTGACAGCCACTTGCCCCTCCTACAGCCCTGCTAGAGAGGCTACCTGGGGGAGCTTTGTCTGTGTGTGACAGCCACTTGCCCCTCCTACAGCCCTGCTAGAGAGGCTACCTGGGGGAGCTTTGTCTGTGTGTGACAGCCACTTGCCCCTCCTACAGCCCTGCTAGAGGCCTACCTGGGGGAGCTTTGTGTGTGACAGCCACTTGCCCCTCCTACAGCCCTGCTAGAGAGGCTACCTGGGGGAGCTTTGTCTGTGTGTGACAGCCACTTGCCCCTACCTACAGCCCTGCTAGAGGCCTACCTGGGGGAGCTTTGTCTGTGTGTGACAGCCACTTGCCCCTACTACAGCCCTGCTAGAGAGGCTACCTGGGGGAGCTTTGTCTGTGTGTGACAGACACTTGCCCCTCCTACAGCCCTGCTAGAGAGGCTACCTGGGGGAGCTTTGTCTGTGTGTGACAGCCACTTGCCCCTCCTACAGCCCTGCTAGAGAGGCTACCTGGGGGAGCTTTGTCTGTGTGTGACAGCCACTTGCCCCTCCTACAGCCCTGCTAGAGAGGCTACCTAGGGGAGCTTTGTCTGTGTGTGACAGCCACTTGCCCCTACCTACAGCCCTGCTAGAGAGGCTACCTGGGGGAGCTTTGTCTGTGTGTGACAGCCACTTGCCCCTCCTACAGCCCTGCTAGAGGCCTACCTGGGGGAGCTTTGTGTGTGACAGCCACTTGCCCCTCTTACAGCCCTGCTAGAGAGGCTACCTGGGGGAGCTTTGTCTGTGTGTGACAGCCACTTGCCCCTCCTACAGCCCTGCTAGAGAGGCTACCTAGGGGAGCTTTGTCTGTGTGTGACAGCCACTTGCCCCTACCTACAGCCCTGCTAGAGAGGCTACCTGGGGGAGCTTTGTCTGTGTGTGACAGCCACTTGCCCCTCCTACAGCCCTGCTAGAGGCCTACCTGGGGGAGCTTTGTGTGTGACAGCCACTTGCCCCTCTTACAGCCCTGCTAGAGAGGCTACCTGGGGGAGCTTTGTCTGTGTGTGACAGCCACTTGCCCCTCCTACAGCCCTGCCAGAGAGGCTACCTGGGGGAGCTTTGTCTGTGTGTGAGAGCCACTTGCCCCTACCTACAGCCCTGCTAGAGGCTACCTAGGGGAGCTTTGTGTGACAGACACTTGCCCCTACAGCCCTGCTAGAGAGGCTACCTGGGGGAGCTTTGTCTGTGTGTGACAGCCACTTCCCCCTACCTACAGCCCTGCTAGAGAGGCTACCTGGGGGAGCTGTGTCTGTGTGTGACTTCCACTTGCCCCTCCTACAGCCCTGCTAGAGAGGCTACCTGGGGGAGCTTTGTCTGTGTGTGACAGCCACTTGGCCCTAGAGCCCTGCTAGAGGTCTACCTGGGGGAGCTTTGTCTGTGTGTGACTTCCACTTGCCCCTCCTACAGCCCTGCTAGAGAGGCTACCTGGGGGAGCTTTGTGTGTGACAGCCACTTGCCCCTCCTACAGCCCTGCCAGAGAGGCTACCTAGGGGAGCTTTGTCTCTGTGTGTGACAGCCACTTTCCCCTCCTACAGCCCTGCTAGAGGCCTACCTGGGGGTGCTTTGTCTGTGTGTGACAGCCACTTGCCCTTTCAGCCCTGCTAGAGGCTACCTGGGGGAGCTTTGTCTGTGTGTGACAGCCACTTGCCCCTACAGCCCTGCTAGAGGCCTACCTGGGGGAGCTTTGTGTGACAGCCACTTGCCCCTCCTACAGCCCTGCCAGAGAGGCTACCTGGGGGAGCTTTGTCTGTGTGTGACAGTCACTTGCCCCTACAGCCCTGCTAGAGGGCTACCTGGGGGAGCTTTGTCTGTGTGTGACAGCCACTTGCCCTTACAGCCCTGCTAGAGAGGCTACCTGGGGGAGCTTTGTCTGCGTGTGACAGCCACTTGCCCCTCCTACAGCCCTGCTAGAGGCTACCTAGGGGAGCTTTGTGTGACAGCCACTTGCCCCTCCTACAGCCCTGCCAGAGAGGCTACCTGGGGAGCTTTGTCTGTGTGTGTGACAGCCACTTGCCCCTCCTACAGCCCTGCTAGAGGCTACCTGGGGGAGCTTTGTGTGACAGCCACTTGCCCCTCCTACAGCCCTGCTAGAGGCCTACCTGGGGGAGAGCTTTGTCTGTGACAGCCACTTGCCCCTCCTACAGCCCTGCCAGAGAGGCTACCTGGGGGAGCTTTGTCTCTGTGTGTGACAGCCACTTGCCCCTCCTACAGCCCTGCTAGAGGCCTACCTGGGGGAGCTTTGTGTGTGACAGCCACTTGCCCCTCTTACAGCCCTGCTAGAGAGGCTACCTGGGGGAGCTTTGTCTGTGTGTGACTGCCACTTGCCCCTCCTACAGCCCTGCTAGAGAGGCTACCTGGGGGGGAGCTTTGTCTGTGTGTGACAGCCACTTGCCCCTCCTTCAGCCCTGCTAGAGAAGCTACCTGGGGGAGCTTTGTCTGTGTGTGACAGCCACTTGCCCCTACCTACAGCCCTGCTAGAGAGGCTACCTGGGGGAGCTTTGTCTCTGTGTGTGACAGCCACTTTCCCCTCCTACAGCCCTGCTAGAGAGGCTACCTGGGGGAGCTTTGTCTCTGTGTGTGACAGCCACTTGCCCCTCTTACAGCCCTGCTAGAGAGGCTACCTGGGGGAGCTTTGTCTCTGTGTGTGACAGCCACTTGCCCCTCCTACAGCCCTGCTAGAGAAGCTACCTGGGGGAGCTTTGTCTCTGTGTGTGACAGCCACTTGCCCCTCCTACAGCCCTGCTAGAGGCCTACCTGGGGTAGCTTTGTCTGTGTGTGACAGCCACTTGCCCCTCCTACAGCCCTGCTAGAGGCTACCTGGGGGAGCTTTGTCTGTGTGTGACAGCCACTTGCCCCTCCTACAGCCCTGCTAGAGGCCTACCTGGGGGAGCTTTGTGTGTGACAGCCACTTGCCCCTCCTACAGCCCTGCTAGAGAGGCTACCTGGGGGAGCTTTGTCTCTGTGTGTGACAGCCACTTGCCCCTCCTACAGCCCTGCCAGAGAGGCTACCTGGGGGAGCTTTGTCTGTGTGTGTGACAGCCACTTGCCCCTCCTACAGCCCTGCTAGAGGCCTACCTGGGGAGCTTTGTGTGTGACAGCCACTTGCCCCTCTTACAGCCCTGCTAGAGAGGCTACCTGGGGGAGCTTTGTCTGTGTGTGACTGCCACTTGCCCCTCCTACAGCCCTGCTAGAGAGGCTACCTGGGGGGGAGCTTTGTCTGTGTGTGACAGCCACTTGCCCCTCCTTCAGCCCTGCTAGAGAAGCTACCTGGGGGAGCTTTGTCTGTGTGTGACAGCCACTTGCCCCTACCTACAGCCCTGCTAGAGAG
This sequence comes from Petromyzon marinus, assembly GCF_048934315.1. Classification (NCBI taxonomy): domain Eukaryota; kingdom Metazoa; phylum Chordata; class Hyperoartia; order Petromyzontiformes; family Petromyzontidae; genus Petromyzon; species Petromyzon marinus. The sequence goes on along the minus strand of NC_133749.1, from coordinate 5,127,461 downwards.
GCTACCTGGGGGAGCTTTGTCTCTGTGTGTGACAGCCACTTTCCCCTCCTACAGCCCTGCTAGAGAGGCTACCTGGGGGAGCTTTGTCTCTGTGTGTGACAGCCACTTGCCCCTCTTACAGCCCTGCTAGAGAGGCTACCTGGGGGAGCTTTGTCTCTGTGTGTGACAGCCACTTGCCCCTCCTACAGCCCTGCTAGAGAAGCTACCTGGGGGAGCTTTGTCTCTGTGTGTGACAGCCACTTGCCCCTCCTACAGCCCTGCTAGAGGCCTACCTGGGGTAGCTTTGTCTGTGTGTGACAGCCACTTGCCCCTCCTACAGCCCTGCTAGAGGCTACCTGGGGGAGCTTTGTCTGTGTGTGACAGCCACTTGCCCCTCCTACAGCCCTGCTAGAGGCTACCTGGGGGAGAGCTTTGTCTGTGTGTGACAGCCACTTGCCCCCCCTACAGCCCTGCTAGAGAGGCTACCTGGGGGAGCTTTGTCTGTGTGTGACAGCCACTTGCCCCTACCTACAGCCCTGCTAGAGGCCTACCTGGGGGAGCTTTGTGTGACAGACACTTGCCCCTCCTACAGCCCTGCTAGAGGCTACCTAGGGGAGCTTTGTGTGACAGACACTTGCCCCTACAGCCCTGCTAGAGGCCTACCTGGGGGAGCTTTGTGTGACAGACACTTGCCCCTACAGCCCTGCTAGAGAGGCTACCTGGGGGAGCTTTGTCTGTGTGTGACAGCCACTTGCCCCTACAGCCCTGCTAGAGAGGCTACCTGGGGGAGCTTTGTCTGTGTGTGACAGCCACTTGCCCCTCCTACAGCCCTGCTAGAGAGGCTACCTAGAGGAGCTTTGTCTGTGTGTGACAGACACTTGCCCCTCCTACAGCCCTGCTAGAGAGGCTACCTGGGGGAGCTTTGTCTGTGTGTGACAGCCACTTGTCCCTCCTACAGCCCTGCTAGAGAGGCTACCTGGGGGAGCTTTGTCTCTGTGTGTGACAGCCACTTGCCCCTCCTAGAGCCCTGCTAGAGAGGCTACCTGGGGGAGCTTTGTCTGTGTGTGACAGCCACTTGCCCCTCCTACAGCCCTGCTAGAGAGGCTACCTGGGGGAGCTTTGTCTGTTTGTGACAGCCACTTGCCCTTACAGCCCTGCCAGAGGCCTACCTGGGGGAGCTTTGTCTGTGTGTGACAGCCACTTGCCCCCCCTACAGCCCTGCTAAAGAGGCTACCTGGGGGAGCTTTGTGTGACAGACACTTGCCCCTACAGCCCTGCTAGAGGCTACCTAGGGGAGCTTTGTGTGACAGACACTTGCCCCTACAGCCCTGCTAGAGAGGCTACCTGGGGGAGCTTTGTCTGTGTGTGACAGCCACTTGCCCCTCCTACAGCCCTGCCAGAGAGGCTACCTGGGGGAGCTTTGTCTGTGTGTGACAGCCACTTGCCCCTCCTACAGCCCTGCTAGAGAGGCTACCTGGGGGAGCTTTGTCTGTGTGTGACAGCCACTTGCCCCTCCTACAGCCCTGCTAGAGAGGCTACCTGGGGGGGCTTTGTCTGTGTGTGACAGCCACTTGCCCCTACAGCCCTGCTAGAGAGGCTACCTGGGGGAGCTTTGTCTGTGTGTGACAGCCACTTGCCCCTCCTACAGCCCTGCTAGAGGCCTACCTAGGGGAGCTTTGTCTGTGTGTGACAGCCACTTGCCCCTCCTACAGCCCTGCCAGAGAGGCTACCTGGGAGAGCTTTGTCTGTGTGTGATAGCCACTTGCCCCTCCTACAGCCCTGCTAGAGGCTACCTGGGGGAGCTTTGTCTGTGTGTGACAGCCACTTGCCCCTCCTACAGCCCTGCTAGAGAGGCTACCTGGGGGAGCTTTGTCTGTGTGTGACAGCCACTTGCCCCTCCTACAGCCCTGCTAGAGGCCTACCTGGGGGAGCTTTGTGTGACAGACACTTGCCCCTACAGCCCTGCTAGAGGCCTACCTGGGGGAGCTTTGTGTGACAGACACTTGCCCCTACAGCCCTGCTAGAGGCCTACCTAGGGGAGCTTTGTCTGTGTGACAGCCACTTGCCCCTCTTACAGCCCTGCTAGAGAGGCTACCTGGGGGAGCTTTGTCTGTGTGTGACAGCCACTTGCCCCTCCTACAGCCCTGCCAGAGAGGCTACCTAGGGGAGCTTTGTCTGTGTGTGACAGCCACTTGCCCCTCTTACAGCCCTGCCAGAGAGGCTACCTGGGGGAGCTTTGTCTGTGTGTGACTGCCACTTGCCCCTCCTACAGCCCTGCCAGAGAGGCTACCTGGGGGAGCTTTGTCTGTGTGTGACAGCCACTTGCCCCTCCTACAGCCCTGCTAGAGAGGCTACCTGGGGGAGCTTTGTCTGTGTGTGTGACAGCCACTTGCCCCTCCTACAGCCCTGCTAGAGAGGCTACCTGGGGGAGCTTTGTCTGTGTGTGACAGCCACTTGCCCCTCCTACAGCCCTGCTAGAGAGGCTACCTAGGGGAGCTTTGTCTCTGTGTGTGACAGCCACTTGCCCCTCCTACAGCCCTGCTAGAGAGGCTACCTGGGGGAGCTTTGTATGTGTGTGACAGCCACTTGCCCCTCCTACAGCCCTGCTAGAGAGGCTACCTGGGGGAGCTTTGTCTGTGTGTGACAGCCACTTGCCCCTCCTACAGCCCTGCCAGAGAGGCTACCTGGGGGAGCTTTGTATGTGTGTGACAGCCACTTGCCCCTCCTACAGCCCTGCTAGAGAGGCTACCTGGGGGAGAGCTTTGTCTGTGTGTGACAGCCACTTGCCCCTCCTACAGCCCTGCCAGAGAGGCTACCTGGGGGAGCTTTGTCTGTGTGTGACAGCCACTTGACCCTCCTACAGCCCTGCTAGAGAGGCTACCTGGGGGAGCTTTGTCTCTGTGTGTGACAGCCACTTGCCCCTCCTACAGCCCTGCTAGAGGCCTACCTAGGGGAGCTTTGTGTGTGACAGACACTTGCCCCTACAGCCCTGCCAGAGAGGCTACCTGGGGGAGCTTTGTCTGTGTGTGACAGCCACTTGCCCCTCCTACAGCCCTGCTAGAGGCCTACCTGGGGGAGAGCTTTGTGTGTGACAGCCACTTGCCCCTCCTACAGCCCTGCCAGAGAGGCTACCTGGGGGAGCTTTGTCTGTGTGTGACAGCCACTTGCCCCTCCTACAGCCCTGCTAGAGAGGCTACCTGGGGGAGCTTTGTCTGTGTGTGACAGCCACTTGCCCCTCCTACAGCCCTGCTAGAGAGGCTACCTGGGGGAGCTTTGTCTGTGTGTGACTGCCACTTGCCCCTCCTACAGCCCTGCTAGAGGGCTACCTGGGGGAGCTTTGTCTGTGTGTGACAGCCACTTGCCCCTCCTACAGCCCTGCTAGAGAGGCTACCTGGGGGAGCTTTGTCTGTGTGTGACAGCCACTTGCCCCTCCTACAGCCCTGCTAGAGAGGCTACCTAGGGGAGCTTTGTCTCTGTGTGTGACAGCCACTTGCCCCTCCTACAGCCCTGCTAGAGGCTACCTGGGGGAGCTTTGTCTGTGTGTGACAGCCACTTGCCCCTCCTACAGCCCTGCTAGAGGCCTACCTGGGGGAGCTTTGTGTGTGACAGCCACTTGCCCCTCTTACAGCCCTGCTAGAGAGCTACCTGGGGGAGCTTTGTCTGTGTGTGACAGCCACTTGCCCCTCCTACAGCCCTGCCAGAGAGGCTACCTGGGGGAGCTTTGTCTGTGTGTGACAGCCACTTGCCCCTCTTACAGCCCTGCTAGAGGCCTACCTAGGGGAGCTTTGTCTGTGTGTGACAGCCACTTGCCCCTCCTACAGCCCTGCCAGAGAGGCTACCTGGGGGAGCTTTGTCTGTGTGTGACAGCCACTTGCCCCTCCTACAGCCCTGCTAGAGGGCTACTTGGGGGAGCTTTGTCTGTGTGTGACAGCCACTTGCCCCTACAGCCCTGCTAGAGGGCTACCTGGGGGAGCTTTGTCTGTGTGTGACAGCCACTTGCCCCTCCTACAGCCCTGCTAGAGAGCTACCTGGGGGAGCTTTGTCTGTGTGTGACAGCCACTTGCCCCTCCTACAGCCCTGCCAGAGAGGCTACCTGGGGGAGCTTTGTCTGTGTGTGACTGCCACTTGCCCCTCCTACAGCCCTGCCAGAGAGGCTACCTGGGGGAGCTTTGTCTGTGTGTGACAGCCACTTGCCCCTCCTACAGCCCTGCTAGAGAGGCTACCTGGGGGAGCTTTGTCTGTGTGTGTGACAGCCACTTGCCCCTCCTACAGCCCTGCTAGAGAGGCTACCTGGGGGAGCTTTGTCTGTGTGTGACAGCCACTTGCCCCTCCTACAGCCCTGCTAGAGAGGCTACCTAGGGGAGCTTTGTCTCTGTGTGTGACAGCCACTTGCCCCTCCTACAGCCCTGCTAGAGAGGCTACCTGGGGGAGCTTTGTCTGTGTGTGACTGCCACTTGCCCCTACAGCCCTGCTAGAGGCCTACCTGGGGGAGCTTTGTCTGTGTGTGACAGCCACTTGCCCCTCCTACAGCCCTGCTAGAGAGGCTACCTGGGGGAGCTTTGTCTGTGTGTGACAGCCACTTGCCCCTCCTACAGCCCTGCTAGAGAGGCTACCTGGGGGAGCTTTGTCTGTGTGTGACAGCCACTTGCCCCTCCTACAGCCCTGCTAGAGAGGCTACCTGGGGGAGCTTTGTCTGTGTGTGACAGCCACTTGCCCCTCTTACAGCCCTGCTAGAGGCCTACCTAGGGGAGCTTTGTGTGTGACAGACACTTGCCCCTACAGCCCTGCCAGAGAGGCTACCTGGGGGAGCTTTGTCTGTGTGTGTGGTGAGCAGGGGGCCTCACCGCCCGCCGCCCCTGTGACCCCCCAGCACTCACCCAGGTGGTGAGGGCTGAGCCAGCCGACGGCTAAAGCTGCCTGCAGGAGACCTGAGCCCAGGACAGAGCCGAGGCCTGAAGCAAGCAGGAAGAGGCCCATGACTGAGGCCCTGAGGAGGGCCGGGGCCTGGGAGTAGGCCCACTCCAGCCCTGGGGGGGAGGGTGGGGGAGTGAGAGGGTGGGTGGGAGGGGGAGTGGGGGAGTGAGAGGGTGGGTGGCAGAGTGGGGGAGTGAGTGGGAGGGTGAGTGAGTGGGTGAGTGAGTGGGTGAGTGGGGGAGTGAGTGGGTGGGGGACTGGGTGGGTGGGTGAGTGGGTGAGTGGGGGAGTGAGTGGGTGGGGGAGTGAGAGGGTGAGTGGGGGAGTGGGTGAGTGGGGGAGTGAGTGGGAGAGTGAGTGAGAGGGTGGGTGGGAGAGTGAGTGAGAGGGTGAGAGGGTGAGTGAGTGAGTGGGTGAGTGAGTGATAGAGTGAGAGAGTGAGTGGGTGAGTGAGTGATAGAGTGAGAGAGTGAGTGGGAGAGAGAGAGAGTGAGTGAGAGGGTGAGTGAGAGAGTGGGAGAGTGAGTGAGTGAGAGGGTGGGGGAGTGAGTGAGTGGGTGGGAGAGAGAGAGAGTGAGAGGGTGAGTGGGTGAGAGGGTGAGTGAGTGAGTGGGTGAGTGAGTGATAGAGTGAGAGAGTGAGAGAGTGAGTGAGAGCGTGAGAGAGTGAGTG
>NC_133749.1:5058648-5121796 GCF_048934315.1 Petromyzon marinus | reverse complement strand
GGGGATGAGGGAGGGGGGATGAGGGGGGTGAGGGAGGGGGATGAGGGAGGGGGGGTGGATGAGGGGGGATGAGGGGGGGGATGAGGGAGGGGGGGGATGAGGGAGGGGGGGATGAGGAGGGGGGGGGATGAGGGGAGGGGGGATGAGGAGGGGGGGATGAGGGAGGGGGGGGATGAGGGGGGATGAGGGAGGGGGGTGAGGGAGGGGGGGTGAGGGAGGGAGGGGGGGATGAGGGAGGGGGGTGAGGGGGGGTGAGGGAGGGGGGGGATTGAAGAGGGTGAGGGACAGGGAGGACGACATGAGGGAAAGGGGAGCGCATAGGGAAAGACAGAAGACATTGAGATAAGTCAGACAAATGTGCGAGTTTTCACTGCAGGATGGAGATCAATGTAAACATTCTCAAAATGGTCTATCCACAAGACAGAGAGACAAAGAGAGACGCAGACTACAACCTATACAGCAGCAGGCACACAAACTCCACTCTGTCGTACAGAGGGAGATCACACAAACTCCACTCTGTCGTACAGAGGGAGATCACACAAACTCCACTCTCTCTGTAGAACAGGGGGAGATCACACAAACTCCACTCACTCTGTACGACAGGGGGAGATCACACAAACTCCACTCTCTCTGTAGAACAGGGGGAGATCACACAAACTCCACTCACTCTGTAGGACAGGGGGAGATCACACAAACTCCACTCTCTCTGTAGAACAGGGGGAGATCACACAAACTCCACTCTCTCACTCTGTAGGACAGGGGGAGATCACACAAACTCTACTCTCTCTGTAGAACAGGGGGAGATCACACAAACTCCACTCTCTCTATGTCGTACAGGGGGAGATCACACAAACTCCACTCACTATGTCGTACAGGGGGAGATCACACAAACTCCACTTAACAGGGGGAGATCATACAAACTCCACTCTCTCACTCTGTAGAACAGGGGGAGATCACACAAACTCCACTTAACAGGGGGAGATCACACAAACTCCACTCACTCTGTAGAACAAGGGGAGATCACACAAACTCCACTCACCCTCTCTATCGTACAGGGGAGATCACACAAACTCCACTCACTCTGAAGGACAGGGGGAGATCGCACAAACTCCACTCTCTCTGTAGAACAGGGGGAGATCACACAAACTCCACTCTCTCTGTAGAACAAGGGGAGATCACACAAACTCCACTCTCTCTGTAGAACAGGGGGAGATCACACAAACTCCACTCTCTCTGTAGAACAGGGGGAGATCACACAAACTCCACTCTCTCTGTAGAACAAGGGGAGGATCATACAAACTCCACTCCCTCACTGCAGGACAGGGGGAGATCACACAAACTCCACTCTCACTGTAGAACAGGGGGAGATCACACAAACTCCACTCTCTCTCTAGAACAGGGGGAGATCACACAAACTCCACTCACTCTGAAGGACAGGGGGAGATCACACAAACTCTACTCACTCTGTAGAACAGGGGGAGATCACACAAACTCCACTCTGTACAACAGGGGGAGATCACACAAACTCCACTCACTCTGTAGAACAGGGGGAGATCACACAAACTCCACTCACTGCAGAACAGGGGGAGATCACACAAACTCCACTCACTCTGTAGAACAGGGGGAGATCATACAAACTCCACTCACTCTGTAGGACAGGGGGAGATCATTCAAACTCCACTCACTCTGTAGAACAGGGGGAGATCACACAAACTCCACTCTCTCTGTAGAACAGGGGGAGATCACACAAACTCCACTCACTCTCTCTGTAGAACAGGGGGAGATCACACAAACTCCACTCTCTCTGTAGAACAGGGGGAGATGATACAAACTCCACTCTCTCTGTAGAACAGGGGGAGATCACACAAACTCTACTCTCTCTGTAGAACAGGGGGAGATCACACAAACTCCACTCACTCTGTAGAACAGGGGGAGATCACACAAACTCCACTCTCTCTGTAGAACAGGGGGAGATCACACAAACTCCACTCTCTCTGTAGAACAGGGGAGATCACACAAACTCCACTCTCTCTGTAGAACAGGGGGAGATTACACAAACTCCACTCACCCTCTCTGTCGTACAGGGGGAGATCACACAAACTCCACTCACTGCAGGACAGGGGGAGATCATACAAACTCCACTCACCCTCTCTGTCATACAGGGGGAGATCACACAAACTCCACTCTCTCTGTAGAACAGGGGGAGATCACACAAACTCCACTCACTGCAGGGACAGGGGGAGATCGCACAAAACTCCACTCACTCTGTAGAACAGGGGGAGATCACACAAATTCCACTCTCACTGCAGAACAGGTGGAGATCACACAAACTCCACTCACTGCAGAAACAGGGGGAGATCATTCAAACTCCACTCGTTCTGTAGAACAGGGGGAGATCATTCAAACTCCACTCGTTCTGCAGAACAGGGGGGGATCATACAAACTCCATTAACTCACTGCAGGGCAGAGGAAGAGATCATACAAACTCCACTTAACAGGGGGAGATCATACAAACTCCACTCACTCTGTAGTACAGGGGAGTTCATACAAACTCCACTCTCTCACTCTGTAGAACTGGGGAGATCATACAAACTCCACTCACTCTGTAGGACAGGGGGAGATCATACAAACTCCACTCACTATCTGGACAGGGGGAGATCATACAAACTCCACTCACTGCAGGAAAGGGGGAGAGATCATACAAACTCCACTTAACAGGGAGAGATCATACAAACTCCACTCACTCTGCAGTACAGGGGGAGAGATCATACAAACTACACTCACTATCTGCAGGGGGAGAGATCATACAAACTCCACTCACTCTCTCTGTCGTAGAGGGGGGAGATCATACAAACTCCACTTAACAGGGGGAGATCATACAAACTCCACTCACTCTGTAGTACAGGGGGAGATCATACAAACTCCACTCTCTCATTCTGTAGAACAGGGGGAGATCATACTAACTCCACACACTCTGTAAGACAGGGGGAGATCATACAAACTCCACACACTATCTGCAGGACAGGGGAGATCATACAAACTCCACTCACTATCTGGAAGGGGAGAGATCATACAAACTCCACTCACTATCTCTGTCGTAGAGGGGGAGAGATCATACAAACTCCACTTAACAGGGGAGATCGTACTAACTCCACACACTCTGTAGGACAGGGGGAGATCATACAAACTCCACTCACTCACTGCAGGACAGGGGGAGATCATACAAACTCCACGCACTATCTGCAGGACAGGGGGAGATCATACAAACTCCAGTCACTCACTGCAGGACAGGGGGAGATCATACAAACTCCACGCACTATCTGCAGGACAGGGGGAGATCATACAAACTCCACTCACTATTTGGACAGGGGAGAGATCATACAAACTCCACTTAACAGGGGGAGATCATACAAACTCCACTCACTATCTGCAGGGACAGGGAGAGATCATACAAACTCCAGTCACTATCTGCAGGGGGAGAGATCATACAAACCCCACTCACTATCTGCAGCACAGGGGGAGAGATCATACAAACTACACTTAACAGGGGAGAATCGCACAAACTCCACTCACTCTGTAGGACAAGGAGTGCGATCACAAACTCCACACGGATAGGCGCCAAGCATTCACACAGTCAGCCCATCATCATCATCATCTGTGTGGCCGATAAAACTAATAACACTGTTGAATGTGTATGGACTCTTTTGATTTAAAGCTTTCGTGACTGCAGTAATTCATATTCTTAGTTTTTCGGTAAAGTCACCACGTTGAAGAGAAACAACAAAATATCTATATTTTATTATTTTGTTGTTTCTCTTCAACGTGACTTTACCGAAAAAAACTAAGATATGTGTATGGACTCGTTCAAACACGTAGGCTTTCACGACCAATATCATCCATAATACAGGAGTTTTTTTTGGGTGAGCTCGCGCAAATATATAAATGCGTCATTAAATGCGACACGGGCAATAAGTAAAGTCTGTCACGTCAACAGAACGTGGAAATTCGTTATAAGTACAACAACACCGGTGTGTCGGAGAGCAAATTCACTAAAACATTGGCAATTGTAGTGTATAGTGTAGTGTATAGTGTAGCGTATAGTGTAGTAGTGTATAGTGTAGTGTATAGTGTAGTAGTGTATAGTGTATCTATTAGTACAGCACTACACCGGTGTGTCGGGGAGCAAATCCACTACAACATTGACAATTGTAGTGTATAGTGTAGTGTATATAGTGTATAGTGTAGTGTATAGTAGTAGTGTGTAGTGTATCTATTAGTACAGCACTACACCGGTGTGTCGGAGAGCAAATCCACTGCAACATTGACAATTGTAGTGTATAGTGTAGTGTATAGTGTAGTGTATAGTGTAGTAGTGGTGTGTAGTAGTGTGTAGTGTATTTATTAGTACTGCACTACACCGGTGTGTCGGAGAGCAAATCCACTACAACATTGACAATTGTAGTGTATAGTGTAGTGTATAGTGTAGTGTGTAGCAGTGTATAGTGTAGTGTATAGTGTAGTGTGTAGTAGTGTGTAGTGTATCTATTAGTACAGCACTACACCGGTGTGTCGGGGAGCAAATCCACTGCAACATTGACAACTGTAGTGTATAGTGTAGTGTAGAGTAGTGTATAGTGTAGTGTGTAGTAGTGGTGTGTAGTAGTGTATAGTGTATCTATTAGTACTGCACTACACCGGTGTGTCGGGGAGCAAATCCACTACAACATTGACAATTGTAGTGTATAGGGTATAGTGTAGTAGTGTATAGTGTAGTGTGCAGTAGTGTATAGTGTAGTGTATTGGTACAGCACTACACCCCGTGTGTGTTGGAGAGCCAAGCCACAACATTGACAATCCCGAGTACGACGTTTCGCCTGTAATTGCAACCAGCTTCATCAGGCGAGAGCCAGATTCGTGGTGGCGGCCGGTTGAACGACCTCAGGACCTCGCTCATTCACCAGCATCACATTCCCCTTATTGCCGTACAAAAACTCGAGGAAGGGCCTTTGCTATTTGATGCCCCCCCCCCAGGGTCTGGAATGTTTTTTTTTTGCCAATAAACTGCAACTTGAATCGGTACCTATGCGATCTTCGCTCGAAACTGCTCCAGAAAGAGTTGTACACCCCGAGCTGTCACTGCCATTCAGTGGCCTAAAATACAATAAAATGGTTCGCTCCGGATGACCGCTGCAGAGCATAATCTGCGTTTAGATTTAGCGTGCTGATCTCAAAGGTGCATTGAACAACGTGATACTCCCCGACTGATGCTCCTGTTGTTGAAGGAGTGACTCACGCAGCCAGCCATGGCTCTAGGATTTGGTGTTTAAGTTCATTGTGAAAATTCGGTCACAGTCCCTATGATCACTGTCACATTGCTTTTATGGCTTTTATTTTGGTGATTTCGAAAAGTTGTTTTTTTGTTTTGGCCATGTTTTTTGTTTATTGTAGTACGGAGTTAAGACTGACGGCCTTAATCTAAGTTGTCTTGTTGTGGTTGTTGTTGTCGTTGTTGTTTTGACTTGCATCCCACTGGGATTTTTGCACACAGCGTTGGTGTACGGTGCTATTTCAGGAATATTTTGATTGTGTTTTTTCCCTGGATTTTTCTGTTTGCACAGTCACGCAAAGTCACTTTAAGATTTCGATTTAAAGCTTTCGTGACTGCAATGATTCATCTTCTTTGGTTCTTTCGGTAAAGTCACGTAGAATGAGATTAAAATAATAAATTGATAAAATAAAATAACACAATAATATTCTCACGACGTTTCGGCCACAACACAAGCGGCCTTCATCAGGTGAAGGGACGAGACTGTCTGGTAGGACAGCGCTGGAGTGGTGTCCTACCAGACAGTCTCGTCCCTTCACCCTGATGAAGGCCGCTTGTGTTGTGGCCGAAACGTCGTGAGAATATTATTGTTTTATTTTATTTTATCAATTTATTATTTTATTCTCATTCTACGTGGTGACTTTAAGATGTTGCTCTTGTTCACGTTTTTTGTTTGTTGAGGTTGCACCCGATTCAAGAGCCGAATGGCTCACACAGGGCTATACCAACATAAATGAAAACTGAAAAAAAACGACGCGTTTATATATTTACACAATCTAACTAACAAAAAAACTGTATTATGTAAGTGTGGACTAATCTCCATCTGTTCCATCTCACTCCCTTCAGCATAAGAAGGCGGTACAGCAGCAGCAGAGTGTGTGGACTAATCTCCATCTGTTCCTTCTCACTCCCTTCCGTAGAAGGCGGTACAGCAGCAGAGTGTGTGGACTAATCTCCATCTGTTCCTTCTCACTCCCTTCCGTAGAAGGCGGTACAGCAGCAGAGTGTGTGGACTAATCTCCATCTGTTCCATCTCAGTCCCTTCCGGAGAAGGGGGTACAGCAGCAGTGTGGACTAATCTCCATCTGTTCCATCTCACTCCCTTCAGCAAAAGAAGGCGGTACACAACAGCAGAGTGTGTGGACTAATCTCCATCTGTTCCTTCTCACTCCCTTCTGGAGAAGGGGGTACACAGCAGCAGAGTGTGTGGACTAATCTCCATCTGTTCCATCTCACTCCCTTCCAGAGAAGGGGGTACACAGCAGCAGAGTGTGTGGACTAATCTCCATCTGTTCCATCTCACTCCCTTCCAGAGAAGGGGGTACAGTAGCAGAGTGTGTGGACTAATCTCCATCTGTTCCTTCTCACTCCCTTCAGCATAAGAAGGGGGTACAGCAGCAGAGTGTGTGGACTAATCTCCATCTGTTCCATCTCACTCCTTCCTACAGCAGAGTGTGTGGACTAATCTCCATCTGTTCCTTCTCACTCCCTTCCAGAGAAGGGGGTACAGCAGCAGAGAGTGTGGACTAATCTCCATCTGTTCCATCTCACTCACTTCAGCATAAGAAGGGGGTACACAGTAGCAGAGTGTGTGGACTAATCTCCATCTGTTCCTTCTCACTCCCTTCCAGAGAAGGGGGTACAGCAGCAGAGAGTGTGGACTAATCTCCATCTGTTCCATCTCACTCACTTCAGCATAAGAAGGAGGTACAGCAGCAGAGTGTGTGGACTAATCTCCATCTGTTCCATCTCACTCCCTTCAGCAAAAGAAGGTGGTACACAGTAGCAGAGTGTGTGGACTAATCTCCATCTGTTCCATCTCCCTCCTTCCTACAGCAGAGTGTGTGGACTAATCTCCATCTGTTCCTTCTCACTCTCTTCCGCAGGAGGTACAGCAGCAGAGTGTGTGGACTAATCTCCATCTGTTCCATCTCACTCCCTTCAGCATAAGAAGGGGGTACACAGTAGCAGAGAGTGTGGACTAATCTCCATCTGTTCCATCTCACTCCCTTCAGCATAAGAAAGCGGTACAGCAGCAGAGTGTGTGGACTAATCTCCATCTGTTCCATCTCCCTCCTTCCTACAGCAGAGTGTGTGGACTAATCTCCATCTGTTCCATCTCACTCACTTCCGGAGAAGGGGGTACAGCAGCAGAGTGTGTGGACTAATCTCCATCTGTTCCTTCTCACTCCCATCCGTAGAAGGCGATACACAGCAGCAGAATGTGTGGACTAATCTCCATCTGTTCCTTCTCACTCCCTTCTGGAGAAGGGGGTACAGCAGCAGAGTGTGTGGACTAATCTCCATCTGTTCCTTCTCACTCCCTTCAGCAAAAGAAGGGGGTACAGCAGCAGAGTGTGTGGACTAATCTCCATCTGTTCCTTCTCACTCCTTCCTACAGCAGGGTGTGTGGACTAATCTCCATCTGTTCCATCTCACTCCCTTCCAGAGAAGGGCGGTACAGCAGCAGGGTGTGTGGACTAATCTCCATCTGTTCCATCTCACTCCCTTCCAGAGAAGGGGGTACAGCAGCAGAGTGTGTGGACTAATCTCCATCTGTTCCATCTCACTCACTTCCGTAGGCGGTACAGCAGCAGAGTGTGTGGACTAATCTCCATCTGTTCCATCTCACTCCCTTCCGTAGAAGGCGGTACACAGTAGCAGTGTGTGTGGACTAATCTCCATCTGTTCCATCTCACTCCCTTCCGTAGAAGGCGGTACACAGTAGCAGAGTGTGTGGACTAATCTCCATCTGTTCCTTCTCACTCCCTTCAGCATGAGAAGGCGGTACAGCAGCAGAGTGTGTGGACTAATCTCCATCTGTTCCATCTCACTCCCTTCTGTAGAAGGGGGTACAGCAGCAGAGTGTGTGGACTAATCTCCATCTGTTCCTTCTCACTCCCTTCCAGAGAAGGGGGTACAGCAGCAGAGAGTGGACTAATCTCCATCTGTTCCTTCTCACTCCCTTCTGGAGAAGGGGGTACAGCAGCAGAGTGTGTGGACTAATCTCCATCTGTTCCATCTCCCTCCTTCCTACAGCAGAGTGTGTGGACTAATCTCCATCTGTTCCATCTCACTCCCTTCTGGAGAAGGAGGTACAGCAGCAGAGTGTGTGGACTAATCTCCATCTGTTCCATCTCACTCACTTCCATAGGCGGTACAGCAGCAGAGTGTGTGGACTAATCTCCATCTGTTCCATCTCACTCCCTTCCGTAGAAGGGGGTACAACAGCAGAGAGTGTGGACTAATCTCCATCTGTTCCATCTCACTCACTTCCGCAGAAGGGGGTACAGCAGCAGCAGAGTGTGTGGACTAATCTCCATCTGTTCCATCTCACTCCCTTCCGGAGGAGGTACAGCAGCAGAGAGTGTGGACTAATCTCCATCTGTTCCATCTCACTCCTTCCTACAGCAGAGTGTGTGGACTAATCTCCATCTGTTCCTTCTCACTCACTTCCATAGGCGGTACAGCAGCAGAGTGTGTGGACTAATCTCCATCTGTTCCATCTCACTCCCTTCCGGAGAAGGGGGTACACAGTAGCAGTGTGTGTGGACTAATCTCCATCTGTTCCTTCTCACTCCCTTCCAGAGAAGGCGGTACAGCAGCAGAGTGTGTGGACTAATCTCCATCTGTTCCATCTCACTCCCTTCAGCATAAGGTGGTACACAACAGCAGAGTGTGTGGACTAATCTCCATCTGTTCCATCTCACTCACTTCCATAGGCTGTACAGCAGCAGAGTGTGTGGACTAATCTCCATCTGTTCCATCTCACTCCCTTCCGTAGAAGGCGGTACACAGTAGCAGTGTGTGTGGACTAATCTCCATCTGTTCCTTCTCACTCCCTTCAGCATAAGAAGGCAGTACAGCAGCAGAGTGTGTGGACTAATCTCCATCTGTTCCATCTCACTCCCTTCCGTAGAAGGGGGTACAGTAGCAGAGTGTGTGGACTAATCTCCATCTGTTCCTTCTCACTCCCTTCAGCATAAGAAGGCAGTACAGCAGCAGAGTGTGTGGACTAATCTCCATCTGTTCCTTCTCACTCCCTTCCGGAGAAGGGGGTACAGCAGCAGAGTGTGGACTAATCTCCATCTGTTCCATCTCACTCCCTTCCGTAGAAGGTGATACACAGCAGCAGAATGTGTGGACTAATCTCCATCTGTTCCTTCTCACTCCCTTCCGTAGAAGGCGATACACAGCAGCAGAATGTGTGGACTAATCTCCATCTGTTCCTTCTCACTCCCTTCCGGAGAAGGGGGTACAGCAGCAGAGTGTGTGGACTAATCTCCATCTGTTCCTTCTCACTCACTTCCGTAGGTGGTATGGCAGCAGAGTGTGTGGACTAATCTCCATCTGTTCCATCTCACGGCCTTAAATAAAGCTACCCTTTAACCCATGCAGGTTGAAGGGGCATATGCTGTTAGACAAGAAAGAGTGTTCCCACTCTATGGACTCCTCCAGTACAAATAAATATTCTGATTCTGATGACCTGTAAAGGCCGGAACGGCACCATCATCACTTCAATCACGATGACCGCCACCATCACAATTATAATCACCATCACCATCATTACAATCACCAAAACCGCCACCACCACTCCAATCACCATAACCGCCACCATCATCACATTCACCACTACAACCACCACCGCTACAATCACCATAACCGCCACCACCACTATCATCACCATAACCACCAATCACCATAACTGCCACCACCACCATAATCACCACAACCACCACCGTCAATCACCATATACGCCACCAACGCCACAAAAACCACCATCATCACCACTCCAATCACCATAACCGCCACCATCATCACATTCACCACTACAACCACCACCGCTACAATCACCATAACCGCCACCACCACTATCATCACCATAACCACCAATCACCATAACTGCCACCACCACCATAATCACCACAACCACCACCGTCAACCACCATATACGCCACCAACGCCACTAAAACCACCATCATCACCACTACAATCACCATAACCGCCACCATCACCGGCGCTACCACTATCACCATAACCACCACAATCACCATAACCGCCACCGCAACCACCACCACCACCACCACCATCCCGCACCCCCGACTAGAATGGTTGGCGACGTACGGTACGAAAAAAGTTTGACATGCGTAGCAAATTGTCCTACCTCCTCTGCTCAGCTTCCTTTGTGGCCCAGTAGCAAGGCCATAATTATAATAAATAAAAATTACAATAAATTAAAATTAAACATAAAGTAAAAATAATTGCTTTGCTAAGTAAATAAAAACAACAATTTGCTAAAACCTTGGCCACAATATCTGGACCTGTCTTAATATAAATCAATGCATAGATCTTCTTTGGTTCTTTCGGTAAAGTCACCACGTAGAATGAGAATAAAATAATAAATTGATAAAATAACACAATAATATTCTCACGACGTTTCGGCCACAACACAAGCAGCCTTCATCACTCCAGCGCTGTCCTACCAGACAGTCTCGTCCCTTCACCTGATGAAGGCCGCTTGTGTTGTGGCCGAAACGTCGTGAGAATATTATTGTGTTATTTTATTTTATCATTTTATTATTTTATTCTCATTCTACGTGGTGACTTTACTGAAAGAACCAAAGAAGATGAATCATTGCAGTCACGAAAGCTTTAAATCGAAATTCAATGCATAGATTTATATTTACGTAATTGTGGTTATGGTTGTAGTTGATTAATCCCTAATCTCAAACATTACATACAATGAATCAATATTATATAATTGTGGTTATGGTTGTAGTTGATTAATCCCTAATCTCAAACATTACATACAATGAATCAATATTATATAATTGTGGTTATGGTTGTAGTTGATTAATCCCTAACCTCAAACATTACATACAATGAATCAATATTATATAATTGTGGTTATGGATGTACTAGATTAATCCCTAATCTCAAACTTTACATACAATGAAACAATAAATGGTTAAAAAAAAGTAAAAACGGAGCAGTTTAATGCAATACACACTATCAGACATTATTGTCAAAAAACTAAAAAAGTCGATCCCCATGCGTTAGTGAATAATTTTGATATTTTAGGCAGGAGTTTTCAAATTTAGATTTTTTTTTTTCTCTGGGTTGAGACCCCCCCCAGACACCCTGGAAGATTTGGTCCCCCCAACAATGTCGACTCCATGGCTACTGCCTTGCCCGGTAATAGCAACAACCCCGCACACTTCACCCCGTACAGGTCCCTACGGCGTTACAGCCATTATCATAGGGCAACAACGACAACAATAATTATAATAATTATTAGTCTTAAATTTTGATTTAAAGCTTTCGTGACTGCAGTAATTCATATTCTTAGTTTTGTTCGGTAAAGTCACCACGTTGAAGGGAAACAACAAAATAATAAAAAAAATATATAAAACAATAAAAAAAATTCTCACGACGTTTCGACCATAACTCACCTGAAGACGGCCGTTTGAGTTATGGTCGAAACGTCGTGAGAATTTTTTATTGTTTTATATATTTTTTATTATTTTGTTGTTTCTCTTCAACGTGGTGACTTTACCGAAAAAACTAAGGATATAATTATTAGTCTTGTTTGTTTGTGTCTCTCCCTTGCGATGATGGGACTTTGCGGGATGAACGTTGAGATGTATAAGGGGCACGGGATGACCAGCAAGGTTCTGAATTGATACTCTTTGGCTCTATTGGGTAAAGTCACGTAGGTGAAAATAAAATAATTGGTCTGTAATAAGCTAGGGCACTGATAGCAGTGGCGTGTATAGTAGCGTAGTGTAGTGTATAGTAGTGTAGCGTATAGTGTAGACTGTAGTGTATAGTGTAGCGTGTAGTGTATAGTGTAGCGTGTAGTGTATAGTCTAGCGGATAGTGTAGTGTATAGTGTAGTGTAGAGTATAGTGCAGTGTAGCGTGTAGTAGCGTGTAGTGTAGAGTATAGTGTAGCGTGTAGTGTATAGTGTAGTGTAGCGTGTAGTGTAGCGTGTAGTGTAGCGTGTAGTGTAGCATGTAGTGTAGCGTGTAGTGTAGCGTGTAGTGTATAGTGTAGTGTATAAGATGAACGTTGATATTTATAAGGGGCACGGGGTGACCGATAGGGTCTGACTTTGTAATCAGGTAGGGCACTGATGAGCGGGGTTCACAGGCATGTAGTGTAGCGTGTAGTGTATAGTGTAGTGTAGCGTGTAGTGTGGCGGATAGTGTAGTGTAGAGTATAGTGTAGAGTATAGTGTAGAGTATAGTGTAGTGTAGAGTATAGTGTAGCGTCTAGTGTAGCGTGTAGTGTATTGTGTAGTGTATAATGTATAGTGTAGCGTGTAGTGTATAGTGTAGCGGATAGTGTAGTGTATAGTGTAGAGTATAGTGTAGAGTATAGTGTAGTGTAGCGTGTAGTGTAGCATGTAGTGTATAGTGTAGCGTATAGTGTAGTGTGTAGTGTAGTGTATAGGATGAACGTTGATATTTATAAGGGGCATGGGGTGACCAATATGCTCTGACTTGATCTGTAATCAGGTAGGGCACTGATTAAGGGTGGAGGGCGCGTTGGACAGGTATGGTACCCACACCACCCCAGCTGAAACTAATTTAAGGCTGAGTCGACCTAGATGAGGGGCCCCAGGTTCTGATATTATTTCCTTCGGCCGCTTATTTTTGTTTTTAAAAAGGTGGGAAAAAACTTCACGATTTTTCTTAAATTTATTTTTAAATCCACCTCGAAACGAGAAACACTTAGAACCAAACTGTTAACAAATAAACTATTTAGTTGGCAAAGCATCTCGGCGCACGCCGTTAGATACGTGACCGAAACTAAAAAAAAGATAAGTTAATATTTTTTTATTTAAAGCTTTCGTGACTGCAGGGATTCACATTCTTTCGGTAAAGTCACCACGTAGAAGGGAAACAATAAAATAATAAAAATATAAATTTTCATATTTTATATAATATAATAAAATATAATGAAATAATAAAAATATATACATTTTTTTATGTTTTTATAAAATAAAAATATGATAATAAATATATTTTATATTCTTGGTTCTTTCGGTAAAGTCACCACGTAGAAGGGAAACAATAAAATAAAAAACATTTTTATAAAAATATAATAATATAATAAAAACATAAAACCATTTTTTATAAAATAATAAAAATATATTTTTTAATATTCTTGGTTCTTTTGGTAAAGTCACCAAGTAGAAGGGATTACAATAAAATAATAAAAATAAACATTTTTATTATTAAAAATGAACATTTTTTTTATTATTTTGTTTCCCTTCTACGTGACTTTACCGAATGAACCAAGAATATAAGTTAATAAATGTTTTTGTTGTTGTTTTACAATGAATTATGTTAAAGACAATAACACGCATGCTAACAACGGGTGGTCCCCAGGCCAGTTATAACATTGACAAAGTAAAACGAATAACTTGTGAACAAAGTGTTTTTTAAAGTTAATTCTGATCCAACATTTTATTAACCAGAATGATGCTGCTGCTGCAGAATCAGAATAATAATCATCATCATCTGAAGGTATCGCATTTACAAAAGTAACAATTTTAACACCGTAACTCCCCTCTAAAAAGCGTGATTTACACTTATCGCGGTAAAATTTGAATTAAATGTAAACTTAAGCTTTTGACTCTACACCGTTACAAACACAAAGAATTACTGAAAGATGGGATAAATGTTAGTACGGTTCACACATTAAACGAATAACAATCTTAAGCGTTTGCTTTTTGATTAAGAAAAAAAAACAATTAACTTAAGCGCGTTCACCCTACGTTATAATCCATATGGGCACGTAGGAGATAATATAATTCTGAGGGAAAATCTTAACATTAACGCGTTAACAAATACGCAGCGAATAAGAAATGACACTTAGAATGATACGGTTAACATTTGTAACGTAAAATAACTCAACTTATTAAGGAGACGAAGTGTTACTGTAATTATCAAAAAAAATGTGCACGAGTTACTATAAACACGTACAATAGGAACCACTCTATCACACAATTCTATAATACCTCGATGAAAGAACAACTCGAATATTAACTTAAGTAGTTTAAGTGAAACAAAACACGACTTGTTAATTAATTATAAATACTATAATTTATATACAACAGCGTGGGTGCGCAGAAGCTCACGAGGTAAACGTCACACAATAAAGATTTCCTGACGAAATAATAACTCCATAAAACAACTTGGGCAAAAGACGAAAGTTTCGACTGTCAAAGCAAAACGAGCGACAAAAACGAAATTCTCCTCATAACAAACACAACAATAACAGTTTGAGCGCCTTTAACATGCGGTGTTACATCAAAGAAACCTCACAAAAAATCTAAACGCATTTTTTTTTTTAAAATTTTTTACCAGAATCCCCCCCTCAAAAAAATACGAAACGGCTATTTGCAAATGATCCATCAAGTTACACAAACTAATCGACCTAACAAAAGTGTAAAAAAAAAAATGTGTTTAAATGTTGCGCGCCAAAATTTTTTTTTTTAACATTTCGTTGACTGAGGGAACGAGCAGGCTTGGGCCTAAGCCACGGGTCAGGCTTCAAAAATTCCTCAACCCCCCCCCTCTCACAACAGGCTGCAATCAACGTAGCAGCAGATTATAACGTGGTCCGTTATATCCTTTACACACTTATATAACAATTACACACACTTATAACAATCGTAACGAACGTTCGCTTTGTTGTCATCGTCGGCCAGTAAGGGGACGTGGGTCGGGGTTATTGGGCAGGGCCTCAAAATAAAACATTCGTAAACGCGGACGGATGTTGTTCAATTGTTGTTATTATTGCCGCCACGACAAAGGCATTCACGTGGACGTTACATTTCGCATTTCAATGCACGAGGTTTCAAGACGAGCTATCTCCCCCACACACACACCTACCTACCCTAAACGCGAACACTGGTTCAAATCTGTACATTTGGCGGACGAGCGAATCGTTGATATTCAAGGAGGAATGAGCTTTTATACACACATTTTTTTTTTAAAAATTTTTTTATCGTCTATTATTAGTCTTCTCAAGCGGCGGAAACGTTCAACATTATAGGACAACTACACCAACCCCCCCCCCCCCCCCAGTATCTACTAATTTTAAAATAACAACACAAATACGACCATCAACCTCTGTGCCAGCCTCACGTGAGGCTTACAGCACAAAAGTTGTTACAAAGTGCGGTGTTTGCGAGCGCCTATTAAGGCCGGCAGCTGTGGTGGGGTACAGCAAGGGTTAAGTATGGGGGGCACGCGGCCGCCTTTGTCTCTCCCGTCGTGGACAAATGCCAGCGCTTTGTTTACCACCACAAAGCTACGCGCCACCACCACCACCACCACTACCACGCAGGTATTGCGATAACTCACCAAGTTTTGTAAAACGTCGTTAACACAGAGATAAACGTTGTGTCGTTCAAACCCTCCGCCACCAGACGCAGCCAAATTAGCAACGGGGTAAAACGTCGTACTCAAAACAACATTGTCAATGCTGTGGATTTACTCTCCAAACGCACCACTTGTGCTGTACTCGTGTATTACACTACAGTATACACTACACTACTATACACCACACTACTATACACTACACTATACACACTACTATACACTACCCTACACACTACTCACTACTATACACTACACTATACCCTACCAACTACTACACACTACTATACCCTACCCTATAAACTACTCACTACTGCACTGCCCTACTATACACTACACTACACACTACCCTACTATACACTACTCACTACTATACACGGCACTATACCCTACCAACTACTATACCCTACCCTATACACTACTACACTGCCCTACTATACACTACACTATACACTACTATACACAACACTATACACTATACTATACACTACAATTTGTTAATGTTGCAGTGGATTTGCTCTCCAACACACCGGTGTGCTGTACTAATATATGACACTATACACTACTACACAATTGTCAATGTTGTAGTGGATTTGCTCTCCACCAAACCGAAGTGCTGTATTGGTATGTTACACCACACTAAACACGACACTATCATGTAACTGTTGTGGATTTACTCTCCAACACACCGGTGTAGTTGCTGTACTAGTATATTACACTATACACTACAACATGCTACACTACTATACGCTACAATATACACAACACTTTTCATTGCAAACGTTGCAGTGGATTTATTTTCCAACACACCGGTCTTGTATCTGCTGGACCGGTAACGAATTTGGCGACAAAGCCCGTCACTAATGTGGCTGTGTCGGGTGGTGGCGGGGTTTAACGACACAACGTTCACGGGACGATCTAACACAGAAAATAAAAGGCCTCTGTTACTCATTTGAGGCTGAGTCGACCTAAAGGTGAGGGGGTCCCAGGGTTAAGATCATTCGTTGCTGATTGATGATGTGGTGATGATGATGACGATGGTGGTGATGGTGATGACGGTGGTGATGATGGTGGTGGTGATGGTGGTGGTGATGATGATGGTGATGATGGTGGTGATGATGGTGATGATGGTGGCGATGTTGGTGGTGGTGATGATGGTGGTGGTGATGTTGGTGGTGGTGATGATGTTGGTGGTGGTGATGATGATGTTGGTGATGATGGTGGTGGTGATGATGATGTTGGTGATGATGGTGGTGGTGATGATGATGTTGGTGATGATGTTGGTGGTGGTGATGATGTTGGTGGTGGTGATGATGTTGGTGGTGGTGATGATGATGATGTTGGTGGTGATGATGATGTTGGTGGTGGTGATGATGATGATGATGGTGGTGGTGATGATGATGTTGGTGGTGATGATGATGTTGGTGGTGATGATGTTGGTGGTGGTGGTGATGTTGGTGGTGGTGGTGATGATGTTGGTGGTGGTGATGATGTTGGTGGTGATGATGGTGGTGGTGATGATGATGTTGATGGTGGTGGTGATGATGGTGGTGATGATGGTGGTGGTAATGATGGTGATGATGGCGATGATGATGGTGATGATGATGGTGGATTACCTTTGCGGGGGGGTTTGTAGCAGCGCGGTACATAGCTTGCCAGCACAACCACAACAACCACCACCACCACAACCATCAACCACAACAACCACCACCACCACAACCATCAACCACAACAACCATCACCAGCAGCATCACCACAGAAGTGCTGAGCTAGCCACTACACCACCGCTCCCCACTCACCATACAATCATTCACCATCACTAACAATCGCCACCACCATCATAATCTCTATCACCAACTACCATCATCATCATCACTACCATCACCAGTACCGTAGTCTCTCCATCATCACCACCACCACCACTACCATCACCACCACTACCGTAATCTCCATAACCACTATCACCACCACCACTAACCACAATCACCACCATCACTACCATCATCACCACGACCATCATCACCACGACCACCATCATTACCACGACCATCATCCATAATATCAATCACCACAACAATAACTACAACAACCAAAGCCATAACGGGGCAATGGTTGGTTGATGTTCCATTGACTCCCAATGTCTCTCACACGCCACTCGCATCTGCCCCGTCGTCTCTCTACCATGGACGTTGTATCGGTGGTATTCAATGGTGAATCTTTATCCCATCACTCACGAACACCGATAGATGGAGACGTTACTTAGGTGGAGTTGTTATAGCAAAGGCTTACGGGGGGGTTAAAATGTTAGCACACGTGGTTTTATAATAGCAAGATGCTCACACACTACACACACTCACTAACCACCACCATCACCCCAACCACCACCATCACCCAACCATCACCCCAACCACCACCATCACCCAACCACAACCATCACCCACCCCAACCACCATCACCCACCCCAACCACCATCACCCACCCCAACCACCATCACCCACCCCAACCACCATCATCCACCCCAACCACCATCACCCACCACAACCACCATCACCCACCCCAACCACCATCACCCACCCACCACCATCACCCACCCACCACCATCACCCACCCACCACCATCACCCACCACAACCACCCCCATCACCCACCCCAACCACCATCACCCACCATCATCACCCACCCCAACCACCACAATCATCCACCCACCCCAACCACCACCCACCCCAACCACCATCACCCACCACAACCACCATCACCCACCACAACCACCATCACCCAACCACCATCACCCACCCACCACCATCACCCACCCACCACCATCACCCACCCACCACAACCACCCCCATCACCCACCCCAACCACCATCACCCACCATCATCACCCACCCCAACCACCACAATCATCCACCCACCCCAACCACCACCACCACCCACCCCAGCAGCAAACTTTTGCATGGCGGTTATGAGGAGAGGAGAGAGACAGAGAGAGAGAGAGACAGATACCTCAACAGCATGGCTCGCAAATCAAGAAGTCTTGCACAAACAATACTACTACTAATTATTATTAAGCAATTACCTCCGTGCAGCCGAGAGGTAACAACCACACACAGACACACGCAGAGAGACACACACACACAGAGACACACACAGAGAGATACAGAGACACACAGAGAGACAGACACACGCAGAGACAGAGAGAGACACAGACACAGAGAGACACACAGAGATAGTACTCACTTGGTACAAATAGCTACTCCAATTAGACTCCATGTTTCCTGATGTTGTTGTGGTGGTGGTGGTGGATTCTCTCCTCCCGCCACCACACGGTAGATGTCTCCCCTCTCTCCTCCCTCTTCCCCGCCGCTGGTCAAAACGCGATTTTCGCGCTCAGAGTTAAACGCAATGGAGGAGGGGGCTGAGGGTGGGTGGATGGTGGTGGTGGTGTGAGGGGGATGGTGGATAGGGGAGGGTTGGTGCGGTGGTGGTGGTGATGGAGGGGAGAGAGGGGAGAGAGGGTGGTGGTGGTGGTGTGAGGGGGATGGTGGATAGGGGAGGGTTGGTGCGGTGGTGATGGAGGGGAGAGAGGGTGGTGGTGTGAGGGGAGAGAGGGTGGTGGTGTGAGGGGGATGGTGGATAGGGGAGGGTTGGTGTGGTGGTGGTGATGGAGGGGAGAGACAGGAGGGGGATGGTGGTGGATGGAGGGGTAAGGGGAGGAGAGAGGGGATGGCGGTGTGAGGGAGGTAGTGGATAGGGGAGGGCTGGTTGGTGTTGGTGGTGGTGTGAGGGAGGTAGTGGATGGTGGATAGGGGAGGGTTGGTGTTGTTGTGAGGGAGGTAGTGGATGGTGGATAGGGGAGGGTTGGTTGGTGTTGGTGGTGTTGTGAGGGAGGTAGTGGATGGTGGATAGGGGAGGGTTGGTTGGTGTTGGTGGTGTTGTGAGGGAGGTAGTGGATGGTGGATAGGGGAGGGTTGGTTGGTGTTGTGAGGGAGGTAGTGGATGGTGGATAGGGGAGGGTTGGTGTTGGTGGTGTTGTGAGGGAGGTAGTGGATGGTGGATAGGGGAGGGTTGGTTGGTGTTGGTAGTGTTGTGAGGGAGGTAGTGGATGGTGGATAGGGGAGGGTTGGTGTTGTGAGGGAGGTAGTGGATGGTGGATAGGGGAGGGTTGGTGTTGGTGGTGTTGTGAGGGAGGTAGTGGATGGTGGATAGGGGAGGGTTGGTTGGTGTTGGTAGTGTTGTGAGGGAGGTAGTGGATGGTGGATAGGGGAGGGTTGGTGTTGTGAGGGAGGTAGTGGATGGTGGATAGGGGAGGGTTGGTTGGTGTTGGTGGTGTTGTGAGGGAGGTAGTGGATGGTGGATAGGGGAGGGTTGGTGTTGGTGGTGTTGTGAGGGAGGTAGTGGATGGTGGATAGGGGAGGGTTGGTTGGTGTTGGTAGTGTTGTGAGGGAGGTAGTGGATGGTGGATAGGGGAGGGTTGGTGTTGTGAGGGAGGTAGTGGATGGTGGATAGGGGAGGGTTGGTTGGTGTTGGTGGTGTTGTGAGGGAGGTAGTGGATGGTGGATAGGGGAGGGTTGGTTGGTGTTGTGAGGGAGGTAGTGGATGGTGGATAGGGGAGGGTTGGTTGGTGTTGGTGGTGTTGTGAGGGAGGTAGTGGATGGTGGATAGGGGAGGGTTGGTTGGTGTTGGTGGTGTTGTGAGGGAGGTAGTGGATGGTGGATAGGGGAGGGTTGGTTCCGCCAGTGGTGGCGATGATGGAGGGGAGAGTTGTTGTTGTCGTCGGTGGTGGTGGTATGGACGCGAGGGAGGTGGTGGAACAGGGGAGGGTTGGTGATGGGAGAGGAGAGCGAAAGAGAGAGAGAGAAGGGGGCTTGGGGGTGGGTGGTAGTGGAGGGGCTGAGAGAGAGAGGGAGAGGGAGGAGGAGTTTGGTCCTCGTGTGAGGGGAGGTGGGAGTCTGATGGAGGGGAGGGAGGTTGGTTCGTCGTCGTGGTGGTGGTGGTGGATAGGGGAGGGGAGCGAGCGAGGTTGTTGGTGATCGTGTGAGGGGAGGTTAGTGGTGGTGGATGATTGTGGAGGTAGGACGAGCGAGCGAGAGAGCGTGAGAGCGAGCGACAGTAAAAAACAACCAACAACAAAAAAACTAAAATGACCGACGCGCGGCCTGCGACGAAAGGGCTCAACAACAACAACAACAACGGCGGCGGCGGCAAAAAATTCGCGCGCGAAATTTTCCCTCGCCTCAGACGAGAGTGGCGAACGGCGATCGGCGCGCCCACCTCCTGTCCCCCCTCAATAAAAACAAATCACGAAAAAAATGTGTTTGGGGAGAGAGGGGTTTGTTGTTGTTGTGTGTGTTGTGTCTGTTGTGTTGTTTATAGCCCCCTCAAAGCACGACTCTAACCACTACACGGTAACCCCCTCCTCCACCCCCGTCCGCCATCTTACGCAGCCCTCCCCTCACATTACCCCTCCGACGAGCCCCTCCCCTCGCCCACAAACTCCTCCCCCTGCCCTCAAACCCCTCCCCCCCCCAAGCACCTCCCCCTGCCTCCAAACCCCTCCCCCTGCCCTCAAACCCCTCCCCCTGCCTCCAAACCTCACCCTCCCCCCCCCCAAACTCCTCCCCCTGCCTCCAAGCCTCTCCCCCTGCCCTCAAACCCCTCCCCCTGCCCTCAAACCCCTCCCCCTGCCCTCAAACCTCACCCTCCCCCCCCACAAACTCCTCCCCCTGCCTCCAAGCCTCTCCCCCTGCCCTCAAACCCCTCCCCCTGCCTCCAAACCTCACCCTCCCCCCCCCCCAAACTCCTCTCCCTGCCTCCAAGCCTCTCCCCCTGCCCTCAAACCCCTCCCCCTGCCTCCAAACCTCACCCTCCCCCCCCCAAACTCCTCCCCCTGCCTCCAAGCCCCTCCCCCTGCCCTCAAACCCCTCCCCCTGCCTCCAAACCTCCCCCTCCTCCCCCCAAAACTCCTCCCCCTGCCTCCAAGCCCCTCCCCCTGCCCTCAAACCCCTCCCCCTGCCCTCAAACCTCACCCTCCCCCCCCACAAACTCCT
Organism: Petromyzon marinus; assembly: GCF_048934315.1. Taxonomy (NCBI): domain Eukaryota; kingdom Metazoa; phylum Chordata; class Hyperoartia; order Petromyzontiformes; family Petromyzontidae; genus Petromyzon; species Petromyzon marinus. The sequence continues at coordinate 5,100,031 of NC_133749.1, read as the reverse complement.
CCCCCTGCCTCCAAGCCTCTCCCCCTGCCCTCAAACCCCTCCCCCTGCCTCCAGACCTCACCCTCCCCCCCCCCAAACTCCTCCCCCTGCCTCCAAGCCTCTCCCCCTGCCCTCAAACCCCTCCCCCTGCCTCCAAACCTCACCCCCAAACTCCTCCCCCACCCCCGAAACCCCTCCCCTCAAACCCTCTAAACCCCTCCCCCCTCAATCCCCCCCCCCAACCCCTCCCCACCCACACCCCGACTCCCCCTTCCCAACCCCTCACGTAGCCACGCCCCCCGCGACATCCCACCCGCCCCCGGGGCCCGCCAGGTCACGTGAGCACTTTAAAAAAAAATCGGTATGACGTCACCGCCCCAGTCGACGCCATGTTTGTAAGGGGTGAGGTTTGGGCGCTTCAATAAAATGTTAACACTTTTTTTTAATAGAATAATAAAAAGGGTTATAGGAATAGGTTTTACCCCTTTTAACTGCCACAAAAACTGACACCTTTATTCAAGGCATCATGTTTGCAATAACCACAACACAAGCAGTCAAAATGCAAACAAAAAAGACAACTCTGATAATAATATTGGCACTGTCCTTGAATTTGATTGGTCCACACCCGAGACAGCTTTTCTCAAAGGGTTTTAAAAGAAAAAAATTGGCGTTTAGATCGCATGAGCATAAATGTTGTGTCGTAACCCTGCACCACCCGACGCAGCCAATTTAGCGAGGGATTTGTCACGTAAACAAGACGCCAATTACTTACTTGTGCGCAGTGTTGTGTATCGCCTAGCGTAGTGTATAGTGCAGTGTACGACTTCAGCCCACCGGTGCGTTGGAGAGTAAATCCACAACGTTTGCCATTCGAGGAGTGCGCCGTAATTTACATCCAGAATCACCGGGCGATTTGTCCCGTGCTGGAGGCTTGCGGCACAACATTCTGACCCGATTCGCGGTAGCCCCGGGTCACCGCGAAATATTTGGTTGGGCCGGGCCATAGTTTAAGGTCTTTTTTTTTTTGCTCGTTTTTCCGGGAGCGTCGCCGGGAACGCCCCCCCCACCCCCCCCCCCTGTCCTGCCGACGATGACCCCTTCGGCACGACCGTAACCGCCGGGCAGGGCCGGGCCGGGCCGGGCCGAGCATCCCCCGTTGCCGCCGTTGCCTCCGAGTGGCCTCGCGACCCAAAGACAAAGGAGGGCGGCCGCCACCCCCCGTATAGAAGCCGGACCGTGCCGGGGAATGGCCAGACCGGCAGCATCCCGATGCACTCCCGAAACGAGCGATGAACAGCCGTTGCCACGCACAAATAGCCCGGCAAGCCACGCCCCCTTGTTTGCCGGGTGTTTTGCGCGTGTTTTTCATCTCCATATCGGGCTCAGCGGCATCTCCACGTATTCATAGGCCTTCTGGTTTCGGAGTTAACGGAGGTTTCGGCAACCCCCTCCCCCCCGCCCCCCCCCCGGGTCACCGTCAATCGATTCATTTCATTTTTCAAATTTCGACTAAAAACTTTAGTGACTGCGGGAATTCATTTCTCTTTGGTTCTTTCGGTAAAGTCACGTTTGAGTTATGGTCGAAACGTCGTGAGATTTTTTTTATTGTTTTATATATATCTTATTATTTTGTTGTTTCCCTTCAACGTGACTTTACCGAAAAAAACTAAGAATATGAGGTGGCAGAAGTTGAATAGCAAAAGATCAACACATTTTAGTTTAGTCGCCAAACGTCCGGGGCAATCTCGTTGAGCGTCCAATGGCGGATACACAAATGTGTTCAAATAAAGCACGTCGCTGGTAACTTTTTTTTAAAGCTGTTGACAAATTTTGCCGTCCGTTTGTGAACTGGTTTTGTGATAGTTCTCAAAGTGGATGACGTGACGAGGTCATCTCTCACAGGGCTGCCCCTCCCCCCACCTTCACTCTTTAAATAGCAGAAGTTGACTAAAAAATCAGCCCATTTTAGTGGGGGGAAATACGTAGTTTTTTGTAGTTATTAAGTGTGTGATCGTTGATGCAAATTGCATGAGTATCAGATCGGGATGATTATTCTAATTATTGACACATTTTTTGGCATCTTTTATGAACTCGTTAATGATGATTATTTTATCGTTCTGGGTGACGTCACGAGGTTTCCCTTCCCAGTCTTTGACACTTTTTAAATAGCAGAAGTTGACTAAAATCAACCAATTTTAGTGGGGGGAAATACGTAGTTTTTTGTAGTTATTAAGTGTGTGATCGTTGATGCAAATTGTATGAATATCAGATCGCGATGATTATTCTAATTATTGACACATTTTTTTGGCATCTTTTATGAACTCGTTAATGATGATTATTTTATCGTTCTGGATGACGTCACGAGGTTTCCCTTCCCAGTCTCTGACACTCCTTAAATAGCAGAAGTTGACTAAAATCAACACATTTTAGTGGGGGGAATTAGCAAATATTCGGAGCAAGTCGTTAAGCGTCTAATAGTAGATATACAAATGTGTTAAAATAAATCATATCATTATTATTATAATTATTGACAACCTTTTTTGACATCCTTTGTGAACTCGTTAATGATAATTCTCAATGTGGATGACGTCACGCGGTGTCTACCCCTCCCCCCTCTTTAAATAGCAGAAGTTGAATTAAATCAACACATTTTAGTGGGAAAATACCAAACAATTTGAATAAGTTGTGAAGTGTCTGCTGCTAAATAAAACATGGTAAGAAAAATAAATCATAGCAGGTTAATTATTACAATTATTTAAACTTTTGCCTTCTTTTGTGGACTGTGATAATTGTCATTGTGGAAGACGTCACGAGGGCCACTCCACCCCACCCTACGTAAGATGGCCGCTCAGTGGCGGCGGCTGACGTCACGCTCGCACCACGGGAAAACACTCGCCGTGACGTCACGCCCTAACCACCCGCGGTGACGTCATGCAAACCTCATCCTCACCCCCCCACCTAACCCGCGCCCCCTTCCTCCCCACCCCCACACGCACCGCCCTAATCACCACGCCCCATATCGCCACGCCCCCTATGGCCCCGCATCTATCGCCACGCCCCCTAATCGCTCCGCCCCTATCGCTACGCCCCCTATGGCCCGCCCCTATAGCCACGCCTCCTATCGCCACGCCCCCTATCACCACGCCCCCCTATCGCCACGCCCCCTATCGCCACGCCCTCCTCCCACATCTCCCAAAACCACCCCCCGGAGCGGGGTGTGAAATGGCCGCCCCCTTTATAAACCCACCCGGACTGTACCATTCGCAACCCGTTATAAACGGAGGAGGGGGGGGGGGTTTAATAAGCAAGTGGTGGTTAAGGGACTTTATTGTTATTTTTGCAATACGATAAAGCATTGCAAATGATCAGTCCAATCACGGAATCGATTAAAGTGGGCGCGTTGGACTTTTAAGGTAGTTTAATCCCGAGCGAACAAGTAAATCTCAACAACACGAAAACGTCCACCCCCCCAAACTCGCGGCCACAAAATTGAAAGTGGACTAGGCCGGCATGTCTGCAAATCCGTTCCGCACTGTCAAAGTTTCGCTGATTAATCGCCCTTAATTATAATTGAGTCTTCATTAGTACGCTCATCAATAAGAACATTGATTTAAAAAAAAATACATCAATGTTATAAATATGTTTCTAGCAGGGCTGTAGGGGGCAAGTGGCTGTCACACACAGACAAAGCTCCCCTAGGTAGCCCTCTAGCAGGGCTGTAGGGGCAAGTGGCTGTCACACACAGACAAAGCTCCCCGAGGTAGCCCTCTAGCAGGGCTGTAGGGGCAAGTGGCTGTCACACACAGACAAAGCTCCCCCAGGTAGCCCTCTAGCAGGGCTGTAGGGGCAAGTGGCTGTCACGCACAGACAAAGCTCCCCCAGGTAGCCTCTAGCAGGGCTGTAGGGGCAAGTGCCTGTCATACAGAGACAAAGCTCCCCCAGGTAGCCCTCTAGCAGGGCTGTAGGGGCAAGTGGCTGTCACGCACAGACAAAGCTCCCCCAGGTAGCCTCTAGCAGGGCTGTAGGGGCAAGTGGCTGTCACACACAGACAAAGGTCCCCCAGGTAGCCCTCTAGCAGGGCTGTAGGGGCAAGTGGCTGTCACGCACAGACAAAGCTCCCCCAGGTATCCCTCTAGCAGGGCTGTAGGGGCAAGTGGCTGTCACGCACAGACAAAGCTCCCCCAGGTAGCCTCTAGCAGGGCTGTAGGGGCAAGTGCCTGTCATACAGAGACAAAGCTCCCCCAGGTAGCCCTCTAACAGGGCTGTACGGGCAAGTGGCTGTCACACACAGACAAAGCTCCCCCAGGTAGCCCTCTAGCAGGGCTGTAGGGGCAAGTGTCTGTCATACAGAGACAAAGCTCCCCCAGGTATCCCTCTAGCAGGGCTGTAGGGTCAAGTGGCTGTCACACACAGGCAAAGCTCCCCCAGGTAGCCCTCTAGCAGGGCTGTAGGGGCAAGTGGCTGTCACGCACAGACAAAGCTCCCCCAGGTAGCCTCTAGCAGGGCTGTAGGGGCAAGTGGCTGTCACACACAGACAAAGGTCCCCCAGGTAGCCCTCTAGCAGGGCTGTAGGGGCAAGTGGCTGTCACGCACAGACAAAGCTCCCCCAGGTATCCCTCTAGCAGGGCTGTAGGGGCAAGTGGCTGTCACACACAGACAAAGGTCCCCCAGGTATCCCTCTAGGAGGGCTGTAGGGGCAAGTGGCTGTCACGCACAGACAAAGCTCCCCCAGGTAGCCTCTAGCAGGGCTGTAGGGGCAAGTGGTTGTCACGCACAGACAAAGCTCCCCCAGGTAGCCCTCTAGCAGGGCTGTAGGTGCAAGTGTTTGTCACACAGAGACAAAGCTCCCCCAGGTAGCCTCTAGCAGGGCTGTAGGGGCAAGTGGCTGTCACACACAGACAAAGCTCCCCCAGGTAGCCCTCTAGCAGGGCTGTAGGGGCAAGTGGCTGTCACACACAGACAAAGCTCCCCCAGGTAGCCCTCTAGCAGGGCTGTAGGGGCAAGTGGCTGTCACGCACAGACAAAGCTCCCCCAGGTAGCCCTCTAGCAGGGCCATAGGGGCAAGTGCCTGTCACACACAGAAAAAGCGCCCCCAGGTAGCCTCTAGCAGGGCTGTAGGGGCAAGTGGATGTCACACACAGACAAAGCTTCCCCAGGTAGCCCTCTAGCAGGGCTGTAGGAGCAAGTGCCTGTCACACACAGACAAAGCTCCCCCAGGTAGCCTCTAGCAGGGCTGTAGGGGCAAGTGGATGTCACACACAGACAAAGCTCCCCCAGGTAGCCTCTAGCAGGGCTGTAGGGGCAAGTGGCTGTCACACACAGACAAAGCTCCCCCAGGTAGCCTCTAGCAGGGCTGTAGGGGCAAGTGCTTGTCACACACAGAGACAAAGCTCCCCCAGGTAGCCTCTAGCAGGGCTGTAGGGGCAAGTGGCTGTCACACACAGACAAAGCTCCCCCAGGTAGCCCTCTAGCAGGGCTGTAGGGGCAAGTGGCTGTCACGCACAGACAAAGCTCCCCCAGGTAGCCTCTAGCAGGGCTGTAGGGGCAAGTGCCTGTCATACAGAGACAAAGCTCCCCCAGGTAGCCCTCTAACAGGGCTGTACGGGCAAGTGGCTGTCACACACAGACAAAGCTCCCCCAGGTAGCCTCTAGCAGGGCTGTAGGGGCAAGTGGCTGTCACACACAGAGACAAAGCTCCCCCAGGTAGCCTCTAGCAGGGCTGTAGGGGCAAGTGGCTGTCACACACAGACAAAGCTCCCCCAGGTAGCCCTCTAGCAGGGCTGTAGGGGCAAGTGGCTGTCACGCACAGACAAAGCTCCCCCAGGTAGCCTCTAGCAGGGCTGTAGGGGCAAGTGCCTGTCATACAGAGACAAAGCTCCCCCAGGTAGCCCTCTAACAGGGCTGTACGGGCAAGTGGCTGTCACACACAGACAAAGCTCCCCCAGGTAGCCTCTAGCAGGGCTGTAGGGGCAAGTGGCTGTCACGCACAGACAAAGCTCCCCCAGGTAGCCCTCTAGCAGGGCTGTAGGGGCAAGTGTCTGTCATACAGAGACAAAGCTCCCCCAGGTATCCCTCTAGCAGGGCTGTAGGGTCAAGTGGCTGTCACACACAGGCAAAGCTCCCCCAGGTAGCCCTCTAGCAGGGCTGTAGGGGCAAGTGGCTGTCACACACAGACAAAGGTCCCCCAGGTATCCCTCTAGCAGGGCTGTAGGGGCAAGTGGCTGTCACGCACAGACAAAGCTCCCCCAGGTATCCCTCTAGCAGGGCTGTAGGGGCAAGTGGCTGTCACACACAGACAAAGGTCCCCCAGGTATCCCTCTAGGAGGGCTGTAGGGGCAAGTGGCTGTCACGCACAGACAAAGCTCCCCCAGGTAGCCTCTAGCAGGGCTGTAGGGGCAAGTGGTTGTCACGCACAGACAAAGCTCCCCCAGGTAGCCCTCTAGCAGGGCTGTAGGTGCAAGTGTTTGTCACACAGAGACAAAGCTCCCCCAGGTAGCCTCTAGCAGGGCTGTAGGGGCAAGTGGCTGTCACACACAGACAAAGCTCCCCCAGGTAGCCCTCTAGCAGGGTTGTAGGGGCAAGTGGCTGTCACACACAGACAAAGCTCCCCCAGGTAGCCCTCTAGCAGGGCTGTAGGGGCAAGTGGCTGTCACGCACAGACAAAGCTCCCCCAGGTAGCCCTCTAGCAGGGCCATAGGGGCAAGTGCCTGTCACACACAGAAAAAGCGCCCCCAGGTAGCCTCTAGCAGGGCTGTAGGGGCAAGTGGATGTCACACACAGACAAAGCTTCCCCAGGTAGCCCTCTAGCAGGGCTGTAGGAGCAAGTGCCTGTCACACACAGACAAAGCTCCCCCAGGTAGCCTCTAGCAGGGCTGTAGGGGCAAGTGGATGTCACACACAGACAAAGCTCCCCCAGGTAGCCTCTAGCAGGGCTGTAGGGGAAAGTGGCTGTCACACACAGACAAAGCTCCCTCAGGTATCCATCTAGCAGGGCTGTAGGGGCAAGTGGCTGTCACGCACAGACAAAGCTCCCCCAGGTAGCCCTCTAGCAGGGCTGTAGGGGCAAGTGGCTGTCACACACAGACAAAGCTCCCGTAGGTAGCCTCTAGCAGGGCTGTAGGTGCAAGTGTTTGTCACACAGTGACAAAGCTCCCCCAGGTAGGCTCTAGCAGGGCTGTAGGGGCAAGTGCTTGTCACACACAGAGACAAAGCTCCCCCAGGTAGCCTCTAGCAGGGCTGTAGGGGCAAGTGTCTGTCACACACAGACAAAGCTCCCCGAGGTAGCCCTCTAGCAGGGCTGTAGGGGCAAGTGGCTGTCACACTGTGGCACCACACACAGAGTGGGATGGTGTGACCAGCAACCACCACGTAACCCCCTAGCCCGGCCGCCTTTGTCTCCCCCAGAGGCGATGTTGACTACTACACAGTTGCAACTCATCAAAATCAGTACCGGTTTTTGTTTTACGTATATATGCCTTTCGCAAACATTCATATTAAACGCGATATTGCCTATTTTTGAATGTAAAAGTTGATTTTTTTTTCAATATGTCTAGATTTAATTACGTACATTAACATCCTTTTACATGATTCCCAAATTATTTCATTATTATTATTATGTAACAGTGTTTAATTTTTAGATTTAGTATGTCCAACAGTTTCCACTTTCGATGTCTGCCTTAGATGGCTATAGGAGGGAGCGGGTTCCCACTTTCAGTGTCTCATCAGCAGCGTCAGAGCCAGGTTTTGTGTTAGTGAACTGCCCTAGATGGCTATAGGAGGGAGCGGGTTCCCACTTTCAGTGTCTCATCAGCAGCGTCAGAGCCAGATTTTGTGTTAATTAACTGCCCTAGATGGCTATAGGAAGGAGCGGGTTCCAACTTTCAGAGTCTCATCAGCAGCGTCAGAGCCAGGTTTTGTGTTAGTAAACTGCCCTAGATGGCTATAGGAGGGAGCGGGTTCCCACTTTCAGAGTCTCATCAGCAGCGTCAGAGCCAGGTTTTGTGTTAGTGAACTGCCCTAGATGGCTATAGGAGGGAGCGGGTTCCCACTTTTAGCGTCTCATCAGCAGCGTCAGAGTCAGGTTTTGTGTTAGTGACCTGCCCTAGATGGCTATAGGAAGGAGCGGGTTCCCACTTTCAGTGTCTCATCAGCAGCGTCAGAGCCAGGTTTTGTGTTAGTGAACTGCCCTAGATGGCTATATGAAGGAGCGGGTTCCCACATTCAGTGTCTCATCAGCAGCGTCAGAGCCAGGTTTTGTGTTAGTGAACTGCCCTAGATGGCTATAGGAAGGAGCGGGTTCCCACTTTCAGTGTCTCATCAGCAGCGTCAGAGCCAGGTTTTGTGTTAGTGAACTGCCCTAGATGGCTATAGGAAGGAGCGGGTTCCCACTTTCAGTGTCTCATCAGCAGCGTCGGAGTCAGGTTTTGTGTTAGTGAACTGCCCTAAATGGCTATAGGAGGGAGCTGGTTCCCACTTTCAGTGTCTCATCAGCAGCGTCAGAGCCAGGTTTTGTGTTAGTGAACTGCCCTAGATGGCTATAGGAGGGAGCGGGTTCCCACTTTCAGTGTCTCATCAGCAGCGTCAGAGTCAGGTTTTGTGTTAGTGAACTGGCCTAGATGGCTGTAGGAGAGAGCGGGTTCCCACTTTCAGTGTCTCATCAGCAGCGTCAGAACCAGGTTTTGTGTTAGTGAACTGCCCTAGATGGCTATAGGAGGGAGCGGGTTCCCACTTTCAGTGTCTCATCAGCAGCGTCAGAGCCAGGTTTTGTGTTAGTGAACTGCCCTAGATGGCTATGGGAGGGAGCGGGTTCCGACTTTCAGTGTCTCATCAGCAGCGTCAGAGCCAGGTTTTGTGTTAGTGAACTGCCCTAGATGGCTATAGGAGGGAGCGGGTTCCCACTTTCAGTGTCTCATCAGCAGTGTCAGAGTCAGGTTTTGTGTTAGTGAACTGCCCTAGATGGCTATAGGAGGGAGCGGGTTCCCACTTTCAGTGTCTCATCAGCAGCGTCAGAGCCAGGTTTTGTGTTAGTGAACTGCCCTAGATGGCTATAGGAGGGAGCGGGTTCCCACTTTCAGTGTCTCATCAGCAGCGTCAGAGCCAGGTTTTGTGTTAGTGAACTGGCCTAGATGGCTATAGGAGGAAGCGGGTTCCCACTTTCAGTGTCTCATCAGCAGCGTCAGAGTCAGGTTTTGTGTTAGTGAACTGCCCTAGATGGCTATAGGAGGGAGCGGGTTCCCACTTTCAGTGTCTCATCAGCAGCGTCAGAGTCAGGTTTTGTCTTAGTGAACTGCCCTAGATGGCTATAGGAGGGAGCGGGTTCCCACTTTCAGTGTCTCATCAGCAGCGTCAGAGCCAGGTTTTGTGTTAGTGAACTGCCCTAGATGGCTATAGGAAGGAGCGGGTTCCCACTTTCAGTGTCTCATCAGCAGCATCAGAGCCAGGTTTTGTGTTAGTGAACTGCCCTAGATGGCTATAGGAGGGAGCGGGATCCCACTTTCAGTGTCTCATCAGCAGCGTCAGAGTCAGGTTTTGTGTTAATTAACTGCCCTAGATGGCTATAGGAAGGAGCGGGTTCCCACTTTCAGTGTCTCATCAGCAGCGTCAGATTCAGGTTTTGTGTTAGTGAACTGCCTAGATGGCTATAGGAGGGAGCGGGTTCCCACTTTCAGTGTCTCATCAGCAGCGTCAGAGCCAGGTTTTGTGTTAGTGAACTGCCCTAGATGGCTATAGGAGGGAGCGGGTTCCCACTTTCAGTGTCTCATCAGCAGCGTCAGAGCCAGGTTTTGTGTTAGTGAACTGCCCTAGATGGCTATAGGAGGGAGCGGGTTCCCACTTTCAGTGTCTCATCAGCAGCGCCAGAGCCAGGTTTTGTGTTAGTGAACTGCCCTAGAAGGCGATAGGATTGAGCGGGTTCCCACTTTCAGTGTCTCATCAGCAGCTTCAGATCCAGGTTTTGTGTTAGTGAACTGCCTTAGATGGCTATAGGAAGGAGCGGGCTCCCACTTTCAGTGTCTCATCAGCAGCGTCAGGTTTTCTGTTAGTGAACTGCCCTAGATGGCTATACGAGGGAGCGGGTTCCCACTTTCAGTGTCTCATCAGCAGCGTCAGAGTCAGGTTTTGTGTTAGTGAACTGCCCTAGATGGCTATAGGAGGGAGCGGGTTCCCACTTTCAGTGTCTCATCAGCAGCGTCAGAGTCAGGTTTTGTGTTAGTGAACTGCCCTAGATGGCTATAGGAAGGAGTGGGTTCCCACTTTCAGTGCCTCATCAGCAGCGTCAGAGCCAGGTTTTGTGTTAGTGAACTGCCCTAGATGGCTATAGGAAGGAGCGGGTTCCCACTTTCAGTGTCTCATCAGCAGCGTCAGAGTCAGGTTTTGTGTTAGTGAACTGCCCTAGATGGCTATAGGAAGGAGCGGGTTCCCACTTTCAGTGTCTCATCAGCAGCGTCGGAGTCAGTTTTTGTGTTAGTGAACTGCCCAAGATGGCTATAGGACGTAGCGGGTTCCCACTTTCAGTGTCTCATCAGCAGCGTCAGAGCCAGGTTTTGTGTTAGTAAACTGCCCTAGATGGCTATAAGAGGGAGCGGGTTCCCACTTTCAGTGTCTCATCAGCAGCGTCAGAGCCAGGTTTTGTGTCAGTGAACTGCCCTAGATGGCTATAGGAGGGAGCGGGTTCCCACTTTCAGTGTCTCATCAGCAGCGTCAGAGTCAGGTTTTGTGTTAGTGAACTGCCCCAGATGGCTATAGGAAGGAGCGGGTTCCCACTTTCAGTGTCTCATCAGCAGCGTCAGAGCCAGGTTTTGTGATAGTGAACTGCCCTAGATGGCTATAGGAGGGAGCGGGTTCCCACTTTCAGTGTCTCATCAGCAGCGTCAGAGTCAGATTTTGTGATAGTGAACTGCCCTAGATGGCTTTAGGAGGGAGCGGGTTCCCTCTTTCAGAGTCTCATCAGCAGCGTCAGAGTCAGGTTTTGTGTTAGTGAACTGCCCTAGATGGCTATAGGAGGGAGCGGGTTCCCACTTTCAGTGTCTCATCAGCAGCGTCAGAGCCAGGTTTTGTGTTAGTGAACTGCCCTAGGTGGCTATAGGAGGGAGCGGGTTCCCACTTTCAGTGTCTCATCAGCAGCGTCAGAGCCAGGTTTTGTGTTAGTGAACTGCCCTAGATGGCTATAGGAGGGAGCGGGTTCCCACTTTCAGTGTCTCATCAGCAGCGTCAGAGCCAGGTTTTGTGTTAGTGAACTGCCCTAGGTGGCTATAGGAGGGAGCGGGTTCCCACTTTCAGAGTCTCATCAGCAGCCTCAGAGCCAGGTTTTGTGTTAGTGAACTGCCTTAGATGGCTATAGGAGGGAGCGGGTTCCCACTTTCAGTGGATCATCAGCAGCGTCAGAGCCAGGTTTTGTGTTAGTGAACTGCCTTAGATGGCTATAGGAGGGAGCGGGTTCCCACTTTCAGTGGATCATCAGCGGCGTCAGAGCCACGGTTTGTGTTAGTGACCTGCCCTAGATGGCTATAGGAGGGAGCGGGTTCCCACTTTCAGTGTCTCATCAGCAGCGTCAGAGCAAGGTTTTGTGTTAGTGAACTGCCCTAGATGGCTATAGGAGGGAACGGGTTCCCACTTTCAGTGTCTCATCAGCAGCGTCAGAGCCAGGTTTTGTGTTAGTGAACTGCCCTAGATGGCTATAGGAGGGAGCGGGTTCCCACTTTCAGTGTCTCATCAGCAGCGTCAGAGCCAGGTTTTGTGTTAGTGAACTGCCCTAGATGGCTATAGGAAGGAGCGGGTTCCCACTTTCAGTGTCTCATCAGCAGCGTCAGAGTCAGGTTTTGTGTTAGTGAACTGCCCTAGATGGCTTTAGGAGGGAGCGGGTTCCCACTTTCAGTGTCTCATCAGCAGCGTCAGAGCCAGGTTTTGTGTTAGTGAACTGCCCTAGATGGCTATAGGAAGTAGCGGGTTCCCACTTTCAGTGTCTCATCAGCAGTGTCAGAGTCAGGTTTTGTGTTAGTGAACTGCCCTTGATGGCTATAGGAAGGAGCGGGTTCCCACTTTCAGTGTCTCATCAGCAGCGTCAGAGCCAGGTTTTGTGTTAGTGAACTGCCCTAGATGGCTATAGGAAGGAGCGGGTTCCCACTTTCAGTGTCTCATCAGCAACGTCAGAGTCAGGTTTTGTGTTAGTGAACTGCCCTAGATGGCTTTAGGAGGGAGCGGGTTCCCACTTTCAGTGTCTCATCAGCAGCGTCAGAGCCAGGTTTTGTGTTAGTGAACTGCCCTAGATGGCTATAGGAAGTAGCGGGTTCCCACTTTCAGTGTCTCATCAGCAGTGTCAGAGTCAGGTTTTGTGTTAGTGAACTGCCCTTGATGGCTATAGGAAGGAGCGGGTTCCCACTTTCAGTGTCTCATCAGCAGCGTCAGAGCCAGGTTTTGTGTTAAGTGAACTGCCCTAGATGGCTATAGGAGGGAGCGGGTTCCCACTTTCAGTGTCTCATCAGCAGCGTCAGAGCCAGGTTTTGTGTTAGTGAACTGCCCTAAATGGCTATAGGAGGGAGCGGGTTCCCATTTTTAGTGTCTCATCAGCAGCGTCAGAGCCAGGTTTTGTGTTAATGAACTGCCCTAGATGGCTATAGGAAGGAGCGGGTTCCCACTTTCAGTGTCTCATCAGCAGCGTCAGAGCCAGGTTTTGTGTTAGTGAACTGCCCTAGATGGCTAAAGGAAGGAGCGGGTTCCCACTTTCAGTGTCTCATCAGCAGCGTCAGAGTCAGGTTTTGTGTTAGTGAACTGCCCTAGATGGCTATAGGAGGGAGCGGGTTCCCACTTTCAGTGTCTCATCAGCAGCGTCAGAGTCAGGTTTTGTGTTAGTGAACTGCCCTAGATGGCTATAGGAAGGAGCGGGTTCCCACTTTCAGTGTCTCATCAGCAGCGTCAGAGCCAGGTTTTGTGTTAGTGAACTGCCCTAGATGGCTATAGGAAGTAGCGGGTTCCCACTTTCAGTGTCTCATCAGCAGTGTCAGAGTCAGGTTTTGTGTTAGTGAACTGCCCTTGATGGCTATAGGAAGGAGTGGGTTCCCACTTTCAGTGTCTCATCAGCAGCGTCAGAGCCAGGTTTTGTGTTAGTGAACTGCCCTAGATGGCTATAGGAAGGAGCGGGTTCCCACTTTCAGTGTCTCATCAGCAACGTCAGAGTCAGGTTTTGTGTTAGTGAACTGCCCTAGATGGCTATAGGAAGGAGCGGGTTCCCACTTTCAGTGTCTCATCAGCAACGTCAGAGTCAGGTTTTGTGTTAGTGAACTGCCCTAGATGGCTTTAGGAGGGAGCGGGTTCCCACTTTCAGTGTCTCATCAGCAGCGTCAGAGCCAGGTTTTGTGTTAGTGAACTGCCCTAGATGGCTATAGGAAGTAGCGGGTTCCCACTTTCAGTGTCTCATCAGCAGTGTCAGAGTCAGGTTTTGTGTTAGTGAACTGCCCTTGATGGCTATAGGAAGGAGCGGGTTCCCACTTTCAGTGTCTCATCAGCAGCGTCAGAGCCAGGTTTTGTGTTAAGTGAACTGCCCTAGATGGCTATAGGAGGGAGCGGGTTCCCACTTTCAGTGTCTCATCAGCAGCGTCAGAGCCAGGTTTTGTGTTAGTGAACTGCCCTAAATGGCTATAGGAGGGAGCGGGTTCCCATTTTTAGTGTCTCATCAGCAGCGTCAGAGCCAGGTTTTGTGTTAATGAACTGCCCTAGATGGCTATAGGAAGGAGCGGGTTCCCACTTTCAGTGTCTCATCAGCAGCGTCAGAGCCAGGTTTTGTGTTAGTGAACTGCCCTAGATGGCTAAAGGAAGGAGCGGGTTCCCACTTTCAGTGTCTCATCAGCAGCGTCAGAGTCAGGTTTTGTGTTAGTGAACTGCCCTAGATGGCTATAGGAGGGAGCGGGTTCCCACTTTCAGTGTCTCATCAGCAGCGTCAGAGTCAGGTTTTGTGTTAGTGAACTGCCCTAGATGGCTATAGGAAGGAGCGGGTTCCCACTTTCAGTGTCTCATCAGCAGCGTCAGAGCCAGGTTTTGTGTTAGTGAACTGCCCTAGATGGCTATAGGAAGGAGCGGGTTCCCACTTTCAGAGTCTCATCAGCAGCGCCAGAGCCAGGTTTTGTGTTAGTGAACTGCCCTAGATGGCTATAGGAGGGAGCGGGTTCCCACTTTCAGTGTCTCATCAGCAGCGTCAGAGCCAGGTTTTGTGTTAGTGAACTGCCCTAGATGGCTATAGGAAGGAGCGGGTTCCCACTTTCAGTGTCTCATCAGCAGCGTCAGAGCCAGGTTTTGTGTTAGTGAACTGCCCTAGATGGCTATAGGAGGGAGCGGGTTCCCACTTTCAGTGTCTCATCAGCAGCGTCAGAGCCAGGTTTTGTGTTAGTGAACTGCCCTAGATGGCTATAGGAAGGAGTGGGTTCCCACTTTCAAGTGCCTCATCAGCAGCGTCAGAGCCAGGTTTTGTGTTAGTGAACTGCCCTAGATGGCTATAGGAGGGAGCGGGTTCCCACTTTCAGTGTCTCATCAGCAGCGTCAGAGCCAGGTTTTGTGTTAGTGAACTGCCCTAGATGGCTATAGGAGGGAGCGGGTTCCCACTTTCAGCTTCTCATCAGCAGCGTCAGAGTCAGGTTTTGTGTTAGTGAACTGCCCTAGATGGCTATAGGAGGGAGCGGGTTCCCACTTTCAGTGTCTCATCAGCAGCGTCAGAGCCAGGTTTTGTGTTAGTGAACTGCCCTAGATGGCTATAGGAGGGAGCGGGTTCCCACTTTCAGTGTCTCATCAAAAGCGTCAGAGTCAGGTTTTGTGTTAGTGAACTGCCCTAGATGGCTATACGAAGTAGCAGGTTCCCACTTTTAGTGTCTCATCAGCAGCGTCAGAGTCAGGTTTTGTGTTAGTGAACTGCCCTAGATGGCTATAGGAGGGAGCGGGTTCCCACTTTTCGTGTCTCATCAGCAGCGTCAGAGCCAGGTTTTGTGTTAGTGAACTGCCCTAGATGGCTATAGGAAGGAGCGGGTTCCCACTTTCAGTGTCTCATCAGCAGCGTCAGAGCCAGGTTTTGTGTTAGTGACCTGCCCTAGATGGCTATAGGAGCTAGCGGGTTCCCACTTTTCGCGTCTCATCAGCAGCGTCAGAGTCAGGTTTTGTGTTAGTGAACTGCCCTAGAAGGCTATAGGAAGGAGCGGGTTCCCACTTTCCCTGTCTCATCAGCAGCGTCAGAGCGAGGTTTTGTTTTAGTGAACTGCCCTAGATGGCTATAGGAAGGAGCGGGTTCCCACATTCAGTGTCTCATCAGCAGCGTCAGAGCCAGGTTTTGTGTTAGTGAACTGCCCTAGATGGCTATAGGAAGGAGCGGGTTCCCACTTTCAGTGTCTCATCAGCAGCGTCAGAGCCAGGTTTTGTGTTAGTGAACTGCCCTAGATGGCTATAGGAGGGAGCGGGTTCCCACTTTCAGTGTCTCATCAGCAGCGTCAGAGCCAGGTTTTGTGTTAGTGAACTGCCGTTGATAGCTATAGGAAGGAGCGGGTTCCCACTTTCAACGTCTCATCAGCAGCGTCAGAGTCAGGTTTTGTGTTAGTGAACTGCCCTAGATGGCTATAGGAGGGAGCGGGTTCCCACTTTCAGTGTCTCATCAGCAGCGTCAGAGTCAAGTTTTGTGTTAGTGAACTGCCCTAGATGGCTATAGGAAGGAGCGGGTTCCCACTTTCAATGTCTCATCAGCAGCGTCAGAGCCAGGATTTGTGTTCGTGAACTGCCCTAGATGGCTATAGAAAGGAGCGGGTTCCCACTTTCAATGTCTCATCAGCAGCGTCAGAGTCAGGTTTTGTGTTAGTGACCTGCCCTAGATGGCTATAGGAAGGAGCGGGTTCCCACTTTCAGTGTCTCATCAGCAGCATCAGAGCCAGGTTTTGTGTTAGTGAACTGCCCTAGATGGCTATAGGAAGGAGCGGGTTCCCACTTTCAGCTTCTCATCAGCAGCATCAGAGTCAGGTTTTGTGTTAGTGAACTGCCCTAGATGGCTATAGGAGGGAGCGGGTTCCCACTTTCAGTGTCTCATCAGCAGCGTCAGAGCCAGGTTTTGTGTTAGTGAACTGCCCTAGATGGCTATAGGAGGGAGCGGGTTCCCACTTTCAGTGTCTCATCAGCAGCGTCAGAGCCAGGTTTTGTGTTAGTCAACTGCCCTAGATGGCTATAGGAGGGAGCGGGTTCCCACTTTCAGTGTCTCATCAGCAGCGTCAGAGCCAGGTTTTGTGTTAGTGAACTGCCCTAGATGGCTATAGGAAGGAGCGGGTTCCCACTTTCAACGTCTCATCAGCAGCGTCAGAGTCAGGTTTTGTGTTAGTGAACTGCCCTAGATTGCTATAGGAAGGAGCGGGTTCCCACTTTCAGTGTCTCATCAGCAGCGTCATTGCCAGGTTTTGTGTTAGTGAACTGCCCTAAATGGCTATAGGAGGGAGCGGGTTCCCACTTTCAGTGTCTCATCAGCAGCGTCAGAGTCAGGTTTTGTGTTAGTGAACTGCCCTAGATGGCTATAGGAGGGAGCGGGTTCCCACTTTCAGTGTCTCATCAGCAGCGTCAGAGCCAGGTTTTGTGTTAGTGAACTGCCCTAGATGGCTATATGAAGGAGCGGGTTCCCACATTCAGTGTCTCATCAGCAGCATCAGAGCCAGGTTTTGTGTTAGTGAACTGCCCTAGATGGCTATAGGAAGGAGCGGGTTCCCACATTCAGCTTCTCATCAGCAGCGTCAGAGTCAGGTTTTGTGTTAGTGAACTGCCCTAGATGGCTATAGGAAGGAGCGGGTTCCCACTTTCAGTGTCTCATCAGCAGCGTCAGAGCCAGGTTTTGTGTTAGTGAACTGCCCTAGATGGCTTTAGGAGGGAGCGGGTTCCCACTTTCAGTGTCTCATCAGCAGCGTCAGAGCCAGGTTTTGTGTTAGTGAACTGCCCTAGATGGCTATAGGAAGTAGCGGGTTCCCACTTTCAGTGTCTCATCAGCAGTGTCAGAGTCAGGTTTTGTGTTAGTGAACTGCCCTTGATGGCTATAGGAAGGAGCGGGTTCCCACTTTCAGTGTCTCATCAGCAGCGTCAGAGCCAGGTTTTGTGTTAGTGAACTGCCCTAGATGGCTATAGGAGGGAGCGGGTTCCCACTTTCAGTGTCTCATCAGCAGCGTCAGAGTCAGGTTTTGTTTTAGTGAACTGCCCTAGACGGCTATAGGAGGGAGCGGGTTCCCACTTTCAGTGTCTCATCAGCAGCGTCAGAGTCAGGTTTTGTGTTAGTGAACTGCCCTAGATGGCTATAGGAGGGAGCGGGTTCCCACTTTCAGTGTCTCATCAGCAGCGTCAGAGTCAGGTTTTGTGTTAGTGAACTGCCCTAGATGGCTATAGGAAGGAGCGGGTTCCCACTTTCAGTGTCTCATCAGCAGCGTCAGAGCCAGGTTTTGTGTTAGTGAACTGCCCTAGATGGCAATAGGAGGGAGCGGGTTCCCACTTTTAGTGATTCATCAGCGTTGGTTCTAGCACAGACTGCTGATGAGACACTGAATGTTGATTCTGGTCCAGTAGCTTTTCTTGTGTCGAACATATAGCTTCGTCTGGCTCTGTGAGCCTCAGTGATTAACACTGAACCCTATGGGAGCCTTAGTCTGGCTCTATGAGCCTCAGTGATTAACACTGAACCCTATGGGAGCCTTAGTCTGGCTCTATGAGCCTCAGTGATTAACACTGAACCCTATGGGAGCCTTAGCCTGGATCTGTGAGCCTCAGTGATTAACACTGAACCCTATGGGAGCCTTAGTCTGGCTCTGTGAGCCTCAGTGATTAACACTGAACCCTATGGGAGGGGGAGCCTTAGTCTGGCTCCTTGAGTCTCAGTGATTAACACTGAACCCTGAGGGAGCCTTAGTCTGGCTCTGTGAGCCTCAGTGATTAACACTGAACCCTATGGGAGGGGGAGCCTTAGTCTGGCTCCTTGAGTCTCAGTGATTAACACTGAACCCTGAGGGAGCCTTAGTCTGGCTCTGTGAGCCTCAGTGATTAACACTGAACCCTGTGGGAGCCTTAGTCTGGCTCTGTGAGCCTCAGTGATTAACACTGAACCCTATGGGAGCCTTAGTCTGGCTCTGTGAGCCTCAGTGATTAACACTGAACCCTATGGGAGCCTTAGTCTGGCTCTGTGAGCCTCAGTGATTAACACTGAACCCTATGGGAGGGGGAGCCTTAGTCTGGCTCTGTGAGCCTCAGTAATTAACACTGAACCCTATGGGAGCCTTAGTCTGGCTCTATGAGCCTCAGTGATTAACACTGAACCCTATGGGAGGGAGCCTTAGTCTGGCTCTGTGAGCCTCAGTGATTAACACTGAACCCTATGGGAGCCTTAGTCTGGCTCTATGAGCCTCAGTGATTAACACTGAACCCTATGGGAGCCTTAGTCTGGCTCTGTGAGCCTCAGTGATTAACACTGAACCCTATGGGAGCCTTAGTCTGGCTCTATGAGCCTCAGTGATTAACACTGAACCCTATGGGAGCCTTAGTCTGGCTCTATGAGCCTCAGTGATTAACACTGAACCCTATGGGAGCCTTAGTCTGGCTCTGTGAGCCTCAGTGATTAACACTGAACCCTATGGGAGCCTTAGTCTGGCTCTATGAGCCTCAGTGATTAACACTGAACCCTATGGGAGCCTTAGTCTGGCTCTATGAGCCTCAGTGATTAACACTGAACCCTATGGGAGCCTTAGTCTGGCTCTGTGAGCCTCAGTGATTAACACTGAACCCTATGGGAGCCTTAGTCTGGCTCTGTGAGCCTCAGTGATTAACACTGAACCCTATGGGAGCCTTAGTCTGGCTCTATGAGCCTCAATGATTAACACTGAACCCTATGGGAGCCTTAGTCTGGCTCTGTGAGCCTCAGTGATTAACACTGAACCCTATGGGAGAGGGAGCCTTAGTCTGGCTCTGTGAGCCTCAGTGATTAACACTGAACCCTATGGGAGCCTTAGTCTGGCTCTGTGAGCCTCAGTGATTAACACTGAACCCTATGGGAGCCTTAGTCTGGCTCTGTGAGCCTCAGTGATTAACACTGAACCCTATGGGAGCCTTAGTCTGGCTCTGTGAGCCTCAGTGATTAACGCTGAACCCTATGGGAGCCTTAGTCTGGCTCTATGAGCCTCAGTGATTAACACTGAACCCTATGGGAGCCTTAGTCTGGCTCTATGAGCCTCAGTGATTAACACTGAACCCTATGGGAGCCTTAGTCTGGCTCTGTGAGCCTCAGTGATTAACACTGAATCCTATGGGAGCCTTAGTCTGGCTCTGTGAGCCTCAGTGATTAACACTGAACCCTATGGGAGCCTTAGTCTGGCTCTATGAGCCTCAATGATTAACACTGAACCCTATGGGAGCCTTAGTTTGGCTCTGTGAGCCTCAGTGATTAACACTGAACCCTATGGGAGAGGGAGCCTTAGTCTGGCTCTGTGAGCCTCAGTGATTAACACTGAACCCTATGGGAGCCTTAGTCTGGCTCTATGAGCCTCAGTGATTAACACTGAACCCTATGGGAGCCTTGGTCTGGCTCTGTGAGTCTCAGTGATTAACACTGAACCCTATGGGAGCCTTAGTCTGGCTCTATGAGCCTCAGTGATTAACACTGAACCCTATGGGAGCCTTAGTCTGGCTCTGTGAGCCTCAGTGATTAACACTGAACCCTATGGGAGCCTTAGTCTGGCTCTGTGAGCCTCAGTGATTAACACTGAACCCTATGGGAGCCTTAGTCTGGCTCTATGAGCCTCAATGATTAACACTGAACCCTATGGGAGCCTTAGTCTGGCTCTGTGAGCCTCAGTGATTAACACTGAACCCTATGGGAGAGGGAGCCTTAGTCTGGCTCTGTGAGCCTCAGTGATTAACACTGAACCCTATGGGAGCCTTAGTCTGGCTCTATGAGCCTCAGTGATTAACACTGAACCCTATGGGAGCCTTAGTCTGGCTCTGTGAGCCTCAGTGATTAACACTGAACCCTATGGGAGCCTTAGTCTGGCTCTGTGAGCCTCAGTGATTAACACTGAACCCTATGGGAGCCTTAGTCTGGCTCTATGAGCCTCAGTGATTAACACTGAACCCTATGGGAGCCTTAGTCTGGCTCTATGAGCCTCAGTGATTAACACTGAACCCTATGGGAGCCTTAGTCTGGCTCTGTGAGCCTCAGTGATTAACACTGAACCCTATGGGAGCCTTAGTCTGGCTCTGTGAGCCTCAGTGATTAACACTGAACCCTATGGGAGCCTTAGTCTGGCTCTATGAGCCTCAATGATTAACACTGAACCCTATGGGAGCCTTAGTCTGGCTCTGTGAGCCTCAGTGATTAACACTGAACCCTATGGGAGAGGGAGCCTTAGTCTGGCTCTATGAGCCTCAGTGATTAACACTGAACCCTATGGGAGCCTTAGTCTGGCTCTATGAGCCTCAGTGATTAACACTGAACCCTATGGGAGCCTTGGTCTGGCTCTGTGAGTCTCAGTGATTAACACTGAACCCTATGGGAGCCTTAGTCTGGCTCTATGAGCCTCAGTGATTAACACTGAACCCTATGGGAGCCTTAGTCTGGCTCTGTGAGCCTCAGTGATTAACACTGAACCCTATGGGAGCCTTAGTCTGGCTCTGTGAGCCTCAGTGATTAACACTGAACCCTATGGGAGCCTTAGTCTGGCTCTGTGAGCCTCAGTGATTAACACTGAACCCTATGGGAGCCTTAGTCTGGCTCTATGAGCCTCAGAGATTAACACTGAACCCTATGGGAGGGAGCCATTCACTCACCCATCCATTATTCACTCATTCACTCACCAATCTTTTGACTGATTCACTCACCCATCCATTCACTCACCCATCCATTCACTCATTCATTCACTCACCCATCCATCCATTCACTCATTCATTCACTCACCCATCCATTCACTCATTCACTCACCCATCCATGCAATCATTCACTCACCAATCCATTCACTCATTCACTCACCCATCCATTCACTCATTCACTCACCCATCCATTCACTCACTCACCCATCCATTCACTCACCCACAAACTCAACCACTCACTCACCAGTTACTGACCAAGACGGTGAATTTTGGAACGTATTAATATTTATCAACAGTCTCGTGTTAGAGTGCAAACAAATGGTTAATTTACACAAATGTACAATTCGTATGATTATATATGCAATATATAATCTTTAAAACGTGTTAAATTATGGCAATCTGGATTGCATATTGCCTTGATTCTGGCAAGCGAAGCAGGGTGGGTGAGTGGGTGAGTGAGTGAGTGGATGGGTAAGTGGATGGGTGGGTGAGTGGGTGAGTGAGTGGATGGGTGAGTGGGTGAGTGAGTGAGTGAATGGGTGAGTGAGTGGGTGGGTAAGTGGATGGGTGAGTGGGTGAGTGAGTGGATGGATGAATGGGTGAGTGAGTGGATGGGTAAGTGGATGGGTGAGTGGGTGGGTGAGTGGGTGAGTGGATGGGTGGGTGAGTGGATGAGTGAGTGGATGACTTGGTGAGTGAGTGGATGAGTGTGCAAGCCGCTAAACCACCAGTGTCCAACGATCACACACACACAGACAAAAGTCCCCCGTGTAGCATCTAACAGGCTGTAGGGGCAAGTGCTGTTAGTAGCGAGTAGCAGCACCTACACACACAGACAAAGATCCCCCGTGTAGCCTCTAACAGGCTGTAGGGGCAAGTGCTGTTAGTAGCGAGTAGCAGCACCTACACACACAGACAAAGATCCCCCGTGTAGCCTCTAACAGGCTGTAGGGGCAAGTGCTGTTAGTAGCGAGTAGCAGCACCTACACACAGACAAAGATCCCCCGTGTAGCCTCTAACAGGCTGTAGGGGCAAGTGCTGTTAGTAGCGAGTAGCAGCACCTACACACACAGACAAAGATCCCCCGTGTAGCCTCTAACAGGCTGTAGGGGCAAGTGCTGTTAGTAGCGAGTAGCAGCACCTACACACACACAGATAAAGCTCCCCCGTGTAGCCTCTAACAGGCTGTAGGGGCAAGTGCTGTTAGTAGCGAGTAGCAGCACCTACACACACAGACAAAGATCCCCCGTGTAGCCTCTAACAGGCTGTAGGGGCAAGTGCTGTCAGCAGCAGCAGCGTCTATGAAGGCTACCGGCACTGTGGCTACACACACAGAGGGGGTGGGTGGTCAGCACCACCACGCCCGGCCGCCTTTGTCTCTCTCCCAGTGCTTGCGATGTTCACTGCACTACACCACCACCACCGCTACACCACCACCACTACACCAGGTGACTCATTTGAGGCTGAGTCGACCTAGGAGAGGTCGCAGGACCGGTTCAGAGAATCGCCATCGCTGGTGGTGGTGTTGGCCGTGAGCGGGAATCGAACTCAGGTGGCCGGGTTCGTAGCGCAGCGTAGCGCTCACCACTACACCCACCACTCCCCACACTCACACACAGACACATACATAAAGACACACACACATACATACACACACATATACAACAACAACCGCCATTCACCACTAAGTGGCGGTGACGTCAACAGGACGCTTGTGCCAGGCTAGGTGCACGTTGAGGCCACGTGAAGTGTCGAACGCCCGCTGGCAGGAGGTCACGGGGCAGACCCAGGTGCCACGGGTCGACTGACTGAGATGGCTGGCTGATGCACCACCTGTGTCCCCTACTGTGCCAACCTGCTGTGCTTTAGCCACCCGGCGCTCCGCTCGTTGTTGTGAGCGTCGCTCCTCCGCCCTCCGTTGTTGTTGGAGGGCGACTGCCTCCAACTGCCCAGTAGCAGCGTCCTTCACGAGCCTCCTCCTCCACAGAGGCCGATCTTGACACCGCTGGTACCAGTCATCGGCAAGTCCACTCAGCTCCACGTCCTCCTGTACCACATCACTCCATCTCTTCTCTAGCCCGTGTCACTCACTCACCCACTCACCCATCACTCCATCTCTTCTCTAGCCTGTGTCACTCACCCACTCACCCACTGACCCATCACTCCATCTCTTCTCTAGCCCGTGTCACCAACTCACCCACCCACTGACCCATCACTCCATCTCTTCTCTATCCCGTGTCACCAACTCACCCACACACTCACCCACTGACCCATCACTCCATCTCTTCTCTAGCCCGTGTCACTCACTCACTCACCCACTCACCCATCACTCCATCTCTTCTCCAGCCCGTGCCGCGCCCGTTTAGCCCCCTCGATCCGGCCGAACAAAAGCTGTTTCGGCATGCGGTGGCTGGGCATGCGGGCTACATGACCCAGCCATCGCAGCCTTGCCTGCCGGAGGAGCTCACCGATTGGACTTTGTCCAGATCTTTCAAGGATTTGTGAGCAACCGATGAAAAGATATTGTCGCCCGACTGATTCGGAGTGAGACCTCTGCTGTTAAACTGGAGCCGGTCATGAGCACACTGCCCAGGTATGGGAAACTCTCCACTCTCTCCACAACTGCCCCATCACCGATTGTGAGTTGTGTGTGTGAGCGCACACATGCTCACACACGCGCTTACACACACACACACACACGCGCGCGCTCACGCTCACACACTCACACACACGCACACACACACTCACTCACACACTCACACACACACTCACTCACACACACTCACTCACACACACTCACTAACACTCACACACACACTAACACACACTAACACTAACACACACTAACACTAACACACACTAACACTAACACACACACTCACACACACACTCACTAACACTCACACTCACACACACTCACTAACACTCACACACACTCACACACTCACACACACACTCACTAACACTCACACACACACTAACACACACTAACACTCACACACACACTAACACACACTAACACTAACACACACACACACTCACTAACACTCACACACACTCACACACTAACACACACACACACTCACACACACACTCACACACACACACTAACACACACACACTAACACACACACACTAACACACACACACACGCTCACACACACACTCACACACACTCACTAACACTAACACACACTCACTAACACACACATACACTAACACACACTAACACACACTCACACACACACACACACTAACACACACTAACACTAACACACTCACACACTCCCACACACTAACACACACTAACACTCACACACTCACTAACACACACTCACACACACTCACTAACACTAACACACACTCACACACACACACTCACACACACTAACACACACTAACACTAACACACACACACTCACACACACACTCACACACTCACACACACTAACACACACCAACACTCACACACTCACTAACACACACTCACACACACTAACACACACTCACACACACAAACACACACTCACACACACTAACACACACTCACACACACACTAACACACACACACTAACACACACACACTCACACACTCACTCACACACTCACTCACACACTCACTAACACACACACACGCTCACACTCACTAACACTCACACACACACTCACTAACACTCACACACACACTCACTAACACTCACACACACTCACACACACTAACACACACACACTCACTAACACACACACTAACACACACTCACTCACTAACACTCACACTAACACACTCACTAACACACACTAACACTCACTAACACTAACACACACACACTAACACACACACTAACACACACTCACACACTCACTAACACACACACTAACACTCACTAACACTAACACACACTCACTAACACTCACACTAACACACTCACTAACACACACTCACACACACTAACACACACTAACACACACACACTAACACACACTCACACACACACTAACACACACTAACACACACTCACTAACACACACACTAACACTCACTAACACTAACACACACTAACACACACTAACACTCACTCACTAACACACACTCACTAACACACACTAACACACACTCACACACACACTAACACACACTAACACACACACACACTCACACACTCACACACACACACTAACACACACTCACACACTCACTAACACACACTAACACACACTAACACACACACACACTAACACACACTAACACTCACTAACACACACACACACACACTAACACACACACACTAACACACACTAACACTAACACTCACTAACACACACTAACACACTCACTAACACTAACACTCACTCACTAACACTCACACTAACACACTTACTAACACTAACACTCACTCACTAACACTCACACTAACACACTTACTAACACTAACACTCACACTAACACTCACTAACACTAACACACACTAACACTAACTCACACACACACAAACACTCACTAACACACACTAAGACACACTAACACTCACACTAACACACTCACTAACACACACACTAACACACACTAACACTAACACTCACTAACACTCACTCACACTAACACACTCACTAACACTAACACTCACTCACTAACACTCACACACTAACACACACTCACTAACACACTCACACACACTAACACACACACTAACACTAACACACTCACACACTAACACACACTCACTAACACACACACTAACACTCACTAACACACACTCACTAACACTAACACACTCACACTCACTAACACACACACACTCACTAACACTCACTAACACACACACTAACACACACACACACTAACACACACTCACACTCTCACTAACACACACACTAACACTCACTAACACTAACACACACTAACACTCACACTAACACACACACTCACACACTAACACACACTCACTAACACACACACACTAACACACACTCACTAACACTAACACACTCACTAACACACACACTCACTAACACTCACTAACACACACACTAACACTCACTAACACACACACTAAC
The DNA here is from genome assembly GCF_048934315.1 of Petromyzon marinus. Lineage (NCBI taxonomy): Eukaryota > Metazoa > Chordata > Hyperoartia > Petromyzontiformes > Petromyzontidae > Petromyzon > Petromyzon marinus. Next base: position 5,074,158 of record NC_133749.1, on the reverse strand, counting down.
ACTCACACACTAACTAACACACTCACACACACTAACACTCACACTAACACACACACACTAACACACACTAACTAACACACTCACTAACACTCACTAACACTCACACTAACACACACACTAACACACTTACTAACACTAACACACTCACTCACACGTTGGGGACGACCCTACCCCTGCCCCCCCCCTCCCCCCCTGCCCCCCCCTGCCCCCCCTGCCCCCCCTGCCCCCCCCCAAGCCCCCCTCGTAGCCAGCGTGGCTCTCTTTGTGCGCTGTGCGTAGGGTCGCACAATGAACACGGCGAAGGCGAGCAACGTGGCCGCCTGGACAGCCGCCAACGTGAAGAAGTAAAGATGGAGGCGGGAGTCGTTGATGTTTCCTGTCCAGCGTACACGCAGACACACACACACAGACACACACACACAGACACACACATACACACACTCATACACACATACACACATTCAGTCATACACACACACATACAGTCACACACATACAGACACACACACATACAGACACACACACACAGACACACATATACACACATACACACACTCAGTCATACACACATACATACATTCACTCAGTCATACACACACACATACAGACACACACATACACACATTCACTCAGTCATACACACACACATACACACACTCAGTCATACACACACACATACAGTCACACACATACAGACACACACACATACAGACACACACACAGACACACATATACACACATACACACACTCAGTCATACACACATACATACATTCACTCAGTCATACACACACATACACACATACACACACACACAGACACATTCACACACTCAGTCATACACACACACTCATATACATACATACACAGACACACACATACACACACTCAGTCATACACACATACATACACATACATACACACACATACACACATACATACACATACACACACAGACACATACACACATACATACACATACATACACACATACACACATACATACACATACACACACAGACACATACACACATACATACACATACATACACACACATACACACATACATACACATACACACACAGACACATACACACATACATACACATACATACACACACATACACACACAGACACATACACACATACATACACATACATACACACACATACACACATGCATACACATACACACACAGACACATACACACATACATACACATACATACACACACATACACACATACATACACATACACACACAGACACATACACACATACATACACATACATACACACACATACACACATACATACACATACATACACATACACACACACACATACACACACATACACACACATACACACACATACATACACATACACACACATACACACACATACAGACACACACACACATACACACATACACACTCATACACACATACACACTCATACACACTCAGTCACACACACACATACACACACACACTCATACACATACATACACACACACTCATATACATACATACACACACTCAGTCACACACACACACATACACACTCATACACACATACACACACACTCACATACAGACACACACACACATACACACATACACACTCGTACACACATACACACTCATACACACTCAGTCACACACACACATACACACACACACATACAGACACACACATACACACATTCACTCAGTCATACACACACACATACACACACACAGTCATACACACACATACATACACATACATACACATACAGACACACACATACATTCACTCAGTCATACACACACACATACAGTCACACACATACACACACTCAGTCACACACACATACACACACACACACACTCATATACATACATACACACAGACACACACACAGTCACACACATACATACACATACATACACATACAGACACACACATACACACAGACACACTCATATACATACATACACATACAGACACATACATACATACATTCACTCAGTCATACACACACACATACAGACACATACATACATACATTCACTCAGTCATACACACACACATACAGACACATACATACATACATTCACTCAGTCATACACACACACATACAGACACATACATACATTCACTCAGTCATACACACACATACACACACACTCATATACATACATACACACACAGACATACATACACATACATACACACATACATACATTCACTCACTCACATACACACATACACACTCAGTCACACACACACACTCATATACATACATACACACACATACACATACATACACACACATACATACACACATACAGACACACTCAGTCACACACACATATACACACATACACACTCATACACACATACACACACATACACACTCATACACACATACACACACACTCACATTCACATACATACATACACACATACACACTCATACACACATACACACGCAGACACACTCAGTCACACACACACATACACATACAGACACACACACACACTCATATACATACATACACATACATACACACACATACATACATTCACTCACTCACATACACACTCACACACACTCAGTCACACACAGACACACACTCAGTCATACATACACACATACATACACACACACATACACAGTCACTCACACAATCACTCATACATACACACATACACAGTCACTCACACACTCATACACACATACACACACTCATACACACACTCACTCATACACACACTCACTCATACACTCACTCACACATACACTCACTCTTACATTCACACATACACACACACACACTCATACACTCACTCAAACACTCACTCACCCATACACTCACTCACTCATACACTCACTCATACACTCACTCACTCATACACTCACTCATACACTCACTCATACACTCACTCACTCATACACTCACTCACTCACACACTCACTCACTCAAACACTCATACACTCACTCATACACTGACACACTCACACACTCACTGACACACACTCACTGAAAGCTACTTGCCCCTACAGCCCTGCTAGAGGGCTACCTGGGGGAGCTTTGTCTGTGTGTGACAGCCACTTGCCCTTACAGCCCTGCTAGAGGCTACCTAGGGGAGCTTTGTGTGACAGACACTTGCCCCTACAGCCCTGCTAGAGGCTACCTGGGGGAGCTTTGTCTGTGTGTGACAGCCACTTGCCCCTCCTACAGCCCTGCTAGAGGGCTACCTGGGGGAGCTTTGTCTCTGTGTGACAGCCACTTGCCCCTACAGCCCTGCTAGAGGCTACCTGGGGGAGCTTTGTCTGTGTGTGACAGCCACTTGCCCCTCCTACAGCCCTGCTAGAGAGGCTACCTGGGGGAGCTTTGTCTGTGTGTGACAGCCACTTGCCCCTCCTACAGCCCTGCTAGAGGCTACCTAGGGGAGCTTTGTGTGACAGACACTTGCCCCTACAGCCCTGCTAGAGAGGCTACCTGGGGGAGCTTTGTCTGTGTGTGTGACAGCCACTTGCCCCTCCTACAGCCCTGCTAGAGGCTACCTGGGGGAGCTTTGTCTGTGTGTGACATCCACTTGCCCCTACAGCCCTGCTAGAGAGCTACCTGGGGGAGCTTTGTCTGTGTGTGACAGCCACTTGCCCCTCCTACAGCCCTGCTAGAGAGGCTACCTGGGGGAGCTTTGTCTGTGTGTGTCAGCCACTTGCCCCTCCTACAGCCCTGCTAGAGAGGCTACCTGGGGGAGCTTTGTCTGTGTGTGACAGCCACTTGCCCCTCCTACAGCCCTGCTAGAGAAGCTACCTGGGGGAGCTTTGTCTGTGTGTGACAGCCACTTGCCCTTACAGCCCTGCTAGAGGCCTACCTGGGGGAGCTTTGTCTGTGTGTGACAGCCACTTGCTCTTACAGCCCTGCCAGAGGCCTACCTGGGGGAGCTTTGTCTGTGTGTGACAGCCACTTGCCCCTCCTACAGCCCTGCTAGAGAGGCTACCTGGGGGAGCTTTGTCTGTGTGTGACAGCCACTTGCCCTTACAGCCCTGCTAGAGGCTACCTGGGGGAGCTTTGTGTGACAGACACTTGCCCCTACAGCCCTGCGAGAGGCTACCTGGGGGAGCTTTGTCTGTGTGTGACAGCCACTTGCCCCTACAGCCCTGCTAGAGAGGCTACCTAGGGGAGCTTTGTGTGTGACAGCCACTTGCCCCTCCTACAGCCCTGCTAGAGAGGCTACCTAGGGGAGCTTTGTCTGTGTGTGACAGCCACTTGCCCCTACAGCCCTGCTAGAGGCCTACCTGGGGGAGCTTTGTCTGTGTGTGACAGCCACTTGCCCCTCCTACAGCCCTGCTAGAGGCTACCTGGGGGAGCTTTGTCTGTGTGTGACAGCCACTTGCCCCTCCTACAGCCCTGCTAGAGAGGCTACCTAGGGGAGCTTTGTCTGTGTGTGACAGCCACTTGCCCCTACAGCCCTGCTAGAGGCCTACCTGGGGGAGCTTTGTCTGTGTGTGACAGCCACTTGCCCCTCCTACAGCCCTGCTAGAGGCTACCTGGGGGAGCTTTGTCTGTGTGTGACAGCCACTTGCCCCTCCTACAGCCCTGCTAGAGGCTACCTGGGGGAGCTTTGTCTGTGTGTGACAGCCACTTGCCCCTCCTACAGCCCTGCTAGAGGCCTACCTGGGGGAGCTTTGTCTGTGTGTGACAGCCACTTGCCCCTACAGCCCTGCTAGAGGGATACCAGGGGGAGCTTTGTCTGTGTGACAGACACTTGCCCCTCCTACAGCCCTGCTAGAGGCTACCTGGGGGAGCTTTGTCTGTGTGTGACAGCCACTTGCCCCTACCTACAGCCCTGCTAGAGAGGCTACCTGGGGGAGCTTTGTCTGTGTGTGACAGCCACTTTTCCCTCCTACAGCCCTGCTAGAGAGGCTACCTGGGGGAGCTTTGTCTGTGTGTGACAGCCACTTGCCCCTCCTACAGCCCTGCTAGAGAGCTACCTGGGGGAGCTTTGTCTGTGTGTGACAGCCACTTGCCCCTCCTACAGCCCTGCTAGAGAGGCTACCTGGGGGAGCTTTGTCTGTGTGTGACAGCCACTTGCGCCTCCTACAGCCCTGCTAGAGAGGCTATCTGGGGGAGCTTTGTCTGTGTGTGACAGCCACTTGCCCCTACAGCCCTGCTAGAGGCTACCTGGGGGAGCTTTGTCTGTGTGTGACAGCCACTTGCCCTTACAGCCCTGCTAGAGAGGCTACCTGGGGGAGCTTTGTCTGTGTGTGACAGCCACTTGCCCCTCCTACAGCCCTGCTAGAGAGGCTACCTGGGGGAGCTTTGTCTGTGTGTGACAGCCACTTGCCCCTCCTACAGCCCTGCTAGAGAGGCTACCTGGGGGAGCTTTGTCTGTGTGTGACAGCCACTTGCCCCTCCTACAGCCCTGCTAGAGGGCTACCTGGGGGAGCTTTGTCTGTGTGTGACAGCCACTTGCCCCTCCTACAGCCCTGCTAGAGAGGCTACCTGGGGGAGCTTTGTCTGTGTGTGACAGCCACTTGCCCCTAGAGCCCTGCTAGAGAGCTACCCGGGGGAGCTTTGTCTGTTTGTGACAGCCACTTGCCCCTCCTACAGCCCTGCTAGAGAGGCTACCTGGGGGAGCTTTGTCTGTGTGTGACAGCCACTTGCCCCTCCTACAGCCCTGCTAGAGAGGCTACCTGGGGGAGCTTTGTCTGTGTGTGACAGCCACTTGCCCCTCCTACAGCCCTCCTAGAGGCCTACCTGGGGGAGCTTTGTGTGTGACAGCCACTTGCCCCTCTTACAGCCCTGCTAGAGAGCTACCTGGGGGAGCTTTGTCTGTGTGTGACAGCCACTTGCCCCTCCTACAGCCCTGCTAGAGAGGCTACCTAGGGGAGCTTTGTCTCTGTGTGTGACAGCCACTTGCCCCTCCTACAGCCCTGCTAGAGAGGCTACCTGGGGGAGCTTTGTCTGTGTGTGACTGCCACTTGCCCCTCCTACAGCCCTGCTAGAGAGGCTACCTGGGGGAGCTTTGTCTGTGTGTGACAGCCACTTGCCCCTACAGCCCTGCTAGAGGCCTACCTGGGGGAGCATTGTCTGTGTGTGACAGCCACTTGCCCCTCCTACAGCCCTGCTAGAGAGGCTACCTGGGGGAGCTTTGTCTGTGTGTGACAGCCACTTGCCCCTAGAGCCCTGCTAGAGAGCTACCCGGGGGAGCTTTGTCTGTTTGTGACAGCCACTTGCCCCTCCTACAGCCCTGCTAGAGAGGCTACCTGGGGGAGCTTTGTCTGTGTGTGAGAGCCACTTGCCCCTCCTACAGCCCTGCTAGAGAGGCTACCTGGGGGAGCTTTGTCTGTGTGTGACAGCCACTTGCCCCTCCTACAGCCCTGCTAGAGGCCTACCTGGGGGAGCTTTATCTGTGTGTGACAGCCACTTGCCCCTACAACCCTGCTAGAGGCTACCTGGGGGAGCTTTGTCTGTGTGTGACAGCCACTTGCCCCTACAGCCCTGCTAGAGGCCTACCTGGGGGAGCTTTGTCTGTGTGTGACAGCCACTTCCCCTACAGCCCTGCTAGATGGCAACCTGGGGGAGCTTTGTCTGTGTGACAGACACTTGCCCCTCCTACAGCCCTGCTAGAGGCTACCTGGGGGAGCTTTGTCTGTGTGTGACAGCCACTTGCCCCTACCTACAGCCCTGCTAGAGAGGCTACCTGGGGGAGCTTTGTCTGTGTGTGACAGCCACTTTTCCCTCCTACAGCCCTGCTAGAGAGGCTACCTGGGGGAGCTTTGTCTGTGTGTGACAGCCACTTGCCCCTCCTACAGCCCTGCTAGAGAGCTACCTGGGGGAGCTTTGTCTGTGTGTGACAGCCACTTGCCCCTCCTACAGCCCTGCTAGAGAGGCTACCTGGGGGAGCTTTGTCTGTGTGTGACAGCCACTTGCCCCTCCTACAGCCCTCCTAGAGGCCTACCTGGGGGAGCTTTGTGTGTGACAGCCACTTGCCCCTCTTACAGCCCTGCTAGAGAGCTACCTGGGGGAGCTTTGTCTGTGTGTGACAGCCACTTGCCCCTCCTACAGCCCTGCTAGAGAGGCTACCTAGGGGAGCTTTGTCTCTGTGTGTGACAGCCACTTGCCCCTCCTACAGCCCTGCTAGAGAGGCTACCTGGGGGAGCTTTGTCTGTGTGTGACTGCCACTTGCCCCTCCTACAGCCCTGCTAGAGAGGCTACCTGGGGGAGCTTTGTCTGTGTGTGACAGCCACTTGCCCCTACAGCCCTGCTAGAGGCCTACCTGGGGGAGCTTTGTCTGTGTGTGACAGCCACTTGCCCCTCCTACAGCCCTGCTAGAGAGGCTACCTGGGGGAGCTTTGTCTGTGTGTGACAGCCACTTGCCCCTAGAGCCCTGCTAGAGAGCTACCCGGGGGAGCTTTGTCTGTTTGTGACAGCCACTTGCCCCTCCTACAGCCCTGCTAGAGAGGCTACCTGGGGGAGCTTTGTCTGTGTGTGAGAGCCACTTGCCCCTCCTACAGCCCTGCTAGAGAGGCTACCTGGGGGAGCTTTGTCTGTGTGTGACAGCCACTTGCCCCTCCTACAGCCCTGCTAGAGGCCTACCTGGGGGAGCTTTGTGTGTGACAGCCACTTGCCCCTCTTACAGCCCTGCTAGAGAGCTACCTGGGGGAGCTTTGTCTGTGTGTGACAGCCACTTGCCCCTCCTACAGCCCTGCTAGAGGCCTACCTGGGGGAGCTTTATCTGTGTGTGACAGCCACTTGCCCCTACAGCCCTGCTAGAGGCTACCTGGGGGAGCTTTGTCTGTGTGTGACAGCCACTTGCCCCTCCTACAGCCCTCCTAGAGGCCTACCTGGGGGAGCTTTGTGTGTGACAGCCACTTGCCCCTCTTACAGCCCTGCTAGAGAGCTACCTGGGGGAGCTTTGTCTGTGTGTGACAGCCACTTGCCCCTCCTACAGCCCTGCTAGAGAGGCTACCTAGGGGAGCTTTGTCTCTGTGTGTGACAGCCACTTGCCCCTCCTACAGCCCTGCTAGAGAGGCTACCTGGGGGAGCTTTGTCTGTGTGTGACTGCCACTTGCCCCTCCTACAGCCCTGCTAGAGAGGCTACCTGGGGGAGCTTTGTCTGTGTGTGACAGCCACTTGCCCCTACAGCCCTGCTAGAGGCCTACCTGGGGGAGCTTTGTCTGTGTGTGACAGCCACTTGCCCCTCCTACAGCCCTGCTAGAGAGGCTACCTGGGGGAGCTTTGTCTGTGTGTGACAGCCACTTGCCCCTAGAGCCCTGCTAGAGAGCTACCCGGGGGAGCTTTGTCTGTTTGTGACAGCCACTTGCCCCTCCTACAGCCCTGCTAGAGAGGCTACCTGGGGGAGCTTTGTCTGTGTGTGAGAGCCACTTGCCCCTCCTACAGCCCTGCTAGAGAGGCTACCTGGGGGAGCTTTGTCTGTGTGTGACAGCCACTTGCCCCTCCTACAGCCCTGCTAGAGGCCTACCTGGGGGAGCTTTGTGTGTGACAGCCACTTGCCCCTCTTACAGCCCTGCTAGAGAGCTACCTGGGGGAGCTTTGTCTGTGTGTGACAGCCACTTGCCCCTCCTACAGCCCTGCTAGAGGCCTACCTGGGGGAGCTTTATCTGTGTGTGACAGCAACTTGCCCCTACAGCCCTGCTAGAGGCTACCTAGGGGAGCTTTGTCTGTGTGTGACAGCCACTTGCCCCTACAGCCCTGCTAGAGGCCTACCTGGGGGAGCTTTGTCTGTGTGTGACAGCCACTTCCCCTACAGCCCTGCTAGATGGCTACCTGGGGGAGCTTTGTCTGTGTGACAGACACTTGCCCCTCCTACAGCCCTGCTAGAGGCTACCTGGGGGAGCTTTGTCTGTGTGTGACAGCCACTTGCCCCTACCTACAGCCCTGCTAGAGAGGCTACCTGGGGGAGCTTTGTCTGTGTGTGACAGCCACTTTTCCCTCCTACAGCCCTGCTAGAGAGGCTACCTGGGGGAGCTTTGTCTGTGTGTGACAGCCACTTGCCCCTCCTACAGCCCTGCTAGAGAGCTACCTGGGGGAGCTTTGTCTGTGTGTGACAGCCACTTGCCCCTCCTACAGCCCTGCTAGAGAGGCTACCTGGGGGAGCTTTGTCTGTGTGTGACAGCCACTTGCCCCTCCTACAGCCCTCCTAGAGGCCTACCTGGGGGAGCTTTGTGTGTGACAGCCACTTGCCCCTCTTACAGCCCTGCTAGAGAGCTACCTGGGGGAGCTTTGTCTGTGTGTGACAGCCACTTGCCCCTCCTACAGCCCTGCTAGAGAGGCTACCTAGGGGAGCTTTGTCTCTGTGTGTGACAGCCACTTGCCCCTCCTACAGCCCTGCTAGAGAGGCTACCTGGGGGAGCTTTGTCTGTGTGTGACTGCCACTTGCCCCTCCTACAGCCCTGCTAGAGAGGCTACCTGGGGGAGCTTTGTCTGTGTGTGACAGCCACTTGCCCCTACAGCCCTGCTAGAGGCCTACCTGGGGGAGCTTTGTCTGTGTGTGACTGCCACTTGCCCCTCCTACAGCCCTGCTAGAGAGGCTACCTGGGGGAGCTTTGTCTGTGTGTGACAGCCACTTGCCCCTACAGCCCTGCTAGAGGCCTACCTGGGGGAGCTTTGTCTGTGTGTGACAGCCACTTGCCCCTCCTACAGCCCTGCTAGAGAGGCTACCTGGGGGAGCTTTGTCTGTGTGTGACAGCCACTTGCCCCTTCTACAGCCCTGCTAGAGAGGCTACCTGGGGGAGCTTTGTCTGTGTGTGACAGCCACTTGCCCCTCCTACAGCCCTGCTAGAGAGGCTACCTGGGGGAGCTTTGTCTGTGTGTGACAGCCACTTGCCCCTCCTACAGCCCTGCTAGAGAGGCTACCTGGGGGAGCTTTGTCTCTGTGTGTGACAGCCACTTGCCCCTCCTACAGCCCTGCTAGAGTCCTACCTGGGGCAGCTTTGTCTGTGTGTGACAGCCACTTGCCCTTACAGCCCTGCTAGAGGCCTACCTGGGGGAGCTTTGTCTGTGTGTGTGACAGCCACTTGCCCCTCCTACAGCCCTGCTAGAGAGGCTACCTGGGGGAGCTTTGTCTGTGTGTGACAGCCACTTGCCCCTCCTACAGCCCTGCTAGAGAGGCTACCTGGGGGAGCTTTGTCTGTGTGTGACAGCCACTTGCCCCTAGAGCCCTGCTAGAGAGCTACCCGGGGGAGCTTTGTCTGTTTGTGACAGCCACTTGCCCCTCCTACAGCCCTGCTAGAGAGGCTACCTGGGGGAGCTTTGTCTGTGTGTGAGAGCCACTTGCCCCTCCTACAGCCCTGCTAGAGAGGCTACCTGGGGGAGCTTTGTCTGTGTGTGACAGCCACTTGCCCCTCCTACAGCCCTGCTAGAGGCCTACCTGGGGGAGCTTTGTGTGTGACAGCCACTTGCCCCTCTTACAGCCCTGCTAGAGAGCTACCTGGGGGAGCTTTGTCTGTGTGTGACAGCCACTTGCCCCTCCTACAGCCCTGCTAGAGGCCTACCTGGGGGAGCTTTATCTGTGTGTGACAGCCACTTGCCCCTACAGCCCTGCTAGAGGCTACCTAGGGGAGCTTTGTCTGTGTGTGACAGCCACTTGCCCCTACAGCCCTGCTAGAGGCCTACCTGGGGGAGCTTTGTCTGTGTGTGACAGCCACTTCCCCTACAGCCCTGCTAGATGGCTACCTGGGGGAGCTTTGTCTGTGTGACAGACACTTGCCCCTCCTACAGCCCTGCTAGAGGCTACCTGGGGGAGCTTTGTCTGTGTGTGACAGCCACTTGCCCCTACCTACAGCCCTGCTAGAGAGGCTACCTGGGGGAGCTTTGTCTGTGTGTGACAGCCACTTTTCCCTCCTACAGCCCTGCTAGAGAGGCTACCTGGGGGAGCTTTGTCTGTGTGTGACAGCCACTTGCCCCTCCTACAGCCCTGCTAGAGAGCTACCTGGGAGAGCTTTGTCTGTGTGTGACAGCCACTTGCCCCTCCTACAGCCCTGCTAGAGAGGCTACCTGGGGGAGCTTTGTCTGTGTGTGACAGCCACTTGCCCCTCCTACAGCCCTCCTAGAGGCCTACCTGGGGGAGCTTTGTGTGTGACAGCCACTTGCCCCTCTTACAGCCCTGCTAGAGAGCTACCTGGGGGAGCTTTGTCTGTGTGTGACAGCCACTTGCCCCTCCTACAGCCCTGCTAGAGAGGCTACCTAGGGGAGCTTTGTCTCTGTGTGTGACAGCCACTTGCCCCTCCTACAGCCCTGCTAGAGAGGCTACCTGGGGGAGCTTTGTCTGTGTGTGACTGCCACTTGCCCCTCCTACAGCCCTGCTAGAGAGGCTACCTGGGGGAGCTTTGTCTGTGTGTGACAGCCACTTGCCCCTACAGCCCTGCTAGAGGCCTACCTGGGGGAGCTTTGTCTGTGTGTGACTGCCACTTGCCCCTCCTACAGCCCTGCTAGAGAGGCTACCTGGGGGAGAGCTTTGTCTGTGTGTGACAGCCACTTGCCCCTCCTACAGCCCTGCTAGAGAGGCTACCTGGGGGAGCTTTGTCTGTGTGTGACAGCCACTTGCCCCTCCTACAGCCCTGCTAGAGAGGCTACCTGGGGGAGCTTTGTCTGTGTGTGACAGCCACTTGCCCCTCCTACAGCCCTGCTAGAGAGGCTACCTGGGGGAGCTTTGTCTGTGTGTGACAGCCACTTGCCCCTCCTACAGCCCTGCTAGAGAGGCTACCTGGGGGAGCTTTGTCTCTGTGTGTGACAGCCACTTGCCCCTCCTACAGCCCTGCTAGAGTCCTACCTGGGGCAGCTTTGTCTGTGTGTGACAGCCACTTGCCCTTACAGCCCTGCTAGAGGCCTACCTGGGGGAGCTTTGTCTGTGTGTGTGACAGCCACTTGCCCCTCCTACAGCCCTGCTAGAGAGGCTACCTGGGGGAGCTTTGTCTGTGTGTGACAGCCACTTGCCCCTCCTACAGCCCTGCCAGAGAGGCTACCTGGGGGAGCTTTGTCTGTGTGTGTGACAGCCACTTGCCCCTACAGCCCTGCTAGAGGTCTACCTGGGGGAGCTTTGTCTGTGTGTGACAGCCACTTGCCCCTCCTACAGCCCTGCTAGAGAGGCTACCTGGGGGAGCTTTGTCTGTGTGTGACAGCCACTTGCCCCTCCTACAGCCCTGCTAGAGGCTACCTAGGGGAGCTTTGTGTGACAGACACTTGCCCCTACAGCCCTGCTAGAGGCCTACCTGGGGGAGCTTTGTGTGTGACAGCCACTTGCCCCTCTTACAGCCCTGCTAGAAGCTACCTGGGGGAGCTTTGTCTGTGTGTGTGACAGCCACTTGCCCCTCCTACAGCCCTGCTAGAGAGGCTACCTGGGGGAGCTTTGTCTGTGTGTGTGACAGCCACTTGCCCCTCCTACAGCCCTGCTAGAGAGGCTACCTGGGGGAGCTTTGTCTGTGTGTGACAGCCACTTGCGCCTCCTACAGCCCTGCCAGAGAGGCTACCTGGGGGAGAGCTTTGTCTGTGTGTGACAGCCACTTGCCCCTCCTACAGCCCTGCCAGAGAGGCTACCTGGGGGAGCTTTGTCTGTGTGTGACTGCCACTTGCCCCTCCTACAGCCCTGCTAGAGAGGCTACCTGGGGGAGCTTTGTCTGTGTGTGACAGCCACTTGCCCCTCCTACAGCCCTGCTAGAGAGGCTACCTGGGGGAGCTTTGTCTGTGTGTGACAGCCACTTGCCCCTCCTACAGCCCTGCTAGAGAGGCTACCTGGGGGAGCTTTGTCTGTGTGTGACAGCCACTTGCCCCTCCTACAGCCCTGCTAGAGAGGCTACCTGGGGGAGCTTTGTCTCTGTGTGTGACAGCCACTTGCCCCTCCTACAGCCCTGCTAGAGTCCTACCTGGGGCAGCTTTGTCTGTGTGTGACAGCCACTTGCCCTTACAGCCCTGCTAGAGGCCTACCTGGGGGAGCTTTGTCTGTGTGTGTGACAGCCACTTGCCCCTCCTACAGCCCTGCTAGAGAGGCTACCTGGGGGAGCTTTGTCTGTGTGTGACAGCCACTTGCCCCTCCTACAGCCCTGCTAGAGGCTACCTAGGGGAGCTTTGTGTGACAGACACTTGCCCCTACAGCCCTGCTAGAGGCCTACCTGGGGGAGCTTTGTGTGTGACAGCCACTTGCCCCTCTTACAGCCCTGCTAGAGGCCTACCTAGGGGAGCTTTGTCTGTGTGTGACAGCCACTTGCCCCTCCTACAGCCCTGCTAGAGAGGCTACCTGGGGGAGCTTTGTCTGTGTGTGACAGCCACTTGCCCCTCCTACAGCCCTGCTAGAGAGGCTACCTGGGGGAGCTTTGTCTGTGTGTGACAGCCACTTGCCCCTCTTACAGCCCTGCTAGAGGCCTTCCTAGGGGAGCTTTGTCTGTGTGTGACAGCCACTTGCCCCTCCTACAGCCCTGCTAGAGAGGCTACCTGGGGGAGCTTTGTCTGTGTGTGACAGCCACTTGCCCCTACAGCCCTGCTAGAGGCCTACCTGGGGGAGCTTTGTCTGTGTGTGACAGCCACTTGCCCCTCCTACAGCCCTGCTAGAGAGGCTACCTGGGGGAGCTTTGTCTGTGTGTGACAGCCACTTGCCCCTCCTACAGCCCTGCCAGAGAGGCTACCTGGGGGAGCTTTGTCTGTGTGTGACAGCCACTTGCCCCTCCTACAGCCCTGTCAGAGAAGCTACCTGGGGAGCTTTGTCTCTGTGTGACAGCCACTTGCCCCTCCTACAGCCCTGCCAGAGAGGCTACCTGGGGGAGCTTTGTCTGTGTGTGACAGCCACTTGCCCCTACAGCCCTGCTAGAGGCTACCTGGGGGAGCTTTGTCTGTGTGTGACAGCCACTTGCCCCTCTTACAGCCCTGCTAGAGGCCTACCTGGGGGAGCTTTGTGTGACAGACACTTGCCCCTACAGCCCTGCTAGAGGCCTACCTGGGGGAGAGCTTTGTCTGTGTGTGACAGCCACTTGCCCCTCTTACAGCCCTGCCAGAGAGGCTACCTGGGGGAGCTTTGTCTCTGTGTGTGGTGAGCAGGGAGCCTCACCGCCCGCCGCCCCTGTGACCCCCCAGCACTCACCCAGGTGGTGAGGGCTGAGCCAGCCGACGGCTAAAGCTGCCTGCAGGAGACCTGAGCCCAGGACAGAGCCGAGGCCTGAAGCAAGCAGGAAGAGGCCCATGACTGAGGCCCTGAGGAGGGCCGGGGCCTGGGAGTAGGCCCACTCCAGCCCTGGGGGGGAGGGTGGGGGAGTGAGAGGGTGGGGGAGTGAGTGAGTGGGTGAGTGAGTGGGTGAGAGAGTGAGTGGGTGGGTGAGTGAGTGGGTGAGTGAGTGGGTGAGTGAGTGGGTGAGTGAGTGGGTGGGAGAGTGGGTGAGTGAGAGAGAGTGTGGGTGAGTGGGTGAGTGAGTGGGTGATAGAGTGAGAGGGTGGGGGAGTGAGAGAGTGGGAGAGTGAGTGGGTGAGTGAGTGGGTGGGTGAGTGGGTGAGTGAGAGAGTGAGAGGGTGAGGGAGTGAGTGAGTGGGTGAGTGAGTGAGTGGGTGAGTGAGTGGGTGATAGAGTGAGTGGGTGAGTGGGTGGGTGAGTGGGTGAGTGAGTGGGTGAGTGAGTGAGTGGGTGAGTGGGTGAGTGAGTGGGTGAGTGAGTGAGTGGGTGAGTGAGTGGGTGAGTGGGTGGGTGGGGTGAGTGGGGAGTGAGTGGGTGAGTGAGTGAGTGGGTGGGTGAGAGGGAGAGTGGGGGAGTGAGTGGGTGAGTGAGTGAGTGGGTGAGTGGGGGAGTGGGTGAGAGGGTGAGAGAGTGAGAGGGTGAGTGAGAGAGTGAGTGAGAGGGTGAGTGAGAGAGTGAGTGAGAGGGTGAGTGGGTGAGTGAGTGAGAGGGTGAGTGAGAGAGTGGGAGAGTGAGAGTGAGTGAGAGGGTGAGTGAGAGAGTGAGTGAGAGGGTGAGTGGGTGAGTGAGTGGGAGAGTGAGAGAGTGAGTGAGTGGGTGAGTGGGTGGGTGGGTGAGTGGGTGGGTGGGTGAGGGTGAGTGGGGAGTGAGTGGGTGGGGGGAGTGAGAGGGTGGGTGAGTGGTGGGTGGGGGAGTGGGTGAGTGGGGGAGTGAGTGGGAGAGTGAGTGAGAGGGTGGGTGGGAGAGTGAGTGAGAGGGTGAGAGAGTGAGAGAGTGAGTGAGAGGGTGAGTGAGAGAGTGAGTGAGAGGGTGAGTGAGAGAGTGGGAGAGTGAGAGAGTGAGTGAGTGGGAGAGTTAGTGGGTGAGTGAGTGGGTGAGTGAGTGAGTGGGTGAGTGAGTGAGAGGGTGAGTGAGTGAGTGAGAGGGTGAGTGAGTGGGAGAGTGAGTGAGTGGGTGAGTGAGTGAGTGAGTGGGTGAGAGAGTGGGTGAGTGAGTGAGTGAGTGGGTGAGAGGGTGAGTTGGGTGAGTGGGTGAGTGAGAGAGTGAGTGGGTTGAGTGAGTGAGTGGGTAGTGAGTGATGTGGTGTTGAGTGGAGAATGGAGTGAGTGG
>NC_133749.1:5026587-5058548 GCF_048934315.1 Petromyzon marinus | reverse complement strand
TCTCTCTGTGTCTGTCTCTCTGTGTCTCTGTGTCTCTGTCTATCTCTCTGTCTCTATCTGTCTCTCTCTGTGTCTCTGTCTCTGTGTGTCTCTCTCTGTGTCTCTCTGTCTCTCTGTCTCTGTCTATCTGTCTATCTCTGTGTGTGTGTCTCTGTCTCTGTGTATCTCTCTGTCTCTATCTGTCTCTCTCTGTGTGTCTCTGTCTCTGTGTGTCTCTCTGTGTCTGTCTCTCTGTGTCTCTGTCTGTCTCTGTGTCTCTGTCTATCTCTCTGTCTCTATCTGTCTCTCTCTCTGTGTGTCTCTGTCTCTGTGTGTCTCTCTCTGTGTGTCTCTGTCTCTGTGTATCTCTCTGTCTCTATCTGTCTCTCTCTATCTCTGTTTCTCTCTCTGTGTCTCTCTTTCTGTGTCTGTCTCTCTGTGTCTCTGTGTCTCTGTCTATCTCTCTGTCTCTATCTGTCTCTCTCTGTGTCTCTGTCTCTGTGTGTCTCTCTCTGTGTCTCTCTGTCTCTCTGTCTCTGTCTATCTGTCTATCTCTGTGTGTCTCTGTCTCTGTGTATCTCTCTGTCTCTATCTGTCTCTCTCTCTATCTCTGTTTCTCTCTCTGTGTCTCTCTCTCTGTGTCTGTCTCTCTGTGTCTGTCTCTGTGTGTCTCTCTGTCTCTGTGTCTGTCTATCTCTCTGTCTCTATCTGTCTCTCTCTGTGTGTCTCTGTCTCTGTGTGTCTCTCTCTGTGTCTCTCTGTCTCTGTGTCTCTGTCTCTGTCTATCTGTCTGTCTCTATCTGTCTCTCTCTGTGTGTCTCTGTCTCTGTGTGTCTCTCTCTGTGTCTCTCTGTCTCTGTCTATCTCTGTGTGTCTCTGTGTGTGTGTCTCTCTGTGTCTCTGTCTATCTCTCTGTCTCTATCTGTCTCTCTCTGTGTGTCTCTGTCTCTGTGTGTCTCTCTCTGTGTCTCCCTCTCTGTGTCTCTCTGTCTCTGTGTCTCTGTCTCTGTCTATCTCTCTGTCTCTATCTGTCTCTCTCTGTGTGTCTCTGTCTCTGTGTGTCTCTCTCTGTGTCTCTCTGTCTCTCTGTCTCTGTCTATCTCTGTGTGTCTCTGTGTGTGTGTCTCTGTCTCTGTCTATCTCTCTGTCTCTCTCTGTCTCTCTCTCTATCTCTGTTTCTCTCTCTGTGTCTCTCTCTCTCTCTGTCTGTCTCTCTCTGTGTCTCTCTGTCTCTCTGTGTCTCTGTGTCTCTGTCTATCTCTCTGTCTCTCTCTGTCTCTCTCTGTGTGTCTCTGTCTCTGTGTGTCTCTCTCTGTGTCTCTCTCTCTGTGTCTCTCTGTCTCTCTGTCTCTGTTTCTCTGTCTATCTCTCTGTCTCTATCTGTCTCTCTCTCTGTGTGTCTCTGTCTCTGTGTGTCTCTCTCTCTGTGTCTGTCTCTCTGTGTCTCTCTGTCTCTGTGTCTCTGTCTATCTCTCTGTCTCTATCTGTCTCTCTCTCTGTGTGTCTCTGTCTCTGTGTGTCTCTCTCTGTGTCTCTCTCTGTGTCTCTCTGTCTCTCTGTCTCTGTGTCTCTGTCTATCTCTCTGTCTCTATCTGGCTCTCTCTCTGTGTGTCTCTGTCTCTGTGTGTCTCTCTCTGTGTCTCTCTGTCTCTCTGTCTCTGTCTATCTGTCTATCTGTGTGTGTGTGTCTCTGTCTCTGTGTATCTCTCTGTCTCTATCTGTCTCTCTCTATCTCTGGTTCTCTCTCTGTGTCTCTCTCTCTGTGTCTGTCTCTCTCTGTGTCTCTCTGTCTCTGTGTCTCTGTCTATCTCTCTGTCTCTATCTGTCTCTCTCTCTGTGTGTCTCTGTCTCTGTGTGTCTCTCTCTGTGTCTCTCTCTGTCTCTGTCTATCTGTCTATCTCTGTGTGTGTCTCTCTGTGTGTCTCTGTCTCTGTGTATCTCTCTGTCTCTATCTGTCTCTCTCTATCTCTGTTTCTCTCTCTGTGTCTCTCTCTCTGTGTCTCTCTGTCTCTGTGTCTCTGTCTATTTCTGTGTGTCTCTCTCTGTCTCTCTCTGTGTGTCTGTCTCTGTGTGTCTCTCTCTCTCTGTCTCTCTGTCTCTCTGTCTATCTCTGTGTGTCTGTCTCTCTCTGTGTCTCTCTGTCTCTGTGTCTCTGTCTCTGTCTATCTCTCTATCTCTATCTGTCTCTTTCTCTGTGTCTCTGTCTCTGTGTGTCTCTCTCTGTGTCTCTCTGTCTCTCTGTCTCTGTCTATCTGTCTATCTCTGTGTGTCTCTCTGTGTGTGTGTGTCTCTGTCTCTGTCTATCTCTCTGTCTCTATCTGTCTCTCTCTATCTCTGTGTCTCTCTCTGTGTATCTCTCTCTGTGTCTCTCTCTGTGTGTCTCTGTCTATCTCTCTATCTCTGTCTCTGTCTATCTCTGTGTGTGTCTCTCTGTATCTCTGTCTCTGTCTATCTCTGTGTGTGTGTTTCTGTGTCTCTCTCTGTGTCTCTCTCTCTCTCTGTGTCTCTCTCTCTGTGTGCCTCTCTGTCTCTATCTATCTCTCTGTGTTTATCTCTGTCTATCTCTCTCTATCTCTGTGTCTCTGTGTCTCTGTCTCTGTGTGTGTCTCTCTGTCTCTCTCTACCGCTGTCTCTCTCTCTGTCTCTCTCTCTCTGTCTCTCTGTCTCTCTGTCTCTCTCTCTCTCTGTCTCTATCTCTGTGTCTCTGTGTATGTGTCTCTCTCTGTCTGTCTCTGTCTCTGTGTGTGTCTCTCTCCTTCTCTCTGTGTTTCTCTATATCTCTCTGTGTCTATCTCTGTCTCTGTGTCTCTCTGTGTGTCTCTCTCTCTGTGTCTATCTCACTGTCTCTCTGTGTGTGTCTCTCTCTCTGTGTCTCTGTCTCTGTGTCTCTCTGTGTGTCTCTCTCTCTGTCTCTGTCTGTCTCTTTCTGTCTCTCTCTGTCTCTCTGTGTGTCTCTCTCTGTGTCTCTCTCTGTCTCACTGTCTCTCTGTGTCTCTCTCTCTGTGTGTCTCTTACTCTGTCTGTCTCTGTATCTCTCTGTGTCCCTCTCTGTCTCACTGTATCTCTGTATCTCTCTGTCTCTCTCTGTCTCTCTGTGTGGGTCTCTCTCTCTCTGTGTCTCTCTCTCTGTGTCTCTGTATCTCTCTGTGTCTCTCTGTCTCTGTGTCTCTCTGTGTCTCTCTCTCTGTCTCTCTCTGTCTCTGTGTGTGTGTCTCTCTCTCTGTGTCTCTCTCTGTCTCTGTGTGTCTCTCTCTCTGTCTCTCTCTGTCTCTGTGTGTGTGTGTCTCTCTCTCTGTGTCTCTCTCTGTCTCTGTGTCTCTCTGTGTCTCTCTCTGTGTGTGTCTCTGTCTGTCTGTCTCTGTCTCTATACCTACACTATAGTACTATACCTACACTATAGTACTATACCTACACTATAGTACTATACCTACACTATAGTACTATACCTACCTATAGTAATATACCTACACTATAGTACTATACCTACACTATAGTACTATACCTACACTATAGTACTATACCTACACTATAGTACTATACCTACACTATAGTACTATACCTACCTATAGTAATATACCTACACTATAGTACTATACCTACACTATAGTACTATACCTACACTATAGTACTATACCTACCTATAGTACTATACCTACCTATAGTACTATACCTACATTATAGTACTATACCTACACTATAGTACTATACCTACCTATAGTACTGTACCTACACTATAGTACTGTACCTACACTATAGTACTATACCTACACTATAGTACTATACCTACACTATAGTACTATACCTACACTATAGTACTATACCTACCTATAGTACTATACCTACACTATAGTACTATACCTACACTATAGTACTATACATATACTATAGTACTATACCTACCTATAGTACTATACCTAGACTATAGTACTATACCTACACTATAGTACTATACCTACACTATAGTACTATACCTACACTATAGTACTATACCTACCTATAGTACTATACCTACACTATAGTACTATACCTACACTATAGTAATATACCTACCTATAGTACTATACCTACCTATAGTACTATACCTACCTATAGTAATATACCTACCTATAGTACTATACCTACACTATAGTACTAAACCTACACTATAGTACTATACCTACACTATAGTACTATACCTACCTATAGTACTATACCTACCTATAGTACTATACCTACACTATAGTACTATACCTACACTATAGTACTATACCTATACTATGGTACTATACCTAGACTATAGTATTATACATATACTATGGTACTATACCTAGACTATAGTACTATACCTACACTATGGTACTGTACCTACACTACAGTACTATACCTACACTATAGTACTATACCTACACTATAGTACTATACCTACCTATAGTACTATACCTACACTTGGGGTTAGCGATTTGTCATATTATCTGGCCGTATAGGAAATGAAAAAATACAGGGACTCAACTTTGCAAGTTAAACATTTGTGTGTGTGCTTTAATTACATCGAAATTTTGTTCAATTTCGGGGTCCCTATATAACAACGAGCTTTATCTGGCACGGCCAGTTGCCGTGGCATTGTGTAAACAGATCTAAGCCATTATATTGAGTGTGTGTCTGTGTGCATATATATAGAGAGAGTTTATAGTTCATAGGATGCATAGCAAGAAAATCCCGTACAAAATGAGATAAAACATTCCCCAAAGCTAACTCCAAAAAGGTTTATATTGTATATAGATAGTTGCGTGTGTGTGTCAACTACGTTAATATATGGTAATTTATGATAAGTACATTCGAATAAATTACGAGAGTGGTGTGGGGGTGGGTGGCGGTCAGGACACGTGATACAACTCCACGCATAAATTATAATAATCCGCGGCTCATTAACATGAATTACAATAATTAACATTCGCATAAATTGTAATGTGTGCTCATTAACATGAATTCTAATGTTAGACTCATTAACAATAAGCATCATGTATGACTCATTAACATAAATGGTAAGTTATGGATCATTAACATACATTATGATGTATGACTCATCAACATAAATTTGAGTAATTAATGACTCATCATAAATTTGCGAAGTCTATGCCTCCTTAACATGACTCATTAACATAAATTTGAATAATTTATGCCTCCTTAGCACGGGCAAATCATACAGGAAGCGCACATTACGAATAAAACCGCGTATTAGCATAAATTATAATAATTCGTGCATCATTAACACACATTATCATACCATCGCATCTCATTAACACACATTATGACCCAAGTTTTTTCGCAAAGAAATGACAATAATTCCCCCCTGCATCGAATGTTAACGTCATTCCTTTGCACCGTACCATTGGCGTAACATGTAATTCAAGTACTATTAGCATAAGCGATGCTAATTTACCACTCGTCAGCTCCAACTATAATTGTTCATAATGAACATCTCAACATTACGATGCCCTGCGGGGTGAATTGATTGCAGTGGGTGGGTGGGTGGGTCGGGGAAGTGGTGATCGTTACCATTATGCATTTGTAATAAAAATGCGTTATTGTTATTATTAGTAGTAGTATCAATAGTATTATATAGTCACGTAGAGGGGAAATACTCAAACAGAAATAGAACGACAGAACGCTCGCGAGAGAATGTACGTGAGAATTTAATTTAATTTTATGTTTTTTTATTATTTTTATTGTTCCCACCTTCTACGTGGTAACCTTACCCCCAAAACAAAGCGATAATATAAAGCTTGCAATTGGAAATCAAAAGTGCGCACATTTTTCGCAAAACTGTGATCAAATTAAGTCGGAGATGGGTGAAGACTCAAAGATTAATTATGAAATTATTGCTGTGTTGGAAGATTTGCCGGGGGTTATTAACGAAGATTAACCCATCAAGAGTTAGAATTACAGGCGCTGTGAGTTCTAATAATGTTTATATAATGCTAATTGATCATGCTAATCAATAATAATTGAATTACGATTGTAATATATTTGTTTTTTTACACGTATATATACATTTTCATTTTATCGTAAATAATTATAATATAATTATAATTTGTTATCTATTGCAATGCATCGCATTTATACTTTATGCACGTTATAAGTAATTGTAATTCTAATAAACTATACGTAGCTTTCATCTATTGCGATTTATTATAATTGCAAATTAGCAGAATAATAAGTTGTAATAAATTAGCGTTAGAATGCATCACTATAAATTATAAATAATTATCTATTGCACTGAATAATAATAATAGATTAGCATAGGTAACGATTAATTATCACTACGATAAATTGTGCCAAATTTGAATACGTTACAAGGCATCGCAATCGATTGTAACGAATTAGCATTGCAATAAACGATCATCAATCGGACAAAATCATGATAAATTACGTTATTTGCACGGATCAAAGTTGACAATTGTTTATTCTAAAAGATTCATGATTAAGTATTATTGCAATTCCGCTGGTGCTGGTGGTGTTGGTGGTGTCGGTGGTGGTGGTGTGTCATGCAAATTCCTTACAGCAAATGCGAATACATTAAAGTTCACGTAATTTCTAACGCTTGTAATTCTCATTCATTGCAAACGAATTGGTGGTGATGGTGGTGGTGGTGGCGGTGGCGAAGCATGACAGACATTTGTGTGAACCAATAATCACTCATTTCACTCAACAACAACCGCCATTCGACACTAAGTGGCGGTGACGTCACCACGACGCTTGTGCCAGGCTATGTGCACCCTGAGGCCACGTGAAGTGTCGAACGCCCGCTGGCAGGAGGTCACGGGGCAGACCCAGCAGGTGCCACGGGTCGACTGACTGAGATGGCTGGCTGATGCGCCACCTGTGCCCCTTACTGTGCCAACCTGCTGTGCTTTAGCCACCCGGCGTTCCGCTCGTTGTTGTGAGCGTCGCTCCTCCGCCCTCCGTTGTTGTTGGAGGGCGACTGCCTCCAACTG
The DNA here is from genome assembly GCF_048934315.1 of Petromyzon marinus. Lineage (NCBI taxonomy): Eukaryota > Metazoa > Chordata > Hyperoartia > Petromyzontiformes > Petromyzontidae > Petromyzon > Petromyzon marinus. The sequence continues at coordinate 5,051,595 of NC_133749.1, read as the reverse complement.
CCCAGTAGCAGCGTCCTTCACGAGCCTCCTCCATAGTGGACGATCTTGACACCGCTGGTACCGATCATCGGCAAGTCCACTCAGCTCCACGTCCTCCTGTACCACATCACTCCATCTCTTCTCTAGCCCGTGCCGCGCCCGTTTAGCCCCCTCGATCCGGCCGAACAAAAGCTGTTTCGGCATGCGGTGGCTGGGCATGCGGGCTACATGACCCAGCCATCGCAGCCTTGCCTGCCGGAGGAGCTCACCAATGGGACCTTGCCCAGATCTTTCAAGGATTTGTGAGCTCCTCACACAATCCAGCCTGGTCTAACCCAGGATGGATCGTAGGCAGGCCAGCCTAAATGTTTCCAACCGGCGAAGATGTTCCATTAGGGGGGTCCACGTTTCGCAAGCGTAGAGAAGGGAGGGAATGACCGTGGCCGAGAAGACCTGAAGCTTAGTGCGGAGCGACAGACCAGGTAGCTACCACACAGCGTTACGCAACCGATGAAAAGATATTGCCGCTCGACTGATTCGGAGTGAGACCTCTGCTGTTAAACCGGAGCCGGTCATGAGCAAACTGCCCAGGTATGGGAAACTCTCCACTCTCTCCACAACTGCCCCATCACGGATTGGGAGTTGTGGCGTGGAGTGTCCGATGGTACAAAATACCCAGGCAGGTGCTTAGTTTTGGTGGGGCTGATGGTAAGGCCCCATCTCTTTCACTCATACACCACCATCATCACCATCACTACCATCACCACCATCACTACCACCACCATCACCATCATCACCATCCCCACCAGCATCATCACCATCAATACCACCACCACCATCACCACCATCATCACCATCACTACCACCACCATCATCACCATTAATACCACCACCACCATCACCACCATCACCACCATCATCACCATCACCACCATCACCACCATCATCACCATCAATACCACCACCACCATCACCACCATCATCACCACCATCACCACCATCACTTTTACCACCATCACCATCACCACCATCACCACCATCATCACCATCAGTACCATTAGTACCATCATCACTATCACTACCATCATCACCATCACCACCATCACCACCATCATCACCATTACTACCATCATCACCATCACCACCACCATCACCACCACCACCATCACCACCATCATCACCATCACTACCATCGCTACCATCATCACCACCATCATCACCACCATTACCACCATCACTACCATCATCACCACCACAATCACCACCATCACCACCACCATCATCACCACCACCACCACCACCTCCACCACTCACTCACCCATCACTCCATCTCTTCTCTAGCCCGTGTCCTCACTTACCCACTCACCCACTGACCCATCACTCCATCTCTTATCTAACCCGTGTCACCAACTCACCCACTCACTCACCCACTCACCCATCAATCCATCTCTTCTCTAGCCCGTAACGCGCCCATTAAGCCCCCTCTATCCAGCTGAACAAAAGGTGTTTCGGCATGCGGTGGCTGGGCATGCGGGCTACATGACCCAGCCAACGCAGCCTTGCCTGCCGGAGGAGCTCACCGATGGGACCTTGCCCAGATCACACCACCACCGCCACCACCGCCACCACACTCACACCACCACCACTACCACCACCACACTCACACCACCACCACAACACTCACACCACCACCACCACACTCACACCACCACCACCACCACACTCACACCACAACACTCACACCATCACCATCACCACACTCACACCACACCACCACCACCACCGCCACCACACTAACACCACCGCCACCACACTCACACCACCACCACCACACTCACACCACCACCACACTCACACCACCACCACCACACTCACACCACCACCACCACATTAACACCACACTCACACCACCACCACACCCACACGCTCACCATCACCATACTCACACCACCACACCACCACCACACTCACACCACCACCACTACCACCACACACACCATCACCACCACACTAACACCACCACCACACTCACACCACCACACTCACACCACCACCACACTCACACCACCACCACACTCACACCACCACCACCACATTAACACCACCACCACACTCACACCACCACCACACTCACACCACCACCACTACCACCACCACCACACCACCACCACACTCACACCACCACCACCACCACCACCACCACACTCACACCACCACCACTACCACCACACTCAAACCACCACCACACTAACACCACCACACTCACACCACCACCACCGCCACCACACTCACACCACCACCACACTAACACCACCACCACTACCACCACACTCACCATCACCACCACACTAACACCACCACCACACTCACACCACCACCACACTCACACCACACCACCACACTCACACCACCACCACCACACTCACACCACCACCACACTAACACCACCACCACACTCACACCACACTAACACCACCACCACACTCACACCACCACCACCACACTAACACCACCACCACACTCACACCACCACCACACTAACACCACCACCACACTCACACCACACTAACACCACCACCACACTCACACCACCACCACCACACTCACACCACCACCACACTCACACCACCACCACACTCACACCACCACCACTACCACCACACTCACACCACCACCACCACACCACCACCACCACCACACTAACACCACCACCACACTCACACCACCACCACACTCACACCACCACCACCACACTCACACCACCACCACATTAACACCACCACCACACTCACACCACCACCACACCCACACGCTCACCATCACCATACTCACACCACCACACCACCACCACACTCACACCACCACCACTACCACCACACACACCATCACCACCACACTAACACCACCACCACACTCACACCACCACCACACTCACACCACCACCACCACACTCACACCACCACCACCACATTAACACCACCACCACACTCACACCACCACCACCACACCCACACGCTCACCATCACCACACTCACACCACCACACCACCACCACACTCACACCACCACCACTACCACCACACACACCATCACCACCACACTAACACCACCACCACACTCACACCACCACACTCACACCACCACCACACTCACACCACCACCACCACCACACTCACACCACCACCACCACATTAACACCACCACCACACTCACACCACCACCACACTCACACCACCACCACTACCACCACCACCACACCACCACCACACTCACACCACCACCACCACCACCACCACACTCACACCACCACCACTACCACCACACTCAAACCACCACCACACTAACACCACCACACTCACACCACCACCACCGCCACCACACTCACACCACCACCACACTAACACCACCACCACTACCACCACACTCACCATCACCACCACACTAACACCACCACCACACTCACACCACACTCACACTACCACCACACTCACACCACCACTACCACCACACTAACACCACCACACTCACACCACCACCACACTCACACCACACCACCACACTCACACCACCACCACCACACTCACACCACCACCACACTAACACCACCACCACACTCACACCACACTAACACCACCACCACACTCACACCACCACCACCACACTAACACCACCACCACACTCACACCACCACCACACTAACACCACCACCACACTCACACCACACTAACACCACCACCACACTCACACCACCACCACCACACTAACACCACCACCACACTCACACCACCACCACACTCACACCACCACCACTACCACCACACTCACACCACCACCACCACCACCACACCACCACCACCACCACACTCACACCACCACCACACTACCACCACACTCACACCACCACCACCACACTCACACCACCACCACACTCACACCACCACCACACTCACACCACCACCACTACCACCACACTCACACCACCACCACCACCACCACACCACCACCACCACCACACTCACACCACCACCACACTACCACCACACTCACACCACCACCACACTACCACCACACTCACACCACCACCACACTAACACCACCACCACACTAACACCACCACCACACTCACACCACCACCACACTCACACCACCACCACTACCACCACACTCACACCACCACCACCACACTCACACCACCACCACCACACTCACACCACCACCACCACACTCACACCACCACCACACTCACACCACCACCACTACCACCACACTCACACCACCACCACCACCACCACCACACCACCACCACCACCACACTCACACCACCACCACACTACCACCACACTCACACCACCACCACACTACCACCACACTCACACCACCACCACACTAACACCACCACCACACTAACACCACCACCACACTCACACCACCACCACACTCACACCACCACCACTACCACCACACTCACACCACCCCCACCACACTCACACCACCACACTCACACCACCACCACACTAACACCACCACCACCACCACACTAACACCACCACCACTACCACCACACTCACACCACCACCACCACACTCACACCACCACACTCACACCACCACCACACTCACACCACCACCACCACCACACTAACACCACCACCACCACACTCACACCACCACCACAGTAACACCACCACACTCACACCACCACCACTACCACCACACTCACACCACCACCACCACACTCACACCACCACCACCACACTCACACCACCACACTAACACCACCACCACACTAACACCACCACCACCACACTAACACCACCACCACCACACTAACACCACCACCACACTCACACCACCACACTCACACCACCACCACTACCACCACACTCACACCACCACCACCACACTCACACCACCACCACCACACTCACACCACCACACTCACACCACCACCACACTCACACCACCACCACCACCACCACACTCACACCACCACCACCACCACCACCGCCACCACCGCCACCACCACCACACTCACACCACACTCACACCACCACCACACTCACACCACCACCACCACCACACTCACACCACCACCACCACCACACTAACACCACCACTACACTCACACCACCACCACACTAACACCACCACCACACTCACACCACCACCACCACCACCACAGTAACACCACCGCCACCACACCACCACCACCACACTCACACCACCACCACAGTAACACCACCACACTCACACCACCACCACCACCACCACCACACTCACACCACCACCACCACCACCACCGCCACCACCACAGCCGCGAGTGTTGCCGTGTTGGCGACTTGGCGACGTGGAAGGGGGGCCCCCCCCCCTGCCCGTGGAGCCCCCGACCCCAGGGCCCCCCCCCTGGGCCCCAGCGTGCAGCCAGCAGCCCCTCCCCTCTTCTGAGCGGGGGGGGCGGCCTTCGTACCCTGAACACCTCCACCTACTGCTCCACCTCCTACTGCTGCTCCACCTCCTACTGCTGCACCTCCACCTCCTACTGCTGCACCTCCACCTGCGGCTCCACCTCCACCTGCAGCTCCAGGAGTTGATTTGTCCACAGCGGAGTCGTGGGGCTCAGGGGGACCTTGGGGGGGTAGGTGGGGTGGGGGGGGGTGGGGGTGGAAGGGGACCAGACACAAAGAGAAAGAGAGAGCGAGAGACACGGGTTGAGGGAGGGAGGGGAGGAAGGATGATGGCCGCCATCATCATCACCACCACGTGGTGATGATGATGATGGCGGCCACGTGGTGATGATGATGGCGGCCACGTGGTGGTGATGATGGCGGCCATCATCATCATCACCACCACGTGGTGATGATGATGATGGCGGACACGTGGTGATGATGGCGGCCACGTGGTGGTGATGATGGCGGCCATCATCACCACCACGTGGTGATGATGATGGCGGACACGTGGTGATGATGGCGGCCACGTGGTGGTGATGATGGCGGCCATCATCACCACCACGTGGTGATGATGATGGCGGACACGTGGTGATGATGGCGGCCACGTGGTGGTGATGATGGCAGCCATCATCACCACCACGTGGTGATGATGATGGTGGACACGTGGTGATGATGGCGGCCATTACCACGTGATGATGATGGCCGCCATCATCATCACCACCACGTGATGATGATGGCCGCCATTATTACCACGTGGTGATGATGATGGCGGCCACGTGGTGATGATGGCGGCCATTACCACGTGATGATGATGGCGGCCATCATCATCACCACCACGTGATGATGATGGCCGCCATTATCACCACGCGGTGATGATGACGGCGGCCATCATCACAATTTGACAGGACACCTGATGATGATGATGATGATTATGATGAAGATGATGATGATGATGGCACCACCTGATGACGATTTGCCGCTCGTCTGTCGCAGTCGAAACGCCGTGAGAATTTTATCGTTTCATAACCGCTCATCATTTCACCCTTTCCCCTTCTACCCGGGGGGCGGCGGTAGCGGCTGCGGCTTTACCGAAAGGACCACGGGAATCGGCGTCCCGGTCGGCAGGGGGGACTCGACCGAGCGGAGGGAGCACATTTCCCTCGCAAGGCGCCCCGGGGGGCAAACCCGCTCGTTTCTCGCTGCCGTCGGGGGACATCGACCGCGGCCCGGTTCGAACCTCTCCCCGCTCGCCCGCCGGAGAGCCCCCAAACGCTTCGGTTATCTCGGGGTAGCCACTCGTGTGGTTGTTTTTTTTTGCCGGGCATAGGGGAGGGCGCATCATCACCATCACCATCATCACCATCACCATCACCACCATCACCACCACCCACCCACCCACCCCGCGCGTGCTCGCTCGAGGGCCCTCTCGGCTTCTGCCAGAGGTTTCTGCCGCCGATGGTTTTGCCGAGGGGTGGATTGTCGTTTGTTGTTGTCGTTGTTGATGATGATGTTGTTGATGATGTTGTTGTTGTTGTTGGTTGGTTGTTGTTATTGTTGTTGTAGTTGTTGTTGTTGTTATTGTTGTTCTTGTTGTTGTTATTGTTGTTATTGTTGTTTGTTATTGTTGTTATTGTTGTTGTTATTGTTGTTATTGTTATTGTTGTTATTGTTGTTGTTGTTGTCGTTGTTGTTGTTGTTATTGTTGTTGTTGCTAAAGTTGAGGCTTAAAGGCCGCGATCTGACCGTGGCTCTTTCACTCCAGCGCTGTCCTACCAGACAGTCTCGTCCCCTTCACCCTGATGAAGGCCGCTTGTGTTGTGGCCGAAACGTCGTGAGAATATTATCGTGTTATGTTATTTTATTTTATCAATTTATTGTTTTATTCTCATTCTACGTGGTGGTGGTGGTGGTGGTGGTGACTTTACCGAAAGAACCAACGAAGATGAATCCTTGCAGTCACGAAAGCTTTAAATCGAAATTTCGTTGTTATTGTTGTTGTTATTGTTGTTGTTGTTGTTATTGTTGTTGTTATTGTTGTTATTGTTGTTGTTGTTGTTATTGTTGTTGTTGTTGTTATTGTTGTTGTTGCTAAAGTTGAGGCTTAAAGGCCGCGATCTGAACGTGGCTTTTTTTCACTCCAGCGCTGTCCTACCGGACAGTCTCGTCCCCTTCACCCTGATGAAGGCCGCTTGTGTTGTGGCCGAAACGTCGTGAGAATATTATTGTTGTGTTATTTTATTTTATCAATTTATTATTTTATTATCATTCTACGTGGTGGTGGTGGTGGTGACTTTACCGAAAGAACCAACGAAGATGAATCCTTGCAGTCACGAAAGCTTTAAATCGAAATTTAGTTGTTGTTGTTGTTGTTATTGTTGTTGTTATTGTTGTTGTTATTGTTGTTGTTGTTATTGTTGTTATTGTTGTTGTTGTTATTGTTGTTGTTGCTAAAGTTGAGGCTTAAAGGCCGTGATCTGAACGTGGCTTTTTTTCACTCCAGCGCTGTCCTACCAGACAGTCTCGTCCCCTTCACCCTGATGAAGGCCGCTTGTGTTGTGGCCGAAACGTCGTGAGAATATTATTGTTGTGTTATTTTATTTTATCAATTTATTATTTTATTATCATTCTACGTGGTGGTGGTGGTGGTGACTTTACCGAAAGAACCAACGAAGATGAATCCTTGCAGTCACGAAAGCTTTAAATCGAAATTTAGTTGTTGTTGTTATTGTTGTTGCTATTGTTGTTGTTATTGTTGTTATTGTTGTTATTGTTGTTGTTATTGTTGTTATTGTTGTTATTGTTGTTGTTGTTATTGTTGTTGTTGTTATTGTTGTTGTTATTGTTGTTATTGTTGTTGTTATTGTTGTTGTTGTTATTGTTGTTATTGTTGTTGTTATTGTTGTTGTTATTGTTGTTGTTATTGTTGTTATTGTTGTTGTTATTGTTGTTATTGTTGTTGTTGTTATTGTTGTTGTTGTTATTGTTGTTATTGTTGTTATTGTTGTTGTTATTGTTGTTGTTGTTGTTATTGTTGTTATTGTTGTTGTTGTTATTGTTGTTATTGTTGTTATTGTTGTTGTTGTTATTGTTGTTGTTATTGTTGTTGTTGTTATTGGTTCCTTGTTGGTGTCTATGAACGCAGCAGCAGCACACGGTGGGATTTGTGTTACACGGGGGGGGGGAGGGAAAAAACCCCGCGATGTATAAATTAGATTTTTATAAAAAGCTTTTGGGGGGGGGCCTTGGGGCGTGGGAGGGAGTTGGGTGTGGGGGAGTGGGTGGGCACGTAAGCAGACCAAAAAGAAAAGACGAAAACAAAAACACCCCCCCCCGAAATCTTGGACGCAAGCAAAGTGCCGTGGATGGGGAGGATGGGGAGGATGGGGGAGGATGGGGGAGGATGGGGGAGTGGGGTGGTGGTGGTGGGCTTCAATCACCAGACGAGCCTGGGCCTGAGCCTGGGCCTGAGCCTGGGCCTGAGCCTGGGCCTGAGCCTGAGCCGCCGCCGCCCTTGGCACGCCGCCTGGCCGCTGGCGACTGCAGCGTGGCGAGGGCGTGGAGCTGCGACTTCAGCCGGGCCCTGGCCGCGTGGAAGAGGCTCGAGGTGGTGTGGGGGGCCACGTGGGGGGCCACGTGGGGGGCCACGTGGGGGGCCACGTGGGGGGCCACGTGGGGGGCCACGTGGGGAGCGACGCCGTCGACGACGCCGACGCGGTTGTCTGCGAGAGGAAGGCGGAGCACGGTCAGTCGGTCAGTGAGGCAGTGAGGCAGTGAGGCAGTGAGGCAGTGAGGCAGTGAGGCAGTCGGTCAGTGAGGCAGTGAGGCAGTCGGTCAGTGAGGCAGTGAGGCAGTGAGGCAGTCGGTCAGTGAGGCAGTGAGGCAGTGAGGCAGTGAGGCAGTGAGGCAGTCGGTCAGTGAGGCAGTGAGGCAGTGAGGCAGTCAGGCAGTGAGGCAGTCGGTCAGTGAGGCAGTGAGGCAGTGAGGCAGTCGGTCAGTGAGGCAGTGAGGCAGTGAGGCAGTCGGTCAGTCGGTCAGTCGGTCAGTGAGGCAGTCAGTCAGTGAGGCAGTCGGTCAGTGAGGCAGTCGGTCAGTGAGGCAGTGAGGCAGTGAGGCAGTCGGTCAGTGAGGCAGTCGGTCAGTGAGGCAGTCGGTCAGTGAGGCAGTCGGTCAGTGAGGCAGTCGGTCAGTGAGGCAGTCGGTCAGTGAGGCAGTGAGGCAGTCGGTCAGTGAGGCAGTGAGGCAGTCGGTCAGTGAGGCAGTGAGGCAGTCAGTCAGTGAGGCAGTCGGTCAGTGAGGCAGTCAGTCAGTGAGGCAGTGAGGCAGTGAGGCAGTCGGTCAGTGAGTCACTTGGTCAGTGAGGCAGTGAGGCAGTCGGTCAGTCGGTCAGTGAGGCAGTGAGGCAGTCGGTCAGTGAGGCAGTCGGTCAGTGAGGCAGTGAGGCAGTCGGTCAGTGAGGCAGTCGGTCAGTGAGGCAGTCGGTCAGTGAGGCAGTCGGTCAGTGAGGCAGTCGGTCAGTGAGGCAGTGAGGCAGTGAGGCAGTCGGTCAGTGAGGCAGTGAGGCAGTCGGTCAGTGAGGCAGTCAGTCAGTGAGTCAGTCGGTCAGTGAGGCAGTGAGGCAGTCGGTCAGTGAGGCAGTGAGGCAGTCTGTCAGTGAGGCAGTCAGTCAGTGAGTCAGTCTGTCAGTGAGGCAGTCAGTCAGTGAGTCAGTCGGTCAGTGAGGCAGTGAGGTAGTCGGTCAGTGAGGCAGTCAGTCAGTGAGGCAGTGAGGCAGTCGGTCAGTGAGGCAGTCGGTCAGTGAGGCAGTGAGGCAGTCGGTCAGTGAGGCAGTGAGGCAGTCGGTCAGTGAGGCAGTCGGTCAGTGAGGCAGTCAGTCAGTGAGGCAGTCGGTCAGTGAGGCAGTCGGTCAGTCGGTCAGTGAGGCAGTGAGGCAGTCGGTCAGTGAGGCAGTCAGTCAGTGAGGCAGTCAGTCAGTGAGGCAGTCGGTCAGTGAGGTAGTCGGTCAGTGAGGCAGTGAGGCAGTGAGGCAGTCGGTCAGTGAGTCACTTGGTCAGTGAGGCAGTGAGGCAGTCGGTCAGTGAGGCAGTCGGTCAGTCGGTCAGTGAGGCAGTCGGTCAGTCGGTCAGTCAGTCAGTCGGTCGCACGGTCAGTCGGTCAGTGAGTCAGTGAGTCAGTCGGTCAGTGAGGCAGTGAGGCAGTGAGGCAGTGAGGCAGTCGGTCAGTGAGGCAGTGAGGCAGTCGGTCAGTCGGTCAGTGAGGCAGTGAGGCAGTCGGTCAGTGAGGCAGTGAGGCAGTTGGTCAGTGAGGCAGTCGGTCAGTGAGGCAGTCAGTCAGTCGGTCGCACGGTCAGTCGGTCAGTCGGTCAGTGAGTCAGTCGGTCAGTCGGTCAGTGAGTCAGTGAGTCAGTCGGTCGCACGGTCAGTCGGTCAGTGAGTCAGTGAGTCAGTCGGTCAGTCGGTAAGTGAGTCAGTCGATCGCACGGTCAGTCGGTCAGTCGGTCAGTCGGTCAGTGAGGCAGTCGGTCAGTCGGTCAGTCAGTCAGTCGGTCGCACGGTCAGTCGGTCAGTGAGTCAGTGAGTCAGTCGGTCAGTCGGTCAGTCGGTCGCACGGTCAGTCGGTCAGTGAGTCAGTGAGGCAGTCGGTCAGTTGGTCAGTGAGTCAGTCGGTCAGTCGGTCGCACGGTCAGTCGGTCAGTGAGGCAGTCGGTCAGTCGGTCAGTGAGGCAGTTGCTCGGCCTTAGGCCCGGACCTACGCCCTAGGCCTCCAACACCTCCACATCCATCTCACCACCCTCACCACCTCCTCCACCTCCTCCACCTCACCACCTCCTCCACCTCCACCACCCTCACCACCCTCACCACCCTCACCACCCTCACCACCTCCTCCACCCTCACCACCTCCACCACCCTCACCACCCTCACCACCCTCACCACCTTCACCACCCTCACCACCCTCACCACCTCCACCACCCTCACCACCTCCACCATCCTTACCACCTCCTCCATCTCACCACCCTCACCACCCTCACCACCTCCACCACATTCACCACCCTCACCACCCTCACCACCTCCACCACCCTCACCCCCTCCTCCATCTCACCACCTCCTCCACCTCCACCACCCTCACCACCCTCACCACCTCCACCACCCTCACCACCTCCACCACCCTCACCACCCTCACCACCCTCACCACCACGACCACCCTCACCACCCTCACCACCCTCACCACCCTCACCTCCACCTCCCCAGATCCTCTCCTCGTCAAATCCCGGGCCCTGCCCAGGCCTCAGGCCCGGACCCAGGCCCAGTCCTCCTCCACCGCCTCCACCGCCTCCTCCGCCTCCTCCACCGCCTCCTCCTCCACCGCCTCCACCGCCTCCTCCGCCTCCACCGCCTCCTCCGCCTCCACCGCCTCCTCCACCGCCTCCACCTCCTCCGCCTCCACCGCCTCCGCCGCCTCCGCCGTGTCCCTCGCCGCCCTCCCCGCCTCGGCCGCATCCCTCGAACAGCGCCGGGGGCAGCGTCCGGAGGTCGCGGCCGGCGGCCTCGGGGGGCCCGGCGCAGGCCACCTCCGAGCTGGCCCCTCGGTAGGCCCGGAGCCAGGCGGCGAGGCCGGCGGCCCGGCAGTCGCAGGCCCACGGGTTGAGGTTGAGGCGCAGGTAGAGGAGGGCCGGGAGGCGGGCGAGGGTGCCGGGGCCCAGGGCCGTCAGCTCGTTCTGGAACAGGTAGAGGGTGGTGAGGGAGCCGAGGCCGCCGAAGACGCCGGCAGGCAGCGACGGCAGCCGGTTGCGGTGGAGCAGGAGGCGGTCGAGGCTCCGCAGGCCGGCCAGAGCCGACGGGGCGAGCGAGCGGAGGCGGTTGCCGTGGAGGAAGAGGTGGGTGAGGTTGGCGAGCCGGGAGAAGATGCCGTCCTGGAGGTGGACGAGGTGGTTCTCCTGTTGTGGGGGAGGGGGAGGGGGGGGGGGGGTGGTGAAGGTGGTGGTGGTGTTGGTGGTGGTGGTGTTGGTGGTGAAGGTGGTGGTGGTGGTGGTGGTGGTGAAGATGGTGAAGTTGGTGGTGAAGGTTGTGGTGGTGGTGGTGAAGGTAGTGGTGGTGGTGGTGGAGGTGGTGGTGGTGAAGGTGGTGGTGGTGAAGGTGGTGGTTGAGATGGTGGTGGTTGAAGTGGTGGAGGTGGTGGTAGTGGTGGGGAAGGTGGTGGTGGTGAAGGTGGTGAAGGTGGTAGTGGTTGAGGTGGAGGTAGTGAATGTGGTGGTGGTGGTGAAGGTGGTGAAGTTGGTGAAGGTGGTGGTGGTGGTGGTGGTGAAGGTTGTGGTGGTGGTGGTTGAGGTGGAAGTAGTGAAGGTGGTGGAGATGAAGGTGGTGGTGGTGATGGTGGTGGTGAAGGTTGTGGCGAAGGTGGTGGTGAAGGTGGTGGTGGTGGTGGTGGTGGAGGTGGTGGTGGTGGTGGTGGTGGTGGTGGTAGTGGTGGTGGTGAAGGTGGTGGTGGTGGTGTTGAGGGTGGTGAGGGTTGTGGTGTTGGTAGTGCACAATAACGGAACAAGGGAGATCTTAAACAACATCACCACCATCACCTACACACACACAGACAAAGCTCCCCCGTGTAGCTTCTAACAGGTCTCTAGGGGCAAGTGCTGTTAGTAGCGAGTAGCAGCACCTACACACACACACAGACAAAGATCCCCCGTGTAGCCTCTAACAGGCTGTAGGGGCAAGTGCTGTCAGCAGCAGCAGCGTCTTTGAAGGCTACCGGCACTGTGGCTACACACACAGAGGGGGTGGGTGGTCAGCACCACCACGCCCGGCCGCCTTTGTCTCTCCCCCAGTGCTTGCGATGTTCACTACACCACCAGCACTACACCACTACTACACCACCACCACTACACCACCACTACACCACCACTACATCACCACCACCACACCACCACCACTACACCACCACCACTACACCACCACCACCACTACACCACCACTACACCACTACCACCACTACACCACTACTACACCACCACCACTACACCACTACTATTACACCACCACTATACCACCAACACCACTACACCACTACCACCACTACACCACTACTACACCACCACCACTACACCACTACACCACCACCACTACACCACTACTACACCACCACCACTACACCACCACCACTACACCACCACCACTACACCACCACTACTACACCACCACTACACCACCACCACCACCACTACACCACCACCACTACACCACCACCACTACACCACCACTACCATTACACCACCACCACCACTACCACTACACCACCACCACTACACCACCACTACTACACCACCACCACGACACCACCACCACTACACCACCAACGCTACACCAGGTGACTCATTTGAGGCTGAGTCGACCTAGGGGAGGTCGCAGGACCGGTTCAGAGAATCGCCATCGCTGGTGGTGGTGTTGGCCATGAGCGGGAATCGAACTCAGGTCGCCGGGTTCGTAGAACAGCGTAGCGCTCACCACTACACCCACCACTCCTCTGTCACCTCCATTACCTCCACCACCACCACCAACACCTCCACCACCACCTCCATCACCTCCACCACCACCCCCACCACCACCACCCCCACCACCAACACCACCAACACTACCACCACCACCACCATCACCACCACCACCTCCATCACCACCACCACCCCCACCACCACCACCCCCACCACCAACACCACCAACACTACCACCACCACCACCATCACCACCACCCTCACCCTCACCACCACCACCACCCCCCCACCACGCCCCCCCCACCACGCCCCCCACCCCCCCCACCACCCCCCCACCACCACCCACCACCACCCCCCCCCACCTGCAGGTACAGGAATCTCAGCGCCTCCAGGTCGTCGAAGAGGCCCGTGGGGAGCTGTGCCAGGCCACAGCGGTAGAGGTGCAGGGCCGTGAGCGAGCGGAGGCCGCCCAGGGCCCCCACGGGGAGACTCCTGAGGGCCGGGTTCGCCCCCAGGTCGAGCTCCTCGAGGCGCGAGAGACCCCGGAAGGCCTCGGAGTCGACGCGGCTCAAATTGTTGGAGTGTAGCCAGAGGGTGAGCACCTGGGGTGTGAGACGCAGAGACACAGACAGAGAGAGAGAGAGAGAGACACGCAGAGACACACACAGAGAGACACACACAGAGAGAGACACAGAGACACAGAGACACAGAGACACAGAGAGACAGAGACACACACACAGAGAGACACAGAGAGAGACACACACAGAGAGACACAGAGAGACACAGAGACACTCACAGAGACACACACAGAGAGACACAGAGAGAGACACACACAGAGAGACACAGAGACACAGAGACACACACAGAGACTCACACAGAGACACAGAGAGACACATACAGAGACACACACAGAGACTCACACAGAGACACAGAGAGACACATACAGAGACTCACACAGAGAGACACACAGAGACACAGAGAGACACACAGAGACACAGAGAGACACAGACAGAGACACAGAGACACTCACAGAGACACACACAGAGAGACACACAGAGACACAGAGAGATACACACAGAGACACACAGAGACACAGAGAGAGACACACACACAGAGACACAGAGACACAGAGAGAGAGACACACACAGAGAGACACTCACAGAGAGACACAGACAGAGACACAGAGACACAGAGACACTCACAGAGACTCACACAGAGAGACACACAGAGACACAGAGACACACACAGAGACTCACACAGAGACACACACAGAGAGACACACACAGAGACACACATAGACACAGACAGAGACACAGAGAGACACTCACAGAGACACAGAGACACTCACAGAGACTCACACAGAGACACAGAGAGACACACACACAGACACTCACAGAGACACAGAGACACTCACAGAGACTCACACAGAGACACAGAGACACACAGAGACACACACAGAGACACAGAGACACACACAGAGACACAGAGACACACACAGAGACACACAGAGAGACACACACAGACACACACAGAGAGACTCACAGAGACACACACAGAGACACAGAGACATACACAGAGACACAGAGACACACACAGTGACTCACACATAGACACACACAGAGATACACACACACAGAGACACACAGAGACACAGAGACACACATAGAGACTCACACAGAGACACACACAGAGAGACACACACAGACACACACAGAGAGACTCACAGAGACACACTCAGACACAGAGACATACACAGAGACACAGAGACTCACACAGAGACACACACACAGACACACACAGAGAGACTCACAGAGACACACACAGAGACACAGAGACTCACACAGAGACACACAGAGACTCATACAGAGACTCACACAGACACACACAGAGACACACACAGAGACTCACACAGACACTCACAGAGACACACAGAGACACACACAGAGACACACACAGAGACACACACAGAGACACACACAGAGACTCACAAAGAGACACAGAGACTCACACAGAGACACACACAGAGAGACACACACAGACACACACAGAGAGACTCACAGAGACACACACAGACACAGAGACATACACAGAGACACAGAGACTCACACAGAGACACACACACAGACACACACAGAGAGACTCACAGAGACACACACAGAGACACAGAGACTCACACAGAGACACAGAGACACACAGAGACTCACACAGAGACTCACACAGAGACACAGAGACACACAGAGACTCATACAGAGACTCACACAGATACACACAGAGACACACACAGAGACTCACACAGACACTCACAGAGACACACAGGGAGACACACAGAGACACACACAGAGACACACACAGAGACACACACAGAGACATAGAGACACACACAGAGACTCACAAAGAGACACAGAGACTCACACAGAGACACACATAGAGACACACACAGAGACATAGAGACTCACACAGAGACACAGACAGAGACATAGAGACTCACACAGAGACACAGAGACTCACACAGAGACACACACAGAGACTCACACAGAGACACACACAGAGACACAGAGACACAGAGACACACACACAGAGACACTCACAGAGACACAGAGACACAGAGAGACACTCACAGAGACACAGAGACACACACAGTGACTCACACATAGACACACACAGAGAGACACACAGAGACACAGAGACACACATAGAGACTCACACAGAGACACAGAGAGACACACACAGAGACACTCACAGATACACAGAGACACAGAGAGACACTCACAGAGACACAGAGACACACACAGTGACTCACACATAGACACACACAGAGAGACACACACACAGAGACACAGAGACACACATAGAGACTCACACAGAGACACACACAGAGAGACACACACAGACACACAGAGAGACTCACAGAGACACACACAGAGACACAGAGACATACACAGAGACACAGAGACTCACACAGAGACACACACACAGACACACACAGAGAGACTCACAGAGACACACACAGAGACACAGAGACTCACACAGAGACACAGAGACACACAAAGACTCACACAGAGACTCACACAGAGACACAGAGACACACAGAGACTCATACAGAGACTCACACAGACACACACAGAGACACACACAGAGACTCACACAGACACTCACAGAGACACACAGAGACACACACAGAGACACACACAGAGACATAGAGACTCACACAGAGACACAGAGACTCACACAGAGACATAGAGACTCACACAGAGACACAGAGACACACACAGAGAAACACAGAGACACAGAGACACACAGACACACACACAGAGACACACAGAGACACACAGAGACATAGAGACTCACACAGAGACACAGACAGAGACACAGAGACTCACACAGACACACAGAGACACACACATAGACTAACACAGAGACACACACAGAGACACAGAGACACACAGAGACACAGAGACACACACAGAGACTCACACAGAGACACAGAGACTCACACAGAGACACACACAGAGACTCACACAGAGACACACACAGAGACACAGAGACACAGAGACACAGAGACACTCACAGAGACACAGAGACACAGAGAGACACTCACAGAGACACAAAGACACACACAGTGACTCACACATAGACACACACAGAGAGACACACAGAGACACAGAGACACACACAGAGACTCACACAGAGACACAGAGACTCACACAGAGACACACACAGAGACTCACACAGAGACACACACAGAGACACAGAGACACTCACAGAGACACAGAGACACAGAGAGACACTCACAGAGACACAGAGACACACATAGAGACTCACACAGAAACACACACAGAGAGACACACACAGACACACACAGAGAGACTCACAGAGACACACACAGAGACACAGAGACATACACAGAGACACAGAGACTCACACAGAGACACACACACAGACACACACAGAGAGACTCACAGAGACACACACAGAGACACAGAGACTCACACAGAGACACAGAGACACACAAAGACTCACACAGAGACTCACACAGAGACACAGAGACTCATACAGAGACTCACGCAGAGACACATTGAGGAGTGTTTTGAGGAGTGTTTTGAGGAGGAGTGTTTTGAGGAGGAGTGTTTTGAGGAAGAGTGTTTTGGGGAGTGTTTTGAGGAGGCGTGTTTTGAGGAAGAATGTTTTGAGGAGTGTTTTGATGAGGAGTGTTTTGAGGAGTGTTTTGAGGAGTGTGAATCTGACCCCCCCCCACCCTCGAGTGTTTTGAGGATGAGTGTTTCTATGCGGAGTGTTTCTAGGATGAGTGTTTTGAGGAGGAGTGTTTCTAGGAGGAGTGTTTTGAGGATGAGTGTTTCGATGAGGAGTGTTTTGAGGAGTGTTTCGAGGGTGAGTGTTTCGAGGAGGAGTGTTTTAAGGGGGAGTGTTTTGAAGAGGGGTTTTTGATGAGGAGTGTTTAGAGGAGTGTTTCGAGGAGGAGTGTTTCTAGGAGGAGTATTTGAGGAGTGTTTCTGGGAGGAGTGTTTCTAGGAGGAGTGTTTCTATGGGGAGTGTTTCTAGGAGGAGTGTTTCGAGGAGGAGTGTTTCGATGAGGAGTGTTTCGAGGAGGAGTGTTATAGGGGGGGTGTTTCTAGGATGAGTGTTTCTAGGAGGAGTGTTTATAGGAGGAGTGTTTCTAGGAGGAGTGTTTCGAGGAGGAGTGTTTCGAGGAGGAGTGTTTCTAGGAGGAGCGTTTCTATGAGGAGTGTTTATGTGAGGAGTGTTTCGAGAAGGAGTGTTTCTAGGAGGAGTGTTTCGAGGTTGAGTGCTTCTAGGAGGAGTGTTTCGAGGAGTGTTTCTAGGATGAGTGTTTCTATGAGGAGTGTTTCTGTGAGGAGTGTTTCGAGGAGTGTTTCTGGGATGAGTGTTCTAGGAGAAGTGTTTCGAGGATGAGTGCTTCTAGGAGGAGTGTTTCGAGGAGTGTTTCTAGGATGAGTGTTCTAGGAGGAGTGTTTCTAGTAGGAGTGTTTCGAGGAGGAGTATTTTGAGGAGGAGTGTTTCGAGGATGAGTGTTTCTATGAGGAGTGTTTCTGGGAGGAGTGTTTCTAGAAGGAGTGTTTCGAGGATGAGTGCTTCTAGGAGGAGTGTTTCGAGGAGTGTTTCTAGGATGAGTGTTTCTAGGATGAGTGTTTCTAGGATGAGTGTTTTTAGGAGGAGTGTTTCTGGGAGGAGTGTTTTGAGGATGAGTGTTTCTGGGAGGAGTGTTTCTAGAAGGAGTGTTTCTAGGAGGAGTGTTTCTAGGAGGAGTGTTTCTGGGAGGAGTGTTTCTAGGAGGAGTGTCTATAGCAGGAGTGTTTCTAGGATGATTGTTTCTATGAGGAGTGTTTCTAGGAGGAGTGTTTCTGGGAGGAGTGTTTATAGCAGGAGTGTTTCTAGGAGCAGTATTTCTAGGAGGAGTGTTTCTAGGAGGAGTGTTTCTGGGAGGAGTGTTTCGAGGCGGAGTGTTTCTATGAGGAGTGTTTCTGGGAGGAGTGTTTCTATGAGGAGTGTTTCTGGGAGGAGTGCGAACCTGATCGCCGAACTCTCCCCGCTCGAGGCGTCCGATGTGGTTGCCCTGCAGGAAGACTCTCCGTGCCCCCAGGGCAGCGATGCCCCGGGGCACGGCCATCTTGTTCGCCCCGGGGCAGCTGAGGGTAGCAGGCGAGTCGAGGCACTGGCAGCCCTGGGGGCAGCCGCCCTCTGACCCTGCCCCTGCTGCCCCTGCTGCTGCTGCCCCTGCTGCTGCCCCTGCTGCTGCCCCTGCTGCACCACCAGCAGCAGCTGCCCCTGCTGCTGCTGCTGCCCCTGCTGCCCGCAGAGGTCTGAGCAGGAGGAGGAGCAGCAGCAGCGGCAGCAGGAGGGGCAGCAGCGTGGGCAGCGGAGGGGGTGGAGCCGAGGAAGGGCGGAGACCTGGAGGAGGTGGGAGGGGGGGGCGTGGAGGGTGGTGGAGGGGGGGAGGGGCGTGGAGGGTGGTGGGGGGGGAGGGGCGTGGAGAGGGGAGGGGGACGTGGAGGGGCGTGGAGAGGGGGAGGGGCGTTGAGGGGGGAGGGGCGTGGAGGGTGGGGGGGGAGAGGGGCGTGGAGGGTGGGAGGGAGGGACGTGGAGAGGGGAGGGGCGTGGAGGGGGGGAGGGGCGTAGAGGGGGGAGGGGCGTGGAGGGGGAGGGGCGTGGAGGGTGGGGGGGCGTGGAGGGGGAGGGGCGTGGAGAGGGGAGTGGAGGGGGGAGGGGCGTGGAGGGGGGAGGGGCGTGGAGGTGAAGGGGCGTGAAGAAGGCGGGGTGTGGAAGGGGAGGGGCGTGAAGGGGGAGGGGCGTGGAGGGGGAGGGGCGTGGAGGGGGAGGGGCGTGGAGGGGGAGGGGCGTGGAGGGGCGTGGAGGGGGAGGGGCGTGGAGGGGGAGGGGCGTGGAGGGGAAGGGGCGTGGAGGGGGAGGGGCGTTGAGTGGGAGGTCTTACACAGAGTGGTAATATCACAATATAACGTAGTGGACGTGGTTGTTATTGATGTTTCATGCCTCTGTTAGCTCCTCCGTCAGGAAGGGTTCCTTCCCGGGTATCACAGCAGTAGGGGGCATCCCCAGTGGCAGCTGTCCCTGTTAGTCTGCTATGTGGGACTGTATCCTAACTAAGACTCATTCACTCACTCACAAACTCACTCACTCATACACTCACTCACTCATACACTCACTCACTCATAACTCACTCACTCATAACTCACTCACTCACTCATACACTCATTCACTCATACACTTACTTATTCATACACTCACTCATACACTCACTTACTCACTCATACACTCACTCACTCATACACTCACTCACTCATACACTCACTCATACACTCACTAACTCATACACTCACTCACTCATACACTCACTCACTCAAACACTCACTCATACTCACTCACTCAAACACTCACTCATACACTCACTCACTCATACACTCACTCACTCACTCAAACACTCACTCATTCATACACTCACTCATACACTCACTCACTCATGCACTCCAACACTCACTCACTCATACACTCACTCATAAAATCACTCATACACTCACTCACTCATACACTCACTCACTCATACACTCACTCACTCATACACTCACTCACTCATAACATCATTCATACACTCACTCACTCATACACTCACTCACTCATACAGTCACTCACTCACTCAAACACTCACTCACTCATACACTCACTCATACACACACTCACTCATGCACTCACTCATACACTCACTCACTCATACACGCACTCACTCATACACTCACTCATACACTCACTCACTCATACTCACTCACTCATACACTCACTCATACACTCACTCACTCATGCACTCCAACACTCACTCACTCATACACTCACTCATAAAATCACTCATACACTCACTCACTCATACACTCACTCACTCATACACTCACTCACTCATACAGTCACTCACTCACTCATACACTCACTCACACACACACTCACTCATGCACTCACTCATACACGCACTGACTCATACACTCACTCATACACTCACTCATACACTCACTCACTCAAACACTCATGCACTCACTCACTCAAACACTCACTCACTCATGCACTCAAACACTCACTCACTCACGCAGATGAAGATCCCCCGTGTAGCCTCTAACAGGCTGTAGGGGCAAGTGCTGTGTTAGTAGCGAGTAGCAGCACCTACACACACACAGACAAAGGTCCCCCGTGTAGCCTCTAACAGGCTGTAGGGGCAAGTGCTGTCAGTAGCAGCAGCGTCTATGAAGGCTACCGGCACTGTGGCTACACACACAGAGGGGGTGGGTGGTCAGCACCACCACGCCCGGCCGCCTTTGTCTCTCCCCCAGTGCTTGCGATGTTCACTACACCACACCACTACACCACCACCACTACACCACCACCACCACTACACCACACCACTACACCACCACTACACCACCACCACTAGACCACCACCACCACTACACCAACACTACACCACCACCACTACTACACCACCACTACAGCACCACTACACCACCACTACACCACCACCACCACTACACCACCACTACAGCACCACTACACCACCACTACACCACCACCACCACTACGACACCACCACTACCACCACCACTACACCACCACCACTACACCACCACCACTACACCACCACTAGACCACCACTACGACACCACCACTACCACCACCACCACTACTACACCACCACCACTACACCACCACTAAACCACCACCACTACACCACCACCACTACTACACCACCACCACTACTACACCACCACTACTACACCACCACCACTACATCACCACCACCACTACACCACCACCACTACACCACCACTACATCACCACCACCACTACACCACCACCACTACACCACCACTACATCACCACCACCACTACACCACCACCACTAGACCACCACCACCACTACACCAACACTACACCACCACCACTACTACACCACCACTACACCACCACCACCACTACACCACCACTACAGCACCACTACACCACCACTACACCACCACCACCACCACCACTACGACACCACCACTACCACCACCACTACACCACCACCACTACACCACCACCACTACACCACCACTAGACCACCACTACGACACCACCACTACCACCACCACCACTACTACACCACCACCACTACACCACCACTAAACCACCACCACTACACCACCACCACTACTACACCACCACCACTGCTACACCACTACACCACCACCACTACTACTACACCACCACCACTACTACACCACCACTACTACACCACCACCACTACATCACCACCACCACTACACCACCACCACTACACCACCACTACATCACCACCACCACTACACCACCACCACTACACCACCACTACATCACCACCACCACTACACCACCACCACTAGACCACCACCACCACTACACCAACACTACACCACCACCACTACTACACCACCACTACACCACCACCACCACTACACCACCACTACAGCACCACTACACCACCACTACACCACCACCACCACCACTACGACACCACCACTACCACCACCACTACACCACCACCACTACACCACCACCACTACACCACCACTAGACCACCACTACGACACCACCACTACCACCACCGCCACTACTACACCACCACCACTACACCACCACTAAACCACCACCACTACACCACCACCACTACTACACCACCACCACTGCTACACCACTACACCACCACCACTACTACTACACCACCACCACTACTACACCACCACTACTACACCACCACCACTACACCACCACCACCACTACACCACCACCAATACACCACCACTACGACACCACCACTACACCCACCACTACACCACCACCACTACCACCACCACTACACCAGCACTACCACCACCACTACACCACCACTACACCACCACACCACCACCACTACACCACCACTACACCACCACCACCACTACACCACCACCAATACACCACCACTATTACACCACCACCACTACTACACCACCACCACAACACCACCACCACTACATCACCACCACTACACCACCACCACTTCACCACAACTACACCACCACCACTATTACACCACCACCACTACTACACCACCACTACACCACCACCACTACACCACCACCACTACACCACCACCACTACGACACCACCACTACACCACCACCACTACACCACCACTACTACAGCACCACGACTACACCACCACCACTACACCACCACCACTTCACCACCACTACACCACCACCACTACCACCACCACTACACCACCACGACTACACCACCACCACTACACCACCACCACTTCACCACCACTACACTACCACCACTACTACATCACCACCACTACTACACAACTACACCACCTCCACTACACCACCACCACTACACCACCACCACTACACCACCACTACTACAGCACCACTACACCACCACCACTACTACCACACGACCACCACCACTACACCACCAATACACCACCACCACCACTACACCACCACTACAGCACCACTACACCACCACCACCACTACACCACCACCACTACACCACCACCACTACGACACCACAACTACCACCACTACTACACCACCACCACTACACCCCCACGACTACACCACCACCACTACACTACTACTACACCACCACCACTACACCACCACCACCACTACACCACCACTACACCGCCACTACGACACCAACACTACCACCACCACTACACCGCCACCACTACAGCACAACCACTACTACACCACCACCACTACTACTACACCACCACCACTTCACCACCACCACCACTACACCACCACTTCACCACCACTACACCACCACCACTACCACCACCACTACATCACCACTACACCACCACCACTACACCACCACTAAACCACCACCACCACCATTACACCACCACTACACCACCACGACTACACCACCACCACTACAACACCTCCACCACCACCACTACACCACTACTACACCACCACTACACCACCACGACACCACCACCACTACTACACCACCACCACTACTACACCATTACACCACCACCACTACACCAATACACCACCACTACTACACCACCACTACACCACCACCACTACTACACCACCACTACACCACTACTACACCACCACTACCACTACACCACCACCACTACTACACCACCACCACTACACCACCACCACTACTACACCACCACCACTACTACACCACTACACCACCACCACTACTGCTACACCACCACCACCACTACACCACCACTACACCACCACTACTACACCACCACTACACCACCACCGCTACCACCACCACTACGTCACCACTACTACACCACCACCACTACACCATCACCACCACTACACCACCACGAATACACCACCACTACGATACCACCACTACACCCACCACTACACCACCACCACTACCACCACCACTACACCAGCACTACCACCACCACTACACCACCACCACCACTACACCACCACCACCACACCACCACTACTACACCACCACTACACCACCACCACTACACCACCAATACACCACCACTATTACA
>NC_133749.1:5011587-5021587 GCF_048934315.1 Petromyzon marinus | reverse complement strand
ATGATGATGATTGTGGTGGTGATGGTGGTGGTGGTGATGGTGGTGGTGATGGTGGTGGTGATGGGGATGGTGGTGGTGATGATGATGCTTATGTTGATGCTGCTGATGATGTTGATGATAATGATGGTGCTGCTGCTGATGATGTTGCTGCTGATGATGATGTTGCTGCTGATGATGCTGTTAGCTCCCACACCGACAGGTAAATAAATAATTAACGGTATCACCTTGCAGTCACGTGACACATTCGCCGATGAATAATTAAATCTCTCTCATCTCTCTCTCTCATCTCTCTCATCTCTCTCTCTCATCTCTCTCAGTCTCTCTCCGTCTCTCCCCGCTCTCCCTATCTCACCTAATAGCCACCAGCGGCGACGTTTCGGGTAATGGCCCTGAGTGCTGGGTGGATGAGTGAGTGAATTGGCAACTTCTTCACTCAACCACTCACTCAGTCATTCAACCACTCACCCAACTACTCATTCACTCATCCACTCACTCACTCACTCATACACTCACTCACTAACTCACCCACTCACTCACCCACTCACCCTCCCACTCACTCACTCACTCCCTCACTCACCCACCCACTCACTCACTCCCTCACTCACCCACCGACTCACTCACCCACTCACTCCCTCACTCACCCACTCACTCATTCAGCCACTCACTCACCCACTCACTCATTCAGCCACTCACTCATTCAGCCACTCACTCACCCACTCACTCACCCACTCACCCTCCCACTCACTCACTCACTCACCCACTCACTCACTCACTCACCCACTCACTCACTCACTCACCCACTCACTCACCCACCCAATCACCCACTCACCCACTCACTCACTCACTCACCTACCCATCCACCCACTCACTCACCCACCCACTCACCCACCCACCCACTCACCCACTCACCCACTCACCCACCCACTCACCCACCCACCCACTCACCCACCCACCCACCCACTCACCCACCCACCCACTCACCCACCCACCCACTCACCCACCCACCCACCCACTCACCCACCCACTCACCCACCCACCCACTCACCCACCCACCCACTCACCCACCCACCCACCCAATCACCCACTCACCCACTCACCCACCCACCCACCCACTCACCCACCCACCCACCCACTCACCCACCCACCCACTCACCCACCCACCCACCCACTCACTCACCCACCCACCCACTCCACCCTCCACCTCTGGTATTGATCTTGGTTCAAGGTCAAGTGACAGCATCGGGGTCACTGGAGACACAGAGACACGGGGAGACACGGGGAGACAGAGACACGGGGAGACACGGGGAGACAGAGACACGGGGAGACACGGGGAGACAGAGACACGGGGAGACAGAGACACGGGGAGACAGAGACACGGGGAGACACGGGGAGACAGAGACACGGGGAGACAGAGACACGGGGAGACACGGGGAGACACAGAGACACGGGGAGACACGGGGAGACAGAGACACGGGGAGACAGAGACACGGGGAGACACGGGGAGACACAGAGACACGGGGAGACACGGGGAGACAGAGACACGGGGAGACAGAGACACGGGGAGACAGAGACACGGGGAGACACAGAGACACGGGGAGACACGGGGAGACAGAGACACGGGGAGACAGAGACACAGAGACATGGGGAGACACGGGGAGACACGGGGAGACAGAGACACGGGGAGACAGAGACACGGGGAGACACGGGGAGACACAGAGACAGGGGGAGACACTGAGACACAGAGACACAGGGAGACAGAGACACAGAGACACAGAGACATGGGGAGACACGGGGAGACACGGGGAGACAGAGACACGGGGAGACAGAGACACGGGGAGACACGGGGAGACACAGAGACAGGGGGAGACACAGAGACACAGAGACACAGGGAGACAGAGACACAGAGACACAGAGACATGGGGAGACACGGGGAGACACGGGGAGACAGAGACACGGGGAGACAGAGACACGGGGAGACACGGGGAGACACAGAGACAGGGGGAGACACAGAGACACAGGGAGACAGAGACACAGAGACACGGAGAGACACAGAGACACAGCGACACAGAGACACGGGGAGACACAGAGACACGGGGAGACAGAGACACAGAGACACGGAGACACGGAGAGACACAGAGACACAGAGACACGGAAAGACACAGAGACACGGGGAGACAGAGACACAGAGACAGAGACACGGGGAGACACAGAGACACGGAGACACAGAGACACAGAGACACGGGGAGACACGGGGAGACACGGGGAGACAGAGACACGGGGAGACAGAGACACGGGGAGACACAGAGACAGGGGGAGACACAGAGACACAGGGAGACAGAGACACGGGGAGACACGGGGAGACAGAGACACAGAGACACGGCTAGACACGGGGAGACACAGAGACACGGGGAGACACAGAGACACAGAGACACGGGGAGACACAGAGACACAGAGACACAGAGACACGGGGAGACACGGGGAGACAGAGACACGGGGAGACAGAGACACAGAGACACGGAGAGACACAGAGACACAGAGACACTGGGAGACACGGGGAGACACAGAGACACGGGGAGACAGAGACACAGAGACACAGAGACACGGAGACACGGAGACACAGAGACACGGGGAGACACGGGGAGACAGAGACACGGGGAGACAGAGACACGGGGAGACACAGAGACAGGGGGAGACACAGAGACACAGGGACACAGGGAGACAGAGACACAGAGACACGGGGAGACAGAGACACGGAGAGACAGAGACACGGGGAGACACAGAGACAGGGGGAGACACAGAGACACAGAGACACAGAGACATGGGGAGACACAGAGACACGGGGAGACACGGGGAGACAGAGACACGGGGAGACAGAGACACGGGGATACAGAGACACGGGGAGACACAGAGACAGGGGGAGACACAGAGACACAGGGAGACAGAGACACAGAGACACGGAGAGACACAGAGACACAGCGACACAGAGACACGGGGAGACACAGAGACACGGGGAGACAGAGACACAGAGACACAGAGACACGGAGACACGGAGAGACACAGAGACACAGAGACACGGAAAGACACAGAGACACAGAGACACAGGGAGACAGAGACACAGAGACACAGAGACATGGGGAGACACAGAGACACGGGGAGACACAGAGACACGGGGAGACACAGAGACACGGGTGAGACACAGAGACACAGAGACACGGGGAGACAGAGACACGAGGAGACAGAGACACAGAGACACAGAGACACGGGGAGACACAGACACACAGAGACACATAGACACGGGGAGACACAGTGAGACAGAGACACAGAGACACAGAGACACGGGGAGACACAGAGACACGGGGAGACACAGAGACACGGGGAGACACAGAGACACGGAGACACGGGGAGACAGAGGCACAGAGACAGGGGGAGACACGGAGACACAGAGACACAGAGACACGGGGAGACACAGAGACACAGATACACGGGGAGACACAGAGACACAGAGACACGGGGAGACACAGAGACACAGAGACACGAGCAGACAGAGACACAGAGACACAGAGACACGGGGAGACACAGACACACAGAGACACATAGACACGGGGAGACACAGTGAGACAGAGACACAGAGACACAGAGACACGGGGAGACACAGAGACACGGGGAGACACAGAGACACGGGGAGACACAGAGACACGGGTGAGACACAGAGACACAGAGACACGGGGAGACACAGAGACACAGAGACACAGAGACACGGGGAGACACAGAGACACAGAGACACATAGACACGAGGAGACACAGTGAGACAGAGACACAGAGACACAGAGACACGGAGACACAGAGACACGGGGAGACACGGGGAGACAGATACACGGGGAGACAGAGACATGGGGAGACACGCGGAGACACAGAGACACAGAGACACGGGGAGACACAGAGACACGGGGAGACACAGAGACACAGAGACACGGGGAGACACAGCGACACAGAGAAACGGGGAGATACAGAGACACAGAGACACGAGGAGACAGAGACACAGAGACAAAGAGACACGGGGAGACACAGAGACACGGGGAGACACAGCGACACAGAGAAACGGGGAGACACAGAGACACGGGGAGACACAGAGACACAGAGACACGGGGAGACACAGAGACACGGGGAGACACAGAGACACGGGGAGACACAGAGACACAGAGACAGGGGGAGACACAGAGACACAGAGACACGGAGAGACACAGAGACACGGGGAGACACAGAGACACAGAGACAGGGGGAGACACAGAGACACGGGGAGACACAGAGACAAAGAGAGACACGGGGAGACACAGTGAGACAGAGACACAGAGACACAGAGACACAGAGACACGGTGAGACACAGAGACACGGTGAGACAAAGAGACACGGGGAGACACAGAGACACAGAGACAGGGGGAGACACAGAGACACAGAGACACAGAGACACGGTGAGACACAGAGACACGGTGAGACACAGAGACACAGAGACACGGGGAGACACGGGGAGACACAGAGACACAGAGACACGGTGAGACACAGAGACACGGGGAGACACAGAGACACAGAGACAGGGGGAGACACAGAGACACAGAGACACGGAGAGACACAGAGACACAGAGACACGGTGAGACCCAGAGACACGGGGAGACACAGAGACAAAAGAGAGACACGGGGAGACACAGAGACACGGTGAGACACAGACACAGAGACACGGAGACACAGTGAGACACAGAGACACAGAGACACGGTGAGACACAGAGACACGGTGAGACACAGAGACACAGAGACATGGGGAAACACAGACACAGAGACACGGGGAGACACAGAGACACAGAGACACGGTGAGACATACACAGTGAGACACAGAGACACAGAGACACGGTGAGACACAGAGACACAGAGACACGGTGAGACACAGAGACACGGTGAGACACAGAGACACGGTGAGACACAGAGACACAGAGACACGGGGAGACACAGAGACACGAGGAGACGCGGGGAGACACAGAGACACAGAGACACGGGCAGACACAGAGACACTGGGAGACCCGGGGAGACACAGAGACACAGAGACACGGGGAGACACAGAGACACGGGGAGACACAGGGAGACAGAGACAAACAGAGACAAAGCTCCTCCGTGTAGCCTCTAGCAGACTGTAGGGGCAAGTGCTGTCAGTAGCGAGTAGCAGCACCTACACACACAGACACTCACTCACTCATACACTCACTCATACACTCACTCATACACTCACTCATACACTCACTCACCACTCACTCATACACTCACTCATACACTCACTCATACACTCACACACACTCACTCATACACTCACTCATACACTCACTCACTCAAACACTCACTAACTTATACACTCACTCATACACTCACTCACACACTCACTCATACACTCACTCATACACTCACTCATACACTCACTCACTCACTCATACACTCACTCACACACTCACTCATACACTTACTCATACACTCACTCACATACTCACTCACTCATACACTCACTCACTCATACTCACTCACTCATACACTCACTCACATACTCACTCACTCATACACTCACTCACTCATACACTCACTCACTCATACACTCACTCACTCATACACTCACTCTTACATTCACTCATACATTCACTCACTCAATCATACACTCACTCACTCATACACTCACTCATACTCACTCACTCATACACTCACTCACACACTCACTCACTGATACACTCACTCACTCATACACTCACTCATACACTCACTCATACACTCACTCATACACTCACTCACTCATACACTCACTCACTCATACACTCACTCATACACTCACTCACTCATACACTCACTCATACACTCACTCATACATTCACTCATACACTCACTCACTCATACACTCACTCATACACTCACTCATACACTCACTCACTCATACACTCACTCACACACTCACTCACTCATACACTCACTCACTTATACACTCACTCACACGATCCCGAATCCAGTAGTCAGGATCCAGGATCCAGGATTCGATAATCCGGGATCCGGGATTTGAGTTCAACGTTCTAACGATGCTAAAAATGTTGCGGACTCTGCAATCCCCTCCCCCCCTCTCCCCCCCTCTCCCTCCCCCCTCTCTCTTAACTCTCCCCTATCCCTCTACCCCCTCTCTCTCTCTCCCTCTCTCTCCCTCCCCCCTCTCTCTTAACTCTCCCCTATCCCTCTACCCCCTCTCTCTCTCTCCCTCTCTCTCCCTCTACCCCCTCTCTCTTAACTCTCTCTCCCATCTCCCCTCTCTCTCTACCACCTCTCTCTCTCCCTCTCTCTCCTTCCCCCCTCTCTCTTAACTCTCTCTCCCATCTCCCCTCTCCCTTCCCTCTCCTCTCTCCCTCCCCCCTCTCCTCTCTCTCCTTCCCCCCTCTCTCTTAACTCTCTCTCCCACCTCCCCTCTCTCTCTACCCCCTCTCTCTCTCTCCCCCCCTCTCCCTCCCCCCTCTCTCTTAACTCTCTCTCCCACCTCCCCTCTCTCTCTACCCCCTCTCTCTCTCCCTCTCTCTCCCTCCCCCCTCTCTCTTAACTCTCCCTCCCCTCTCCTCTCTCCCTCCCCCCTCTCCCCTCTCCCCTCTCCCCCTCTCCCTCCCTCTCTCTTAACTCTCCCTCTCTCGATCTCGCCTCCTCTCTGATTTCAGCACCGTGGACAGCTGAACCCTCTCCTCCATTACCCCCCTCCCCTACCCCCTCTACCCCCCCCTCTCCCTACCCCCCCTCTCCCCTACCCCCTCTACCCCTCTACCCCCCCTCTCCCCTACCCCCTCTACCCCTCTACCCCTCTACCCCTCTACCCCCCCCCCTCTCCCCTCTCCCCTACCCCCTCTACCCCCTCTACCCCCTCTACCCCCTCTACCCCCTCTACCCCCTCTACCCCCTCTACCCCCTCTACCCCCTCTACCCCCTCTACCCCCTCTACCCCCTCTACCCCCTCTACCCCCTCTACCCCCTCTACCCCCTCTACCCCCTCTACCCCCCCCTCTCCCCTACCCCCTCTACCCCTCTACCCCTCTACCCCCCCCCCCCTCTCCCCTCTCCCCTACCCCCTCTACCCCCTCTACCCCCTCTACCCCCTCTACCCCCCCTCTCCCCTACCCCCTCTACCCCCTCTACCCCCCCCTCTCCCCTACCCCCTCTACCCCTCTACCCCTCTACCCCCCCCCCCCCCTCTCCCCTCTCCCCTACCCCCTCTACCCCCTCTACCCCCTCTACCCCCTCTACCCCCTCTACCCCCCCCTCTCCCCTACCCCCTCTACCCCCTCTACCCCCTCTACCCCCTCTACCCCCTCTACCCCCCTCTCCCCTACCCCCTCTACCCCCCCTCCCCCTCTCCCCCTCTCCCCCTCCCCCCTCCCCCTCTCTGGCCGTGTGGCTGCATTATTGATGATCGTCCCAAAGCCGGATTAGACTCGACTCAATGTACACACACAGATACACACATACACATACATACACACATATACATACACACACATATACACACATATACATACACACATATACATACACACACATATACACACATATACACACACATACATACACACATATACATACACATATATACATACACACACATACACACATATACATACACACATATATACATACACATACATACACACACATACACACATATACATACACACACATACATACACACACATACATACACACACATACATACACACATATACATACACATATATACATACACACATATACATACACACATACACACATATATACATACACATATATACATACACAGATACATACACACATATATACATACACATATATACATACACACACATACATACACACACATACATACACACACATACATACACACACATACACACAGATACATACACACACATATATACATACACACATATATACATACACACACATACACACATATACATACACACATATACATACACACATACACACATATATACATACACATATATACATACACAGATACATACACACATATACATACACACATATACAAACACACATACATACACACACATACACACAGATACATACACACATATATACACAGATACATACACACATATACATACACACACATACACACAGATACATACACACATACACACATATACATACACACATATGCATACACACACATACACACACATATACATACACACACATACACACAGATACATACACAGATACACACACAGATACATACACACATATACATACACACACATACACGCAGATACATACACACATACACACATATACATACACACATACACACACATATACATACACACACATACATACACAGATACACACACATACATACACATATACATACACAGATACATACATACACTTACACAACAACAACCACCATTCGCCACTAAGTGGCGGTGACGTCACCACGACGCTTGTGCCAGGCTATGTGCACCCTGAGGCCACGTGAAGTGTCGAACGCCCGCTGGCAGGAGGTCACGGGGCAGACCCAGCAGGTGCCACGGGTCGACTGACTGAGATGACTGGCTGATGCACCACCTGTGCCCCCTACTGTGCCAACCTGCTGTGCTTTAGCCACCCGGCGCTCCGCTCGTTGTTGTGAGCGTCGCTCCTCCGCCCTCCGTTGTTGTTGGAGGGCGACTGCCTCCAACTGCCCAGTAGCGTCCTTCACGAGCCTCCTCCACAGAGGCCGATCTTGACACCGCTGGTACCGGTCATCGGCAAGTCCACTCAGCTCCACGTCCTCCTGTACCACATCACTCCATCTCTTCTCTAGCCCGTGCCGCGCCCGCTGAGCCCCCTCAATCCGGCCGAACAAAAGCTGTTTCGGCATGCGGTGGCTGGGCATGCGGGCTACATGACCCAGCCATCGCAGCCTTGCCTGCCGGAGGAGCTCACCGATGGGACCTTGCCCAGATCTTTCAAGGATTTGTGAGCTGTTCACACAATCCAGTCTGGTTAAACCCAGGATGGATGGTAGGCAGGCCAGCCTAAATGTTTCTAACCGGCGAAGATGTTCCATTAGGCGGGTCCACGTTTCGCAAGCGTAGAGAAGGGAGGGAATGACCATGGCCGAGAAGACCTGAAGCTTAGTGCGGAGCGACAGACCAGGTAGCTTCCACACAGCGTTACGTAACCGATGAAAAGATATTGCCGCTCAACTGATTCGGAGTGAGACCTCTGCTGTTAAACTGGAGCCGGTCATAAGCACACTGCCCAGGTATGGGAAACTCTCCACTCTCTCCACAACTGCCCCATCACCGATTGGGAGTTGTGGGGGTGGAGTGTCCTATGGTACAAAATACCCAGGCAGGTGCTTAGTTTTGGTGGGGCTGATGGTAAGATAGACAGATAGACACACACACAGATAGACACACAGACACACACAGGCACACACAGAGATAGACATACACACAGACACATACAGATACACACAGAGATAGACACACAGATATACATACACACAGACACACACAGATAGACACACACACAAATAGACACACATATACACACAGACACACGCGTAAATAGACACACACACACACACACAGATAGACACACACAGATACACACAGATACACACACACTCACAGATACACACACACACTCACAGATACACACACACACATAGATACACACACACACATAGATACACACACACACAGATACACACACACAGACACACACACATAGACACACACACACAGACACACACACAGACACACACTCACACACACACAGACACACACAGACACACACACAGACACACACACAGACACACACAGACACACACACAGACACACACACAGACACACACACATAGACACACACACACAGACACACACACAGACACACACTCACACACACACACAGACACACACACACAGACACACACACGACC
>NC_133749.1:4999087-5009087 GCF_048934315.1 Petromyzon marinus | reverse complement strand
ACTGATGGTATCCCCTTACACTGATGGTATCCCCTTACACTGATGGTATCTCCTTACACTGATGCTATCTCCCTTACACTGATGGTATCCCCTTACACTGATGGTATCCCCTTACACTGATGGTATCCCCTTACAGCCCCTAGCTCACCACCCACCCACCCACCGCTCACTACCACCAAATAATTCACTATGCAACGCCAATTTGTCTGGGTCCCTCTGGGCCATAGGTGCCATAATCCTTACTTGTTTATTGCCTCGAAGGTACAGATCGTGGGGATTGTTACCACACGCAGACACAAACGTAACGTTCGTGTTTTTGTGTGTGTGTGTGTGGTGGGTGGTGTGTGTGTGGTGGGTGTGGGATAAATAAATAGCCACGTTCTGTACTCTTGAGGCATAAGCAAATTGGGGAATTAACACTTACTACCCAGGAAAGTTAGTAAGCACTCGGCAAAGATAGATTCAACACCCATCCACTCGCTTGCCCACCCGCTCACTCGCTCGCTCAATCGCCCACTCACTCGCTCACCCACTCACTCACTCACCCACTCACTCGTTCACTCACTCACCCGCTCGCTCGCCCACTCACTCACCCACTCACTCACTCACCCACTCACTCACCCGCCCGCTCACTCACCCACTCACTCACCCACTCACCCACTCACTCACTCACCCACTCACTCATCCACTCACTCACTCACCCACTCACTCACTCACCACTCACTCACCCACTCACTCATCCACTCACTCACTCACCCACTCACTCACTCACTCACCACTCACTCACTCACCCACCCACTCACCCACTCACTCACTCACCCACTCACTCATCCACTCACTCACTCACCCACTCACTCACTCACCACTCACTCATCCACTCACTCATCCACTCACTCACTCACCCACTCACTCACCCACTCACCACTCACTCACTCACCCACCCACTCACCCACTCACTCACTCACCCACTCACTCATCCACTCACTCACTCACTCACCCACTCACTCATCCACTCACTCACTCACCCACTCACTCACTCACCACTCACTCACCCACTCACTCATCCACTCACTCACTCACCCACTCACTCACTCACTCACCACTCACTCACTCACTCACCCACTCACTCACTCACCCACTCACCCACTCACTCACTCACTCATCCACTCACTCACTCACTCACCTCTCCTTCCAGTCTCCAAGGGCCACGCCATCACCTCACCAATTCCACGGATGCCTCACCTGGTGAGCGACAGACGGAGATAATTGGTTGGTGGGGGTTGAGTGGGTGGATGGGTGAGCGAATGAGTGAGTGGATGAGTGAGTGGTTGAATGAGTGAGTGGCTGAGTGAGTGAGTGGCTGAGTGAGTGAGTGGGTGAGTGAGTGAGTGGGTGAGTGAGTGAGTGGCTGAGTGAGTGAGTGGGTGAGTGAGTGAGTGGCTGCATGAGTGAGTGGCTGAATGAGTGAGTGGCTGAGTGAGTGGCTGGTGAGTGAGTTGCTGAATTAGTGAGTGAGTCGGTGAGTGAGTGAGTTGCTGAATGAGTGAGTGGCTGAGTGAGTGAGTGGCTGAGTGGCTGAGTGAGTGAGTGGATGAATGAGTGAGTGGCTGAGTGAGTGAGTGGCTGAGTGAGTGAGTGGGTGAGTGAGTGAGTGGCTGAGTGAGTGAGTGGGTGAGTGAGTGAGTGGCTGCATGAGTGAGTGGCTGAATGAGTGAGTGGCTGAGTGAGTGGCTGGTGAGTGAGTTGCTGAATTAGTGAGTGAGTCGGTGAGTGAGTGAGTTGCTGAATGAGTGAGTGGCTGAGTGAGTGAGTGGCTGAGTGGCTGAGTGAGTGAGTGGATGAATGAGTGAGTGGCTGAGTGAGTGAGTGGCTGAGTGAGTGAGTGGGTGAGTGAGTGAGTGAGTGGCTGAGTGAGTGAGTGGGTGCGTGAGTGGCTGGTGAGTGAGTCGGTGAGTGAGTGAGTTGCTGAATGAGTGAGTGGCTGAGTGAGTGAGTGGATGAGTGAGTGAGTGGATGAGTGAGTGGCTGAGTGAGTGAGTGAGTGGCTGAATGAGTGAGTGGCTGAGTGAGTGAGTGGCTGAGTGAGTGAGTGGGTGAGTGAGTGAGTGGCTGAGTGAGTGAGTGGGTGAGTGAGTGAGTTGCTGAATGAGTGAGTGGTTGAGTGAGTCGCTGAATGAGTGGGTGAGTGAGTTGCTGAGTGAGTTGGTGAGTGAATGAGTGTGTGGCACTGGGGGAGAGACAAAGGCGGCCGGGCGTGGTGGTGCTGACCACCCACCCCCTCTGTGTGTGTAGCCACAGTGCCAGTAGCCTTCATAGACGCTGCTGCTGCTGACAGCACTTGCCCCTACAGCCTGTTAGACGCTACACGGGGGATCTTTGTCTGTGTGTGTAGGTGCTGTATGAGTGAGTGAGTGTATGAGTGAGTGTATGAGTGAGTGTGTGAGTGAGTGAGTGTGTGAGTGAGTGTATGAGTGAGTGAGTGTATGGGTGAGTGAGTGTATGAGTGAGTGTGTGAGTGAGTGTATGAGTGAGTGAGTGTACGCGTGAGTGAGTGAGTGTGTGAGTGAGTCTATGAGTGAGTGTATGAGGGAGTGAGTGTATGAGTGAGTGAGTGTATGAGTGAGTGAGTTTATGAGTGAGAGTGTGAGTGAGTGTATGAGTGAGTGAGTGTATGAGTGAGTGAGTGTATGAGTGAGTATATGAGTGAGTGTATAAGTGAGTGAGTGAGTGTATGAGTGAGTGAGTGTATAAGTGAGTGTATGAGTGAGTGAGTGAGTGTATGAATGAGTGTATGAGTGAGTGAGTGTATGAGTGAGTGTATGAGTGAGTGTATGAGTGAGTGAGTGTATGAGTGAGTGAGTGTATGAGTGAGTGAGTTTATGAGTGAGAGTGTGAGTGAGTGTATGAGTGAGTGAGTGTATGAGTGAGTGAGTGTATGAGTGAGTGAGTGTATGAGTGAGTATATGAGTGAGTGTATAAGTGAGTGAGTGAGTGTATGAGTGAGTGAGTGTATAAGTGAGTGTATGAGTGAGTGAGTGAGTGTATGAATGAGTGTATGAGTGAGTGAGTGTATGAGTGAGTGTATGAGTGAGTGTATGAGTGAGTGAGTGTATGAGTGAGTGTATGAGTGAGTGAGTGTATGAGTGAGTGTATGAGTGAGTGTATAAGTGTATGAGTGAGAGTATGAGTGAGTGAGTGTATGAGTGAGTGAGTGAGTCTATGAGTGAATGAGTGAGTCTATGAGTGAGTGAGTGTATGAGTGAGTGAGTGTATGAGTGAGTGTATGAGTGAGTGACTGTATGAGTGAGTGAGTGTATGAGTGAGTGTATGAGTGAGTGAGTGAGTGTATGATTGAGTGTCTGAGTGAGTGAGTGTATGAGTGAGTGAGTGTATCAGTGAGTGTATGAGTGAGTGTATAACTGAGTGAGTGTATGAGTGAGTGTGTGAGTGAGTGAGTGTATGAGTGAGTGTATGAGTGAGTGAGTGTATGAGTGCGTGTATGAGTGTATGAGTGAGTGTATGAGTGAGTGTGTGAGTGAGTGAGTGTATGAGTGAGTGTATGAGTGAGTCTATGAGTGAGTGTATTAGTGAGTGAGTGTATGAGTGAGTGAGTGAATGAGTGAGTGCATGAGTGAGTGAGTGTATGAGTGAGTGAGTGTATGAGTGAGTGAGTGTATGAGTGAGTGTATGAGTGAGTGAGTGTATGAGTGAGTGAGTGTATGCGTGAGTGTATGAGTGAGTGTATGAGTGAGTGAGTGTATGAGTGAGTGAGTGTATGAGTGAGTGTATGAGTGAGTGAGTGTATGAGTGAGTGTATGAGTGAGTGTATGAGTGAGTGAGTGTATGAGTGAGTGAGTGTATGAGTGAGTGTATGAGTGAGTGTATGAGTGAGTGAGTGTATGAGTGAGTGTATGAGTGAGTGAGTGTATGAGTGAGTGAATGTATGAGTGAGTGTATGAGTGAGTGAGTGTATGAGTGAGTGAGTGTATGAGTGAGTGAGTGTATGAGTGAGTGTATGAGTGAGTGTATAAGTGTATGAGTGAGAGTATGAGTGAGTGAGTGTATGAGTGAATGAGTGAGTCTATGAGTGAGTGAGTGTATGAGTGAGTGAGTGTATGAGTGAGTGTATGAGTGAGTGACTGTATGAGTGAGTGAGTGTATGAGTGAGTGTATGAGTGAGTGTATGAGTGAGTGAGTGAGTGTATGATTGAGTGTCTGAGTGAGTGAGTGTATGAGTGAGTGAGTGTATCAGTGAGTGTATGAGTGAGTGAGTGTATGAGTGAGTGTGTGAGTGAGTGAGTGTATGAGTGAGTGTATGAGTGAGTGAGTGTATGAGTGCGTGTATGAGTGTATGAGTGAGTGTATGAGTGAGTGTGTGAGTGAGTGTATGAGTGAGTGTATGAGTGAGTCTATGAGTGAGTGTATTAGTGAGTGAGTGTATGAGTGAGTGAGTGAATGAGTGAGTGTATGAGTGAGTGAGTGTATGAGTGAGTGAGTGTATGAGTGAGTGAGTGTATGAGTGAGTGAGTGTATGAGTGAGTGTATGAGTGAGTGTATGAGTGAGTGAGTGTATGAGTGAGTGAGTGTATGAGTGAGTGTATGAGTGAGTGAGTGTATGAGTGAGTGTATGAGTGAGTGTATGAGTGAGTGAGTGTATGAGTGAGTGAGTGTATGAGTGAGTCTATGAGTGAGTGAGTGTATGAGTGAGTGAATGTATGAGTGAGTGTATGAGTGAGTGAGTGTATGAGTGAGTGAGTATATGAGTGAGTGAGTGAGTGTATGAGTGAGTGTATGAGTGAGTGAGTGTATGAGTGAGTGAGTGTATGAGTGAGTGAGTGTATGAGTGAGTGTATGAGTGAGTGAGTGTATGAGTGAGTGTATGAGTGAGTGAGTGTATGAGTGAGTGTATGAGTGAGTGAGTGTATGAGTGAGTGTATGAGTGAGTGAGTGTATGAGTGAGTGTATGAGTGAGTGAGTGTATGAGTGAGTGTATGAGTGAGTGAGTGTATGAGTGAGTGGGGAGCGATAGTGTAGCAGTTAGCGCTACGCTGCGCTATGAACCTGGCGACCCGGGTTCGATTCCCGCTCACGGCCAACACCAGTGACGATTATCTGAACCGGTCCCGGGCCTTCCCTAGGTCGACTCAGCCTCAAATGAGTACCTGGTGCGGTGTGTAAACATTGCCACTAGGGAGACAAAGGCGGTCGGGCGTGGTGCTGGCCACCCACCCCCTCGTGTACCGTTCCGGCCTTCATAGGTGCTCGCTAACAGCACTTGCCCCTACAGTCTGTTAAGGCTATATGGGGGATCTTTGTTTTGTTCTTTGTATGAGTGAGTGAGTGTATGGGTGAGTGAGTGAGTGTATGAGTGAGTGAGTGTATGAGTGAGTGAGTGAGTGTATGAGTGAGTGAGTGTATGAGTGAGTGAGTGTATGAGTGAGTGTGTGAGTGAGTGAGTGTATGGGTGAGTGAGTGTATGAGTGAGTGTGTGAGTGAGTGAGTGTATGGGTGAGTGAGTGAGTGTATGAGTGAGTGTATGAGTGAGTACTCACTGCGATCCGAGTACCAGGCAGACACCAGCGGCAACACGGAACCTCAAGTACTTGGAGCTGTGGGTCGCGTCTAGGTCTGCTCCGTGTGAAATCCAATAGCCCAGCGTGATGAAATAGAACGAGTTCAATAGTCCAGATGATCCTCACTTGAAGTACTCACAGAGGTACTCACAGAGGGACTCACTAGAAGTACTCACAGGTACTCACTAGAAGTACTCACAGAGGTACTCACAGAGGTACTCACTAGAAGTACTCACAGAGGTACTCACAGGTACTCACAGAGAGACTCACAGAGGTACTCACTAGAAGTACTCACAGAGGTACTCACTAAAAGTACTCACAGAGGTACTCACAGAGATACTCACAGAGGGACTCACTAAAAGTACTCACAGAGGGACTCACTAAAAGTACTCACAGAGGTACTCACAGGTACTCACAGAGAGACTCACAGAGGTACTCACTAGAAGTACTCACAGAGGTACTCACTAAAAGTACTCACAGAGGTACTCACAGAGATACTCACAGAGGGACTCACTAGAAGTACTCACAGAGGTACTCACTAAAAGTACTCACAGAGGGACTCACTTGAAGTACTCACAGGTACTCACAGGTACTCACAGAGGTACTCACTAGAAGTACTCACAGAGGGACTCACTAGAAGTACTCACAGAGGGACTCACAGAGGTACTCACAGAGAGACTCACAGAGGTACTCACTAGAAGTACTCACAGGTACTCACTAGAAGTACTCACAGAGGGACTCACTTGAAGTACTCACAGAGGGACTCACAGAGGTACTCACAGAGGTACTCCCAGGTACTCACTAGAAGTACTCACAGAGGTACTCACAGAGGTACTCACTAGAAGTACTCACAGGTACTCACTAGAAGTACTCACAGAGGTACTCACTAGAAGTACTCACAGAGATACTCACAGAGGGACTCACTAGAAGTACTCACAGAGGTACTCACTAGAAGTACTCACAGAGGTACTCACTAGAAGTACTCACTAGAAGTATTCACAGGTACTCACAGAGGTACTCACAGAGGGACTCACTAGAAGTACTCACAGAGGTACTCACAGAGGTACTCACAGAGGGACTCACTAGAAGTACTCACAGGTACTCACAGAGGTACTCACAGAGGTACTCACAGAGGGACTCACTAGAAGTACTCACAGAGGTACTCACTAGAAGTACTCACAGAGGTACTCCCAGAGGTACTCACAGAGGGACTCACTAGAAGTACTCACAGAGGGACTCACAGAGCTACTCACAGGTACTCACAGGTACTCACACAGGTACTCACAGATACTCACTATTAGTACTCACAGGTACACACAGGTACTCACTATTAGTACTCACATAGGTACTCACAGGTACTCACACAGGTACTCACAGGTACTCAAACAGGTACTCACACATGTACTCACTATTGGTACTCACACAGGTACACACAGGTACTCACAGGTACTCACACAGGTACTCACTATTGGTACTCACACAGGGACTCACTAGAAGTACTCACAGGTACACACAGGTACTCACACAGGTACTCACACAGGTACTCACTAGAAGTACTCACACAGGTACTCACTATTGGTACTCACAGAGGTACTCACAGGTACTCACACAGGTACTCACAGTTACTCACTATTGGTACTCACACA
Source organism: Petromyzon marinus (assembly GCF_048934315.1). Lineage (NCBI taxonomy): Eukaryota > Metazoa > Chordata > Hyperoartia > Petromyzontiformes > Petromyzontidae > Petromyzon > Petromyzon marinus. The sequence goes on along the minus strand of NC_133749.1, from coordinate 5,001,868 downwards.
GGTACTCACACAGGTACTCACAGTTACTCACTATTGGTACTCACACAGGTACTCACACAGGTACTCACACAGGTACCCACAGGTACTCACACAGGTACTCACACAGGTACTCACTATTGGTACTCACACAGGTACTCACTATTGGTACTCACACAGGTACTCACAGGTACTCACACAGGTACTCACAGGTACTCACTATTGGTACTCACACAGGTACTCACACAGGTACTCACACAGTTACTCACAGGTACTCACACAGGTACTCACAGGTACTCACACAGGTACTCACACAGGTACACACAGGTACTCACACAGGTACTCACACAGGTACTCACTATTGGTACTCACACAGGTACTCACTATTGGTACTCACACAGGTACTCACAGGTACTCACACAGGTACTCACAGGTACTCACTATTGGTACTCACACAGGTACTCACACAGGTACTCACACAGTTACTCACAGGTACTCACACAGGTACTCACAGGTACTCACACAGGTACTCACACAGGTACTCACTATTAGTACTCACACAGGTACTCACTAGAAGTACTCACACAGGTACTCACACAGGTACTCACACAGGGACTCACACAGGTACTCACTATTGGTACTCACTATTGGTACTCACTAGAAGTACTCACAGGTACTCACACAGGTACTCACACAGGTACTCACTAGAAGTACTCACACAAGTACTCACAGGTACTCACACAGGTACTCACTATTGGTACTCACACAGGTACTCACTAGAAGTACTCACACAAGTACTCACAGGTACTCACACAGGTACTCACTATTGGTACTCACACAGGTACTCACTAGAAGTACTCACTAGAAGTACTCAAACAAGTACTCACAGATACTCACACAGGTACTCACTGTTAGCACTCACACAGGTACTCACAGGTACTCACTAGAAGTACTCACACAAGTACTCACAGAGGTACTCACAGGTACTCACACAGGTACTCACTATTAGTACTCACTCAGGTACTCACACAGGTACTCACTAGAAGTACTCACACAGGTACTCACAGAGGTACTCACTAGAAGTACTCACTCAGGTACTCACACAGGTACTCACTAGAAGTACTCACACAGGTACTCACAGAGGTACTCACTAGAAGTACTCACACAAGTACTCACAGGTACTCACACAGGTACTCACTATTAGTACTCACACAGGTACTCACACAGGTACTCACTAGAAGTACTCACACAGGTACTCACTAGAAGTACTCACAGGTACCCACACAGGTACTCACACAAGTACTCACACAGGTACTCACACAGGTACTCACTATTGGTACTCACAGGTACTCACACAGGTACACACAGGTACTCACTAGAAGTACTCACACAGGTACTCACACAGGTACTCACAGAGGTACTCACACAGGTACTCACTAGAAGCACTCACACAAGTACTCACAGAGGTACTCACACAGGTACTCACACAGGTACTCACTATTAGTACTCACAGGTACCCACACAGGTACTCTCACAGGTACTCACAGGTACTCACAGGTACTCACTAGAAGTACTCACAGGTACTCACAGGTACTCACACAGGTACTCACAGGTACTCACACAGGTACTCACACAGGTACTCACACAGGTACTCACTATTGGTACTCACACAGGTACTCACAGAGGTACTCACACAGGTACTCACACAGGTACTCACACAAGTACTCACTAGAAGTACTCACAGAGGTACCCACAGGTACTCACACAGGTACTCACACAGGTACTCACTAGAAGTACTCACAGGTACCCACACAGGTACTCACACAGGTACTCACTAGAGGTACTCACAGGTACTCACTAGAAGTACTCACTATTGGTACTCACAGGTACTCACACAGGTACTCACACAGGTACCCACAGGTACTCACAGGTACTCACTATTGGTACTCACAGAGGGACTCACAGAGGGACTCACACAGGTACCCACAGGTACACACAGGTACTCACTAGAAGTACTCACACAGGTACTCACACAGGTACTCACACAAGTACTCACTAGAAGTACTCACAGGTACCCACAGGTACTCACAGGTACCCACAGGTACCCACAGGTACTCACTAGAGGTACCCACAGGTACCCACAGGTACTCACACAGGTACTCACACAGGTACCCACAGGTACTCACAGGTACTCACTATTAGTACTCACACAGGTACTCACAGGTACACACAGGTACTCACAGGTACTCACTATTGGTACCCACACAGGTACCCACAGGTACTCACAGGTACTCACTATTAGTACTCACACAGGTACTCACAGGTACACACAGGTACCCACAGGTACTCACTAGAAGTACTCACAGGTACTCACTATTGGTACTCACAGAGGGACTCCTCCTCGTGCGTCTCGCTGGCCGTGTGGCCAGGTGGGCACACGGCGACTGCAGAAGCAGCGGTAGCGGTGGGGGTGGCGGTGGGGGTGGTGGTGGTGGTGGTGGGAGGAGCTTCACTCGGCCCCTCCCACTAGCCCGAGCCCTACCCCCTCACTCACTCTCTACCCCCTCCCTCACTCTCTACCCCTACCTCGCCCTACCCCTCCCTCAATCTCTCCCCCCTCTCCCCCCCCCTCTCTCTCTCCCCCCCTCTCCCCCCTCTCTCTCCCCTCTCCCCCCTCCCCCTTCTCTCTCCCCTCTCTCTCCCCCCCTCTCTATCCCCCCTCTCTCTCCCCCCTCTCTCCCCTCTCTCTCTCCCCCCTCTCTCTCCCCTCTCTCCCCCCCTTCCCCTCTCTCCCCCCTCTCTCTC
>NC_133749.1:4904826-4998987 GCF_048934315.1 Petromyzon marinus | reverse complement strand
GTAGGCGACTATGCCATTGGGTGAGCGAGGCGAGTGGGTGAGTGAGCGAGACAGAGGGGTGAGTGAGCCGGAGGCGAGTGGGTGAGTGAGCGAGCGGGTGAGTGAGCGAGCGAGAGGGTGAGTGAGCGAGAGAGAGGGTGAGTGAGCGAGCGAGTGGGTGAGCGAGCGGGTGAGTGAGTGAGCACGTGAGTGAGCGAGAGAGAGGGTGAGTGAGCGAGCGAGAGGGTGAGTGAGCGAGAGGATGAGTGAGCGAGCAAGAGGGTGAGTGAGCGAGTGAGAGGGTGAGTGATTAAGCGATTGAGTTAGTGAGTGAGTGAGTGAGCGAGAGGGTGAGTGAGTGAGTGAGCGAGAGGGTGAGTGAATGAGCGAGAGGGTGAGTGAGCGAGTGGGTGAGCGAGTGATTAAGCGATTGGGTTAGTGAGTGAGCGAGCGAGAGGGTGAGTGAGCGAGAGGGTGAGTGAGCGAGAGGGTGAGTGAGCGAGAGGGTGAGTGAGCGAGCGAGAGGGTGAGTGAGCGAGAGGGTGAGTGAGCGAGAGGGTGAGTGAGCGAGCGAGAGTGTGAGTGAGCGAGAGGGTAAGTGAGCGAGAGGGTGAGTGAGCGAGTAGGTGAGTGAGTGAGTGAGCGAGAGGGTGAGCGAGTGGGTGAGCGAGAGGGTGAGTGAGCGAGAGGGTGAGTGAGTGAGCGAGTGGGTGAGTGAGCGAGTGGGTGAGTGAGCGAGAGGGTGAGTGAGCGAGAGGGTGAGTGAGCGAGCGAGAGGGTGAGTGAGCGAGAGGGTGAGTGAGCGAGAGGGTGAGTGAGCGAGCGAGGGTGTGAGTGAGCGAGAGGGTAAGTGAGCGAGAGGGTGAGTGAGCGAGTAGGTGAGTGAGTGAGTGAGCGAGAGGGTGAGCGAGTGGGTGAGCGAGAGGGTGAGTGAGTGAGCGACAGGGTGAGTGAGAGGGCGAGAGGCTGAGCGAGTGGGTGAGCGAAAGGGCGAGTGAGCGAGAGGGTGAGTGAGCGAGAGGGTGAGTGAGTGAGCGAGTGGGTGCGTGAGCGAGTGGGTGAGTGAGCGAGAGGGTGAGTGAGCGAGAGGGTGAGTGAGCGAGCGAGAGGGTGAGTGAGCGAGAGGGTGAGTGAGCGAGAGGGTGAGTGAGCGAGCGAGAGTGTGAGTGAGCGAGAGGGTAAGTGAGCGAGAGGGTGAGTGAGCGAGTAGGTGAGTGAGTGAGTGAGCGAGAGGGTGAGCGAGTGGGTGAGCGAGAGGGTGAGTGAGTGAGCGACAGGGTGAGTGAGAGGGCGAGAGGCTGAGCGAGTGGGTGAGCGAAAGGGCGAGTGAGCGAGAGGGTGAGTGAGCGAGAGGGTGAGTGAGTGAGCGAGTGGGTGAGTGAGCGAGTGGGTGAGAGAGCGAGAGGGTGAGCGAGTGATTAAGCGATTGGGTTAGTGAGTGAATGAGCGAGAGGGTGAGTGAGCGAGCGAGAGGGTGAGTGAGCGAGTGGGTGAGTGAGCGACAGGGTGAGTGAGAGAGCGAGAGGCTGAGCGAGTGGGTGAGCGAAAGGGCGAGTGAGCGAGAGGGTGAGTGAGCGAGAGGGTGAGTGAGTGAGCGAGAGGGTGAGTGAGTGAGCGAGAGGGTGAGTGAGGGAGTGGGTGAACGAGTGATTAAGCGATTGGGTTAGTGAGTGAATGAGCGAGAGGGTGAGTGAGTGAGTGAGCGAGAGGGTGAGTGAGCGAGTGGGTGAGCGACTGAGCGAGTGGGTGAGCGAGAGGGTGAGTGAGTGAGTGAGCGAGAGGGTGAGTGAGCGAGTGGGTGAGCGACTGAGCGAGTGGGTGAGCGACTGAGCGAGTGGGTGAGCGAGTGGGTGAGCGAGAGGGTGAGCGAGCGAGAGGGTGAGTGAGTGAGTGAGCGAGCGCTGGTGCCAGGCTATGTGTACCTGTCCCAGCAGCTCCTTGGCGCGCCCGCTGGACTGGATGTCCAGCAGTGCATTGTGAGCATCCTTGATCATTCCCTGGCGGAAGGCGCATATGCCCAACTGCACCATCGTACGGTTATACAGGATCTGTGTGCGCGAGGGGGGCGAGGGGACACAGCAGCATCATCGTCATCACCATCATCAGCAACATCGTCGTCAGCAGCATCATCAGCATCATCGTCGTCAGCAGCATCAGCAACATCATCGTCATCACCATCATCAGCAACATCGTCGTCAGCAGCATCATCAGCATTAGGAGAGTCAACACCCAACTCACTCACTCACCCACTCACTCACCAACTCACTCACCCATCCACTCACTCACTCACCAACCCACCCACCTGTCCACTCACCTTCCACCCAACTCACTCACCCACCCATCCACTCACTCACCCACCAACCCACCCATCCAATCACCTTCCATCCAACTCACTCACCCATCCACTCACCAACCCACCCATCCAATCACCTTACACCCAACTCACTCACCCATCCACTCACTCACTCACCAACCCACCCACCTATCCAATCACCTTCCACCAAACTCACTCACCCATCCACTCCCTCACTCACCAACCCACCCACCTATCCAATCACCTTCCACCAAACTTACTCACCCATACACTCACTCACTCACCAACCCACCCACCTATCCAATCACCTTCCACCAAACTCACTCACCCATCCACTCCCTCACTCACCAACCCACCCACCTATCCACTCACCTTCCACCAAACTCACTCACCCATCCACTCCCTCACTCACCAACCCACCCATCCACTCCCCGTCCACCCAACTCACTCACCCATCCACTCACTCACTCACCAACCCACCCACCTATCCACTCACCTTCCACCAAACTCACTCACCCATCTACTCACTCACTCACCAACCCACCCATCCACTCACCTTCCATCCAACTTACTCACCCATACACTCACTCACCAACCCACCCACCTATCCAATCACCTTCCACCAAACTCACTCACCCATCCACTCCCTCACTCACCAACCCACCCACCTATCCACTCACCTTCCACCCAACTCACTCACCCATCCACTCACTCACCAACCCACCCATCCACTCCCCGTCCACCCAACTTACTCACCTACTCACTCACTCACCAACCCACCCATCACCTACCCCCTCACCAACACCCCGCTCACCTGCACGAGCAGGTCTGCGTGCTGGATGTTATCCTGCAGATGGCTCATGAGTGAGGTCGTGGGCCTGGAACCAGCTCACTCACTCACTCACCTACTCACTCACACAACTCACTCACCTACCCACTCACTCACTCACTAACTCACTCACACAACTCACCCACTCACTCACCCACTCACCCACACAACTCACTCACTTACTCACCCACTCACCTACCTACTCACCTACTGACCCACTCACCCACTCACTCACCCACTCACCTACCCACTCACTCACTCACTCACCCACTCACTCACTCACCTACTCACTCACTCACCCACTCACTCACCTACTCACCCACTCACTCACTCACCTACCCACTCACTCACTCACTCACCCACTCACTCACCTACTCACTCACTCACTCACCCACTCACCCACTCACTCACCCACTCACCCACTCAACCACCCACTCACCGACTCAACCACCCACTCAACCACCCACTCAACCACCCACTCAACCACCCACTCAACCACCCACTCAACCACCCACTCAACCACCCACTCACCTACCTACTCGCCTAACCACTCACTCACCCACTCACTCACTCACCCACTCACTCACTCACCCACCCACTCACCCACCCCCTCACTCACCACCCCGCTCACTCACCTGCACGGGTGGGTCTGCGTGCTGGATGTTGTCCTGCAGGTGGCTCATGAGCATGAGGTCTCGTGCCTGGAACCAGCTCACTCACTCACTCACCTACTGACTTACTCACCTACTCACTCACCTACTCACCTACTCACTCACCCACTCACCCCCTCACTCACCAACACCCCGCTCACCCACCTGCACGGGTGGGTCTGCGTGCTGGATGTTGTCCTGCAGGTGGCTCATGAGCATGAGGTCTCGTGCCTGGAACCAGCGGTCGTGCAGCGCGTGGTGGTAGATGTGGCACAGGATGGCGCAGGTCCGGATGCGATCGCTTCGATCCTTGGCGTAGATGAACTTGCAGAGGCGGTCCATCAGCTCCGAGCTGGAGAGGCCTTCGTCGCGGTCCTCCATCACCGCAGGCCCGACACCTCCCTGCCGATTGTCGGGGTCCGTGGTCGTCGCCGGTGCGGTGGTGGCGGTGGTGGCGGTGGTGGCGGTGGTGGTGGTGGATGAACGGAGTTCGGTGGTGGCTTGGTCTCGTTCGGACTGGTGGTGATGGTGGTGTGGGCGGGGGTGGGGTGAGGGTGGGTGGTGGTGAGGTGAGTGAGGGTGGTGATGGTGGTGATGGTGAGGGTTGTAGTGAGTGAGTGAGGGTTGTGGTGGTGGTGAGTGAGGGTGGTGAGTGAGTGAGGGTGGTGGTGGTGTGGGCGGGGGTGGGGTGGGGTGAGTGAGGGTGGTGGTGGTGAGGTGAGGGTGGTGGTGGTGGGGTGAGTGAGTGAGGGTGGTGGTGAGGTGGTGAGTGAGGGTGGTGAGTGAAGGTGGTGGTGAGTGAGGGTGGTGGTGGTGAGTGAGTGAGTGTGGTGGTGGTGGTGAGGTGGTGAGTGAGTGTGATGGTGGTGTGGGGGGGGGGGGGGGTGAGTGAGGGTGGTGGTGGTGAGTGAGGGTGGTGGTGAGTGAGGGTGGTGGTGAAGGTGGTGGTGGTGAGGGTTGTGGTGGTGAGTGAGGGTGGTGGTGAGTGAGGGTGGTGGTGGTGTGGGCGGGGGTGGGGTGGGGTGAGTGAGGGTGGTCGTGGTCGGGTGGTGAGTGAGGGTGGTGGTGGTGAGGTGGTGAGTGAGGGTGGTGGTGAGTGAAGGTGGTGGTGAGTGAGGGTGGTGGTGGTGAGGGTGGTGGTGGTGAGCGAGGGTGGTGGTGAGGCGGTGAGTGAGGGTGGTGGTGGTGAGGGTGGTGGTGGTGAGGTGAGTGAGGTGGTGGTGAGGAGGTGAGTGAGGGTGGTGAGTGGGGAGGGAAGGTGGACAGTGTGGTGGTGAGGAGTGATTGTCAGAGGGTGGGTGAGTGATTGATGAGCAGACACACACAGTCAGGTACAAGCGCAAAGGCAACCACACAGACAAAGCTCCCCCAGGTAGCCCACACAGTGGCTGTAGGGGCAAGTGCTGTTAGCTAGTAGCGAGTAGCAGCACCCACACAAAAACAACCGCCATTCGCCACTAAGTGGCGGTGACGTCACCACGACGTTTGTGCCAGGCCATGTGCACCTTGAGGCCACGTGAAGTGTCGAACGCCCGCTGGCAGGAGGTCACGGGGCAGACCCAGGTGCCACGGGTCGACTGACAGATGGCTGAGATGACTGGCTGATGCACCACCTGTGCCCCCTACTGTGCCAACCTGCTGTGCTTTAGCCACCCGGCGCTCCGCTCGTTGTTGTGAGCGCCGCTCCTCCGCCCTCCGTTGTTGTTGGAGGGCGACTGCCTCCAACAGCCCAGTAGCGTCCTTCACGAGCCTCCTCCACAGAGGCCGATCTTGACACCGCTGGTACCAGTCATCGGCAAATCCACTCAGCTCCACGTCCTCCTGTACCACATCACTCCATCTCTTCTCTAGCCCGTGCCGTGCCCGTTTAGCCCCCTCGATCCGGCCGAACAAAAGCTGTTTCGGCATGCGGTGGCTGGGCATGCGGGCTACATGACCCAGCCATCGCAGCCTTGCCTGCCGGAGGAACTCACCGTTGGATTTGCGAGTTCCTCACACAATCCAGTCTGCTTAAACCCAGGATGGATCGTAGGCAGGCCAGCCTAAATGTTGCTAACCGGCGAAGATGTTCCATTAGGGGGGTCCACGTTTCGCAAGCGTAGAGAAGGGAGGGAATGACCGTGGCCGAGAAGACCTGAAGCTTAGTGCGGAGCGACAGACCAGGTAGCTTCCACACAGCGTTACGCAATCGATGAAAAGATATTGCCGCTCGACTGATTCGGAGTGAGACCTCTGCTGTTAAACCGGAGCCGGTCATGAGCACACTGCCCAGGTATGGGAAACTCTCCACTCTCTCCACAACTGCCCCATCACCGATTGGGAGTTGTGGGGGTGGAGTATCCGATGATACAAAATACCCAGGCAGGTGCTTAGTTTTGGTGGGGCTGATGGTAAGACCCCACACCTTAGTGGCACGCTCCAGTCTCAGCAGTAGTGTCTCCAACTCCTCCTCTGAGTGAGCAGCAATTATCAGGTCGTTGGCATACATAACGTGCTTGAGCAATAGGGAGCCATCCCTTGACCATACCCAGGCATCGATCAGCCTCCCATTGTATCTGTACCAGATGAAAATTCCTCCAGTACAGCTATTGAAGGCTTCACGAACTACGTGGTCAAAATAGATGTTAAATAATGTGGGAGCCAGAGGATATCCCTGTCGCACCCCAAGGTGTACAGGGAATAGCTCTGACTCCCGGCCACGTAGTTTTACCCGGGCCCGCTCACTATCATGAAGGTCCTTAATGATCGTGAGCAGAGGGTCAGGGACTCCGAAAGCACGAAGAACAACCCAGAGCCCAGACCTACTGATGGTATCATAGGCCTTGACCAGGTCAATAAAGCAGAGATTTAGGTCTTGTTGGAATTCCCTACACCTCTGCTGTAGCAGAGGGACAGAAAATATGGCATCTGTGCAGGACCGCCCTTTCCTGAAACCGCATTGGGGCTCCGCAAGCCTCTCCTCAGCGTCCCTGGCAAGGCGATGCTGAATAATCCTTGCCAGGACCTTTCCCGGCACACTGAGGAGTGAGATGCCCCTGTAGTTGTTACAGTCTGTGCGGTTCCCCTTCTTAAAAAGGGGGACCACCAGGGCATCCTTCCAATCCTGTGGAACCCGTCCAGTGGTCCAGACTGCTGTTATGATGTCACGTAGGGCAGTCTGTGCACAAACGCCACCCTCCCTCAGCATTTCGCTTGGGAGATCATCTCTGCCCGCTGCCTTTCCTGGTCTCAGACTCTGGATCGCCTTCAGTACTTCCTCAACAGATGGCACCTCAGCCAGCCACTCACAGGGGGAGACTTCTTCCAATATTTGAGGCACCGCAGCCTCAGCAGGGTCAACCACACTTTGTGCCACAATGTTTTCCTGGCTGAGGGATTTCCCCTCCCCCAGGACCTCACAGAAGTGCTCAGCAAATCTGCAAACCTGTTCCTGGGGGTCGGAGATTGGATCACCGTTCTTTCCCCAAATGATGGTAATAGGTGTGGCGCTGCAGGTTACTTTTTTATGGAGTTAGAGAGCGATTTGTGATCGCGGGCCATTGAGGCAGACTCCATTTCCTCAGCAACCCGTGATCATCCTTGCAGTGCCTCACGGCTCTCCGAACCTCTGAGTAAAGGCTGCGGTGAGCCTCATTCTCATTCTCCAACGTGGGATGCTGTAGCCGATGAGAGTGGGCCTGTCCCTTTTTCTCAGCCAGCTTGAACACCTTCTCTGTCAGCCAGGGTGTCTCTAGGGAGGTCTGAACCGTGTACCCAAAGCAGCCATTGCAGCTGCATGAACCAGTCCTAAACCTCGCTTATTTACCCTCGACATCAGGAGGAGTGGGGGGGACGATGCCAACCCCAGCCGCAAGCGATGATGAAATCTCACTTGCAACTTTCATCAGCTAGCTGAGACCAGGCCACTAAGGGTTTGTACGGGGTCCTGGGTGTACACCCACCACCAGAGTGGAAGAATGGCAGGCGCATCTTACAGATGACAAGTCGATGGTCAGAGGGCAGATCAGCTCCACGGTAGTTCCTGGTGTCAAGGACATGGGTTCACATCCGCTGGTCCATCACTACGTAGTCCAGCAGATGCTCTTGCTTGGACCCGGCATGCATCCATGATGTTGTGTGGATGCGCCGATGCCGGAACAGCGTGTCGGTAATTACAAGCCCATGGGCTGCACAAAAAACTAGCAGCCTCCTACCGTTGTTATTGAGCTGATCTGGCCCATGCCCTCCAATCACTCCAGACCAGGGTGCCAGCATCATGACCAACATGGGCATTGAAGTCACCCAACAAGATGACTCTATCCCGAGGGGCCACTTTAGCCAGCACCTGTGACAGGAGGTCATAGAAGGCATCTGACTCATCGGCTTTGCCTGCATCCCTCCATGGATGTTCGTCTTTGGCGGGGGCATAAGTAACCACGACCACCACTCCTCGCCTCCGGTTGATGGGAAGGCGAGCCCAAAGTAGCCTGGGACTTACAGCTTCCCACACCTCACCGCCACGCTCCCACGCCCCCTTCATTCATTTGTTCAAGACCCACACCCTGTTGTTTGGCAGTCTGCTGCCCCGAGTAGAGGACTGTCCACCCCTCACGGTGGCAGGAGCCAGAGCCGGTCCACCGGACCTCCTGAATACCACAGAGATCCAGGCGGTACCGGTCCAGCTCCCGACAAGAGGAGCGGCAGCCTCTCCTCCGCAGTTAGCGTTCGAACATTCCACGTGGCCACACGAAGTGGCTTTTTGTTGCTCCTGGAGGAGCCCCGAGGGCAAGGATTCAGTCTCCTGGCTCACACACAATCACACTCTCTCTCTCACAGTTTCACACAGTCACACACAGCCTCATACCCACACTCACACACTCTCACACAACAACAACCGCCATTCGCCACTAAGTGGCGGTGACATCACCACGACGCTTGCACACACACACATACACTCTCACGCACACACACACACATACACTCTCACGCACACACACACATACACTCTCACGCACACACACACACATACACTCTCACGCACACACACACACATACACTCTCACGCACACACACACTCTCACGCACACACACACATACACACTCTCACGCACACGCACACACACTCTCACGCACACACACATACACACATACACTCTCACGCACACACACACTCTCACGCACACACACACACACACTCTCACGCACACACACACATACACTCTCACGCACACACACATACACTCTCACGCACACACACACTCTCACGCACACACATATACACTCTCACGCACACACACATATACACTCTCACGCACACACACATACACTCTCACGCACACATACACACACTCTCACGCACACATACACTCACGCACACACACACACTCACAGTCACCACACAGCCGCACACACACTCACGCACACACACTCACTCTCACGCACACACAAACACACACTCTCGCACACATACACACTCACACACACTCACGTACACATACACACTCACGTACACATACACTCTCACGCACACACACACTCTCATGCACACACACACTCACGCACACACACACTCACGCACACACACTCACACACTCACAGTCACCACACAGCCGCACACACACACTCACGCACACACACACACTCTCGCACACGAACGCACTCACACTCACGTACACATACACTCTCACGCACACACACACACTCACGCACACACACACACACACTCGCACAAACACACACTCTCACGCACACACACAAACACACACTCTCACGCACAGTCCACCACACAGCCTCACACCCCCAGACCCGCTGCGACGCGGCCACACTTGAGGCTGAGTCGACCTAGAGGGAGGGGGTCCAAGCACCTCACCTTTGAGAGCTCCGCCTCCTCTTTCGGAGACTCCTCCTCCACCTCCTTCACCACCTCCTTCACCTCCTCCGTCTCCTTCACCACCTCCTTCACCACCTCCTTCCCCTCCTCCTTCACCACCTCCTTCCCCTCCTCCTTCCCCTCCTCCTTCCCCTCCTTCCCCTCCTCCTCCTTCCCCTCCTCTTTTGTCTTCTTCTCGTGGCCGAGCACTGTGGCGCGGTTGGGACGGGGAAACTACGGCGACAAGCAACAACAACAACCACAACAACCACGCTGCTGAGTCAACAACAACAACAACCACAACAACAACCACGCTGCTGAGTCAACAACAACAACAACCACAACAACAACCACGCTGCTGAGTCAACAACAACCACAACAACCACAACAACCACAACAACCACGCTGCTGAGTCAACAACAACAACAACCACGCTGCTGAGTCAACAACAACAACCACAACAACAACCATGCTGCTGATTCAACAACAACCACAACAACAACCACAACAACCACAACAACCGCAACAACCACAACAACAACAACCACGCTGCTGAGTCAACAACAACAACAACAACCACGCTGCTGAGTCAACAACAACAACAACCACAACAACCACAACAACCACGCTGCTGAGTCAACAACAACAACAACCACAACAACAACCACGCTGCTGAGTCAACAACAACAACCACAACAACAACCATGCTGCTGATTCAACAACAACCACAACAACAACCACAACAACCACAACAACCGCAACAACCACAACAACAACAACCACGCTGCTGAGTCAACAACAACAACAACAACCACAACAACCACGCTGCTGAGTCAACAACAACAACAACCACAACAACAACCACGCTGCTGAGTCAACAACAACAACCACAACAACAACCACGCTGCTGATTCAACAACAACCACAACAACAACCACAACAACCACAACAACCACAACAACAACCAGGCTGCTGAGTCAACAACAACAACAACCACAACAACCACAACAACCACGCTGCTGAGTCAACAACAACCACAACAACCACAACAACCACAACAACCACGCTGCTGAGTCAACAACAACAACAACCACGCTGCTGAGTCAACAACAACAACAACCACGCTGCTGAGTCAACAACAACAACCACAACAACAACCACGCTGCTGAGTCAACAACAACAACAACCACAACAACAACAACAACCACCACAACAACCACGCTGCTGAGTCAACAACAACAACAACCACGCTGCTGAGTCAACAACGACAACAACCACAACAACCACGCTGCTGAGTCAACAACAACAACAACCACAACCACAACAACCACAACAACCACAACAACATTCATCATCGCGAAGTTTTGACTACAACACAAGCACAATCATCATCAGCTGTAAAAATCGCTGTGGTTCCTTTCTGTGGCTTTCACACCCTGACGATGATGATTGCTGATTTGTGTTGCAGGAGAAACGTCGTGAGAATTTTATTGTTTTATATTTTTATAATGTTATTGTTTTATATTTTTATTATTTTATTGGTTCATATTTTTATTATTTTATTGGTTCATATTTTTATTATTTTATTGTTTTATTGTTTTATATTTTTATTGTTTTATATTTTTATTATGTTATTCTTGCTGTGGTTTTCACACCCTGACGATGATGATTGCTGATTTGTGTTGCAGGAGAAACGTCGTGAGGATTTTATTGTTTTATATTTGTATTATTTTATTGTTTTATATTTTTATTATTTTATTGGTTCATATTTTTATTATTTTATTGTTTTATATTTTTATTATTTTATTGGTTTATATTTTTATTATTTTATTGGTTTATATTTTTATTATTTTATTGTTTCATATTTTTATTATTTTATTGTTTTATATTTTTTATTATTTTATTGTTTTATATTTTTATTATTTTATTGTTTTATATTTTTATTGTTTTATATTTTTAGTATGTTATTCTTGCTGTGGTTTTCACACCCTGATGATGATGATTGCTGATTTGTGTTGCAGGAGAAACGTCGTGAGGATTTTATTGTTTTATATTTTTATTATTTTATTGTTTTATATTTTTATTATTTTATTGGTTCATATTTTTATTATTTTATTGGTTCATATTTTAATTATTTTATTGGTTCATATTTTTATTATTTTATTGTTTTATATTTTTATTATGTTATTGTTTTATATTTTTATTATTTTATTGTTTTATATTTTTATTATGTTATTCTTGCTGTGGTTTTCACACCCTGATGATGATGATTGCTGCTTTGTGTTGCAGTAGAAACGTCGTGAGGATTTTATTGTTTTATATTTTTATTATTTTATTGTTTCATATTTTTATTATTTTATTGTTTTATATTTTTATTATTTTATTGTTTTATATTTTTATTATTTTATTGTTTTATATTTTTATTGTTTTATATTTTTATTATTTTATTCTTGCTGTGGTTTTCACACCCTGACGATGATGATTGTTGATTTGTGTTGCAGGAGAAACGTCGCGAGAATTTTATTGTTTTATATTTTTATTATTTTGTTTTATATTTTTATTATTTTATTGTTTTATATTTTTATTATGTTATTCTTGCTGTGGTTTTCACACCCTGACGATGATGATTGCTGATTTGTGTTGCAGGAGAAACGTCGCGAGAATTTTATTGTTTTATATTTTTATTATTTTATTGTTTTATATTTTTATTATTTTATTGTTTTATATTTTTATTGTTTTATATTTTTATTATTTTATTCTTGCTGTGGTTTTCACACCCTGACGATGATGATTGCTGATTTGTGTTGCAGGAGAAACGTCGTGAGAATTGTATTGTTTTATATTTTTGTTGTTTTATATTTTTATTATTTTATTGTTTTATATTTTTATTATTTTCTTGTTTTATATTTTTATTATTTTATTGTTTTATATTTTTATTATTTTATTGATTCATATTTTTATTATGTTATTCTTGCTGTGGTTTTCACACCCTGACGATGATGATGATTGCTGATTTGTGTTGCAGTAGAAATGTCGTGAGAATTTTATTGTTTTATAGTTTTATTATTTTATTGTTTTATAGTTTTATTATTTTATTGGTTTATAGTTTTATTATTTTATTGTTTTATATTTTTATTATTTTATATTTTTATTATTTTATTGGTTCATATTTTTATTATTTTATTGTTTTATATTTTTATTATTTTATTGTTTTATATTTTTATTATTTTATTGTTTTATATTTTTATTATTTTATTGTTTTATATTTTTATTATTATTTTATTTTGCTGTGGTTTTCACACCCTGACGATGATGATTGCTGATTTGTGTTGCAGGAGAAACGTCGTGAGAATTTTATTGTTTTATAGTTTTATTATTTTATTGTTTTATATTTTTATTATTTTATTGGTTCATATTTTTATTATTTTATTGGTTCATATTTTTTTTATTTTATTGTTTATATTTTTATTATTTTATTGTTTTAGATTTTTATTATGTTATTGTTTTATATTTTTATTATGTTATTGTTTTATATTTTTGTTATTTTATTGTTTTATATTTTTATTATTTTATTGTTTTATATTTTTATTATTTTATTGTTTTATATTTTTATTGTTTTATATTTTTATTATGTTATTGTTTCCCCATCTTACGTGGTGGTGACTTTTACTGAAAGAACCAAGAATAATAATTTTATTGTTTAACAATAATTTTATTGTTTATATTTTTATTATTTTATTGTTTCCCTGTCTTACGTGGTGGTGACTTTTACCGAAAGAACCAAGAATAATATTTTTATTGTTTTACAATAATTTTATTGTTTTATATTTTTATTATTTTATTGTTTCCCTGTCTTACGTGGTGGTGACTTTACCGAAAGAACCAAGAATAATAATTTTATTGTTTTACAATAATTTTATAGTTTTATATTTTTATTATTTCATTGTTTCCCTGTCTAACGTGGTGGTGACTTTTACCGGAAGAACCAAGAATATGAATCATCCCTGCAGTCACGAAAGCTTTAAATCACTATTGTAGTAGTTGTTGGTGTACTATAATAAGTACAGGCTGTTTAAAAAAAAGATTGACCCAATTTGAAATCCCCAAATCTCCACAACCACGAACCGCCCATGAATGAAACTTTTTCCCAATGTTGATTTTAAGGTTCATTGACTGCAGGGATCAATACTCTTTGGTTATTTCGGTAAAGTCACCACATAGTTGGTGGAAAATAAATCACGACAAAAGGTTTGAAAAACTTTTTCAAAAAAGTACTACTATAGTTGTATTACTAGAGTACTACCACTATAGTACCAGTACTATAGCCAGTACTATAGTCACCTGTGGGGTCGTGGAGTAGTCAAACTTGTAGTACGTGTGCGGTGTGGTGTAGTAGTACTACTACTATAGTAGTATTACTAGAGTAATACTACTATAGTACTAGTACTATAGTACTACTACTATAGTAGTATTACTAGAGTACTACCACTGTAGTACCAGTACTATAGTCACCTGTGGGGTCGTGGAGTAGTCAAACTTGTAGTACGTGTGCAGTGTGGTGTAGTAGTACTACTACTATAGTACTAGTACTATAGTAGTAGTAGTACTCTAGTAATAGTACCAGTACTATAGTCACCTGTGGGGTCGTGGAGTAGTCAAACTTGTAGTACGTGTGCAGTGTGGTGGTACTAGTACTATAGTAATAGTACCAGTACTATAGTAATAGTACCAGTACTATAGTAATAGTACCAGTACTATAGTCACCTGTGGGGTCGTGGAGTAGTCAAACTTGTAGTACGTGTGCAGTGCGGTGGTACTAGTACTATAGTAATAGTATCAGTACTATAGTAATAGTACTAGTACTATAGTAATAGTACCAGTACTATAGTAATAGTACCAGTACTATAGTAATAGTACCAGTACTATAGTCACCTGTGGGGTCGTGGAGTAGTCAAACTTGTAGTACGTGTGCAGTGTGGTGGTAGTACTACTACTATAGTAATAGTACCAGTACTATAGTAATAGTACCAGTACTATAGTCACCTGTGGGGTCGTGGAGTAGTCAAACTTGTAGTACGTGTGCAGTGTGGTGGTGGTACTAGTACTAGAGTAATAGTACCAGTACTATAGTACCAGTACTATAGTAATCGTACCAGTACTATAGTCACCTGTGGGGTCGTGGAGTAGTCAAACTTGTAGTACGTGTGCAGTGCGGTGGTACTAGTACTATAGTAATAGTATCAGTACTATAGTAATAGTACTAGTACTATAGTAATAGTACCAGTACTATAGTAATAGTACCAGTACTATAGTAATAGTACCAGTACTATAGTCACCTGTGGGGTCGTGGAGTAGTCAAACTTGTAGTACGTGTGCAGTGTGGTGGTGGTACTAGTACTATAGTAATAGTACCAGTACTATAGTCACCTGTGGGGTCGTGGAGTAGTCAAACTTGTAGTACGTGTGCAGTGTGGTGGTGGTACTAGTGCTATAGTAATAGTACCAGTACTATAGTAATAGTACCAGTACTATAGTCACCTGTGGGGTCGTGGAGTAGTCAAACTTGTAGTACGTGTGCAGTGTGGTGGTAGTACTAGTACTACCACTATAGTACCAGTACTATAGTCACCTGTGGGGTCGTGGAGTAGTCAAACTTGTAGTACGTGTGCAGTGTGGTGGTGGTACTAGTACTATAGTAATAGTACCAGTACTATAGTCACCTGTGGGGTCGTGGAGTAGTCAAACTTGTAGTACGTGTGCAGTGTGGTGGTGGTACTAGTGCTATAGTAATAGTACCAGTACTATAGTAATAGTACCAGTACTATAGTCACCTGTGGGGTCGTGGAGTAGTCAAACTTGTAGTACGTGTGCAGTGTGGTGGTAGTACTAGTACTATAGTAATAGTACCAGTACTATAGTAATAGTACCAGTACTATAGTAATAGTACCAGTACTATAGTCACCTGTGGGGTCGTGGAGTAGTCAAACTTGTAGTACGTGTGCAGTGTGGTGGTGGTAGTACTACTACTATAGTACTAGTACTATAGTAGTATTACTAGAGTAATAGTACCAGTACTATAGTAATAGTACCAGTACTATAGTCACCTGTGGGGTCGTGGAGTAGTCAAACTTGTAGTACGTGTGCAGTGTGGTGGTGGTACTAGTACTACCACTATAGTACCAGTACTATAGTCACCTGTGGGGTCGTGGAGTAGTCAAACTTGTAGTACGTGTGCAGTGTGGTGGTGGTACTAGTACTATAGTTATAGTACCAGTACTATAGTAATAGTACCAGTACTATAGTCACCTGTGGGGTCGTGGAGTAGTCAAACTTGTAGTACGTGTGCAGTGTGGTGGTGGTACTAGTACTATAGTAATAGTACCAGTACTATAGTAATAGTACCAGTACTATAGTAATAGAACCAGTACTATAGTAATAGTACCAGTACTATAGTCACCTGTGGGGTCGTGGAGTAGTCAAACTTGTAGTACGTGTGCAGTGTGGTGGTGGTACTAGTACTACCACTATAGTACCAGTACTATAGTCACCTGTGGGGTCGTGGAGTAGTCAAACTTGTAGTACGTGTGCAGTGTGGTGGTGGTACTAGTACTAGAGTAATAGTACCAGTACTATAGTAATAGTACCAGTACTATAGTCACCTGTGGGGTCGTGGAGTAGTCAAACTTGTAGTACGTGTGCAGTGTGGTGGTGGCACTAGTACTATAGTAATAGTACCAGTACTATAGTCACCTGTGGGGTCGTGGAGTAGTCAAACTTGTAGTACGTGTGCAGTGTGGTGGTGGTACTAGTACTATAGTAATAGTACCAGTACTATAGTCACCTGTGGGGTCGTGGAGTAGTCAAACTTGTAGTACGTGTGCAGGACTCGCCGGAGGTAGCAGCGGCAAATCTCGTCGGGGCTCCCACGGTCCTCAAGGTAACGTTGCAGCCGGCGGATGCAGAGAGAAACACGGCCCTCATCCTTCAGGTGGTCCACATACTCTGTGGGGGGAAGGTGGGGGGGGAGAGTGGGGGGAGAGTGGGGGGAGAGTGGGGGGAGAGTGGGGGGAGAGTGGGGGGAGAGTGGGGGGAGAGAGAGAGAGAGAGGGTGAGTAAGACAGTCAACTCATGGAGAGAGAAACACGGCCCTCATCCTTCAGGTGGTCCACATACTCTGTGGGGG
Source organism: Petromyzon marinus (assembly GCF_048934315.1). Lineage (NCBI taxonomy): Eukaryota > Metazoa > Chordata > Hyperoartia > Petromyzontiformes > Petromyzontidae > Petromyzon > Petromyzon marinus. Next base: position 4,982,184 of record NC_133749.1, on the reverse strand, counting down.
GAAGGTGGGGGGAGAGTGGGGGGAGAGTGGGGGGGAGAGTGGGGGGAGAGTGGGGGGAGAGTGGGGAGGGAGAGTGGGGAGGGAGAGTGGGGAGGGAGAGTGGGGAGGGAGAGCGGACAGGTGAGTGAGTGGATGAGGGTGATTGAGTGGATGAGCGGGTGGGCGAGTGAGTGAGCGAGTGGGTTAGCGAGTGGGTGAGTGAGTGGGTGAGTGAGCGGGTGGGAGAGTAAGTGGGCGAGTAGGTGAGTGAGTGGGTGGGCGAGTGGGTGAGTGAGCGAGCGGGTGGGTGAGCGAGCGGGTGGGTGAGCGAGCGTGTGAGCAATTGAGCGAGCGAGTGGGTGAGTGGGCGAGTGGTGATGGTGAGTGGGTTGAGTTAGTGGGTGAGTGAGTAGGCAAGCAAGTGGGTGAGTGGCTGAGTGAGTGACTGAGCAAGTGTGTGAGTGCCTGAGTGGGTGACTGAGCGGGTGGGTGAGCGCGTGAGTGGGTGACTGAGCGGGTGGGTGAGTGAGGGAGCGTCTCGTCTTGAGTGAGCGGGTGAGTGAGCGGGTGAGCGAGTGAGTGGGTGAGTGAGCGGGTGAGCGAGCGGGTGAGCGAGCGAGTGGGCGAGTGAGTGGGTGAGTGAGCGGGTGAGCGAGCGGGTGAGCGAGTGAGTGGGTGAGTGAGCGGGTGAGCGAGCGGGTGAGCGTGTGAGTGGATGACTGAGCGGGTGAATGAGTGAGTGAGGGAGCGTCTCGTCTTGAGTGAGCGAGTGAGTGGGTGAGTGAGCGGGTGAGCGAGTGAGTGGGTGAGTGAGCGGGTGAGCGAGTGAGTGGGTGAGTGAACGGGTGAACGAGGGGGTGAGCGAGCCCTCACCCTGGGAGTGAGCGTCCGCGTTCTGCATTATCTTGGTGAACTCCTCATCCATCCGCTCCACCAGGCTCAAGATGCAGCCTCTCACTCGCAGCGGCTACACACAGAGACACACACACAGATATACACACACAGACACACACACAGATATATATACAAACACACACACAGACATACACAGACACACACAGAGATACACACACAGACGCACACACACACACACAGATACACACACACACAGATACACACACACACAGATACACACACACAAAGACACACACAAACACACACAAAGATACACACACAGACAAACACACACAGAGATACACACACAAACACACACAAACACACACACAGCACACACACACAGATACAGACACACACAGAGACACACACACACCTTAACTTAACACTTCACTTACGACGTTATTGAAGTGTTGGTGTAGGGGGGGATGGTGTAGGGGGGGATGGTGTAGGGGGTGATGGTGTAGGGGGTGATGGTGTAGGGGGGATGGTGTAGTGGGGGATGGTGTAGGGGGTGATGGTGTAGGGGGGGATGGTGTAGGGGGTGATGGTGTAGGGGGGATGGTGTAGGGGGTGATGGTGTAGGGGGGGGATGGTGTAGGGGGGATGGTGTAGTGGGGGATGGTGTAGGGGGTGATGGTGTAGGGGGGATGGTGTAGTGGGGTGATGGTGTAGGGGGGGATGGTGTAGGGGGTGATGGTGTAGGGGGTGATGGTGTAGGGGGGGATGGTGTAGGGGGGGATGGTGTAGGGGGGGATGGTGTAGGGGTGATGGTGTAGGGGTGATGGTGTAGGGGTGATGGTGTAGGGGGGGATGGTGTAGGGGGTGATGGTGTAGGGGGGGATGGTGTAGGGGGGGATGGTGTAGGGGTGATGGTGTAGGGGGGATGGTGTAGTGGGGGATGGTGTAGGGGGTGATGGTGTAGGGGGGGATGGTGTAGTGGGGGATGGTGTAGGGGGTGATGGTGTAGGGGGTGATGGTGTAGGGGGGGATGGTGTAGGGGGTGATGGTGTAGGGGGGATGGTGTAGGGGGTGATGGTGTAGGGGGGATAGTGTAGGGGTGGATGGTGTAGGGGTGATGGTGTAGGGGGTGATGGTGTAGGGGGTGATGGTGTAGGGGGTGACGGTGTAGGGGGTGACGGTGTAGGGGGTGACGGTGTAGGGGGGGATGGTGTAGGGGGGGGATGGTGGAGGGGGGTGATGGTGTAGGGGTGATGGTGTAGGGATGATGGTGTAGGGGTGGATGGTGTAGGGGGGGGATGGTGTAGGGGTGATGGTGTAGGAGTGATGGTGTAGGGGGGATGGTGTAGTGGGGGATGGTGTAGGGGGGGATGGTGTAGGGGTGATGGTGTAGGGGGTGATGGTGTAGGGGTGATGGTGTAGGGGGTGATGGTGTAGGGGGTGATGGTGTAGGGGGGATGGTGTAGGGGTGATGGTGTAGGGGGGGATGGTGGAGGGGTGATGGTGGAGGGGGGATGGTGTAGGGGTGATGGTGTAGGGGTGATGGTGTAGGGGGTGATGGTGTAGGGGGGGATGGTGTAGGGGATGATGGTGTAGGGGTGATGGTGTAGGGGGTGATGGTGTAGGGGGGATGGTGTAGGGGGGATGGTGTAGGGGTGATGGTGTAGGGGGGATGGTGTAGGGGTGATGGTGTCGGGGGGGATGGTGTAGGGGTGATGGTGTAGGGGTGATGGTGTAGGGAGGGATGGTGTAGGGGGGGATGGTGTAGGGGTGATGGTGTAGGGGTGATGGTGTAGGGGGGTGATGGTGTAGTGGGGGATGGTGTAGGGGGTGATGGTGTAGGGGGGGATGGTGTAGGGGGGATGGTGTAGGGGTGATGGTGGTGTAGGGGGGATGGTGTAGGGGGTGATGGTGTAGGGGTGATGGTGTAGGGGGGGATGGTGTAGGGAGGGATGGTGTAGGGGTGATGGTGGTGTAGGGGGGATGGTGTAGGGGGTGATGGTGTAGGGGGGATGGTGTAGGGGGTGATGGTGTAGGGGTGATGGTGGTGTAGGGGGGATGGTGTAGGGGTGATGGTGTAGGGGTGGGGTGTAGGGGGGGGATGGTGTAGGGGGGATGGTGTAGGGGTGATGGTGTAGGGGTGATGGTGTAGGGGTGGGGTGTAGGGGGGTGATGGTGTAGGGGGTGATGGTGTAGGGGGTGATGGTGTAGGGGGGATGGTGTAGGGGTGATGGTGTAGGGGGGGATGGTGGAGGGGTGATGGTGGAGGGGGGATGGTGTAGGGGTGATGGTGTAGGGGTGATGGTGTAGGGGGTGATGGTGTAGGGGGGGATGGTGTAGGGGTGATGGTGGTGTAGGGGGGATGGTGTAGGGGGTGATGGTGTAGGGGGTGATGGTGTAGGGGATGATGGTGTAGGGGTGATGGTGTAGGGGGTGATGGTGTAGGGGTGATGGTGTAGGGGGGATGGTGTAGGGGTGATGGTGTAGGGGGGATGGTGTAGGGGTGATGGTGTCGGGGGGGATGGTGTAGGGGTGATGGTGTAGGGGTGATGGTGTAGGGAGGGATGGTGTAGGGGGGGATGGTGTAGGGGTGATGGTGTAGGGGTGATGGTGTAGGGGGGTGATGGTGTAGTGGGGGATGGTGTAGGGGGTGATGGTGTAGGGGGGGATGGTGTAGGGGGGATGGTGTAGGGGTGATGGTGTAGGGGGGGATGGTGTAGGGGGTGATGGTGTAGGGGTGATGGTGTAGGGGGGGATGGTGTAGGGAGGGATGGTGTAGGGGTGATGGTGGTGTAGGGGGGATGGTGTAGGGGGTGATGGTGTAGGGGGTGATGGTGTAGGGGTGGGGTGTAGGGGGGGGATGGTGTAGGGGGGATGGTGTAGGGGTGATGGTGTAGGGGTGATGGTGTAGGGGTGGGGTGTAGGGGGGTGATGGTGTAGGGGGGATGGTGTAGGGGGTGATGGTGTAGGGGGTGATCATGTAGGTGGGGATGGTGTAGGGGGGGATGGTGTAGGGGGGGATGGTGTAGGGGTGATGGTGTAGGGGGTGATGGTGTAGGGGGTGATCGTGTAGGGGGTGATGGTGTAGGGGTGATGGTGTAGGGGGGGGATGGTGGAGGGGGTGATGGTGTAGGGGGGGGGATGGTGTAGGGGTGATGGTGTAGTGGGGGATGGTGTAGGGGGGCTGGTGTAGGGGGGATGGTGTAGGGGGGATGGTGTAGGGGTGATGGTGTAGGGGGGGGGATGGTGGAGGGGGTGATGGTGGAGGGGGGATGGTGTAGGGGTGATGGTGTAGGGGGGATGGTGTAGGGGTGATGGTGTAGGGGTGATGGTGGTGTAGGGGGGATGGTGTAGGGGGGGATGGTGTAGGGGGGGGGATGGTGTAGGGGGGGGGATGGTGGAGGGGGTGATGGTGTAGGGGGGGGGATGGTGTAGGGGGGATGGTGTAGGGGGTGATGGTGTAGGGGGTGATGGTGTAGGGGGTGATGGTGTAGGGGTGGGGTGTAGGGGGGGGATGGTGTAGGGGGGATGGTGTAGGGGTGATGGTGTAGGGGTGATGGTGTAGGGGTGATGGTGTAGTGGGGGATGGTGTAGGGGTGATGGTGGTGTAGGGGTGATGGTGTAGGGGTGATGGTGGTGTAGGGGGTGATGGTGTAGGGGTGATGGTGTAGGGGGGGGATGGTGTAGGGGGGGGGGGATGGTGTAGTGGGGGATGGTGTAGGGGTGATGGTGGTGTAGGGGGTGATGGTGTAGGGGTGATGGTGGTGTAGGGGGTGATGGTGTAGGGGGGGGATGGTGTAGGGGGGGATGGTGTAGGGGAGATGGTGTAGGGGGGATGGTGTAGGGGTGATGGTGTAGTGGGGGATGGTGTAGGGGGGGATGGTGTAGTGGGGGATGGTGTAGGGGTGATGGTGTAGGGGGATGGTGTAGGGGGGGGTGATGGTGTAGGGGGGTGATGGTGTAGGGGGGATGGTGTAGGGGGATGGTGTAGGGGGGATGGTGTAGGGGGTGATGGTGTAGGGGGATGGTGTAGGGGGGATGGTGTAGGGGGTGATGGTGTAGGGTGGGGGATGGTGTAGGGGTGATGGTGTAGGGGGGTGATGGTGTAGGGGGGATGGTGTAGTGGGGGATGGTGTAGGGGTGATGGTGTCGGGGGGGATGGTGTAGGGGTGATGGTGTAGGGGGTGATGGTGTAGGGGTGATGGTGTAGGGGGGATGGTGTAGGGGGGATGGTGTAGGGGTGATGGTGTAGGAGGTGATGGTGTAGGGGGTGATGGTGTAGGGGGTGATGGTGTAGGGGTGATGGTGTAGGGGGGGATGGTGTAGGGGGCATGGTGTAGGGGGGATGGTGTAGGGGGGATGGTGTAGGGGGGGGATGGTGTAGGGGGTGGACGGTGTAGGGGTGATGGTGGTGTAGGGGTGATGGTGTAGGGGTGATGGTGTAAAGGTGGGGTGTAGGGGGTGATGGTGTAGGGGGTGATGGTGTAGGGGGTGGACGGTGTAGGGGTGATGGTGTAGTGGGGGTGTGTACCTGGTCCAGGTTGGTGATGTTCTCAGGCTCCTCAGCAGATGGACGTGCACACAGACACACGGACACAATGCGGGCATTTAGACAGACGTGTCTCTGTGTGTCTGTGTGCCTCTGTGTCTCTCTACGCGTGTCTCTGTGTCTCTCTACCCGTGTCTGTGTCTCTCCACCCGTGTCTCTGTGTCTCTCCACCCGTGTCTCTGTGTCTCTCCACCCGTGTCTCTGTGCTTCTCCACCCGTGTCTCTGTCTCTCCACCCGTGTCTCTGCGTCTCTCTACCCGTGTCTCTGTCTCTCCACCCATGTCTCTCCACCTGTGTCTCTGTCTCTCTCCCCATGTCTCTGTGTCTCTCCACCCGTGTCTCTGTGTCTCTCCACCCGTGTCTCTGTGTCTCTCCACCCGTGTCTCTGTGTCTCTCCACCCGTGTCTCTGTGTCTCTTCACCCGTGTCTCTGTGTCTCTCCACCCGTGTCTCTGTCTCTCTCCCCGTGTCTCTGTGTCTCTCCACCCGTGTCTCTGTGTCTCTCCACCCGTGTCTCTGTGTCTCTCCACCCGTGGCTGTCTCTCCACCCGTGTCTCTCTCCCCGTGTCTCTGTGTCTCTCCACCCGTGTGGCTGTGTCTCTCCACCCGTGTCTCTGTGTCTCTCCACCCGTGTCTCTGTGTCTCTCCACCCGTGTGTCTGTGTCTCTCCACCCGTGTCTCTGTGTCTCTCCACCCGTGTCTCTGTGTCTCTCCTCGTGTCTCTGTGTCTCTCCACCCGTGTCTCTGTCTCTCTCCCCGTGTCTCTGTCTCTCTCCCCGTGTCTCTCCACCCGTATCTCTGTCTTTCTCCCCATGTCTCTGTATCTCTCCACCCATGTCTCTCTCCCCGTGTCTCTCTCTCCCCGTGTCTCTCCCCGTGTGTCTCTCTCTCCCCGCGTCACTCTCTCCCCGTGTCTCTCTCTCCCCGTGTCGCTCTCTCCCCGTGTCTCTCTCCACCCGTGTCTCTCTCTCCCCGTGTCTCTCTACCCGTGTCTCTGTCTCTCTCCCCATGTCGCTGTGTCTCTCCACCCGTGTCTCTGTGTCTCTCCACCCGTGTCTCTGTCTCTCCACCTGTCTCTCCACCCGTGTCTCTGTCTCTCTACCCGTGTCTCTGTGTCTCTCCACCCGTGTCTCTCTCTCTCCCCGTGTCTCTCTCTTCCCGTGTCTCTCTCTCTCCCCGTGTCTCTCTCTCTCCCCGTGTCTCTCTCTCCCCGTGTCTCTCTCTCCCCACGTCTCTCTCCCCCCGTGTCTCTCTCCCCCCGTGTCTCTCTCTCTACCCGTGTTTCTCTCTCTCCCCGTGTCTCTCTCTCTGCCCGTGTCTCTCTCTCCCCGTGTCTCTCTCTCCCCGTGTCTCTCTCTCCCCGTGTCTCTCTCTCCCCGTGTCTCTCTCTCCCCGTGTCTCTCTCTCCCCGTGTCTCTCTCTCCCCGTGTCTCTCTCTCCCCGTGTCTCTCTCTCTCCCCGTGTCTCTCTCTCCCCGTGTCTCTCTCTCCCCGTGTCTCTCTCTCCCCGTGTCTCTCTCTCTCCGTGTCTCTCTCTCCCCGTGTGTCTCTCTCCCCGTGTGTCTCTCTCCCCGTGTCTCTCTCTCCCCGTGTGTCTCTCTCCCCGTGTCTCTCTCTCCCTGTGTCTCTATCTCCCCGTGTTTCTCTCTCCCCGTGTCTCTCTCTCCCCGTGTCTCTTTCTGACCGTGTCTCTCTCCCCATGTCTCTCTCTCTCCCCGTGTCTCTCTCTCTCCCCGTGTCTCTCTCTCCCCGTGTCTCTCTCTCCCCGTGTGTCTCTCTCTCCCCGTGTCTCTCTCTCCTCGTGTCTCTCTCTCTCCCCGTGTCTCTCTCTCTCTGCCCGTGTTTCTCTCTCTCTCTCCCCCTGTCTCTCTCTCCCCGTGTCTCTCTCTCCCCGTGTCTCTCTCTCCCCGTGTCTCTCTCTCCCCGTGTGTCTCTCTCTCCCCGTGTGTCTCTCTCTCCCCGTGTCTCTCTCTCTCCCCGTGTTTCTCTCTCTCCCCGCGTCTCTCTCTCTCTCTCCCCGTGTCTCTCTCTCCCCGTGTCTCTCTCTCCCCGTGTCTCTCTCTCTCCCCGTGTCTCTCTCTCTCCCCGTGTCTCTCTCTCTCCCCGTGTCTCTCTCTCCCCGCGTCTCTCTCTCTCCCCGTGCCTCTCTCTCTCCCCGTGTCTCTCTCTCCCCGTGTGTCTCTCTCTCCCCATGTCTCTCTCTCTCCCCGTCTCTCTCTCTCTCTCTCTCCCCCTGCCTCTCTCTCCCCCTGCCTCTCTCTCCCCGTGTCTCTCTCTGCCCGTGTCTCTCTCTCTCCCCGTGTGTCTCTCTCTCCCCGTGTTTCTCTCTCTCCCCGCGTCTCTCTCTCTCTCTCTCCCCGTGTCTCTCCCTCTCTCCCCGTGTCTCTCTCTCTCCCCGTGTCTCTCTCTCTCCCCGTGTCTCTCTCTCTCCCCGTGTGTCTCTCTCTCCCCGTGTCTCTCTCTCTCCCCGTGTCTCTCTCTCCCCGTGTCTCTCTCTCTCTCCCCGTGTCTCTCTCTCCCCGTGTGTCTCTCTCTCCCCATGTCTCTCTCTCTCCCCGTGTCTCTCTCTCTCTCTCCCCCTGCCTCTCTCTCCCCGTGTCTCTCTCTGCCCGTGTCTCTCTCTCTCCCCGTGTGTCTCTCTCTCCCCGTGTCTCTCTCTCTCCCCGTGTGTCTCTCTCTCCCCGTGTCTCTCTCTCTCCCCGGTCTCTCTCTCTCCCCGTGTCTCTCTCTCCCTCTCTCTCTCCCCGTGTCTCTCTCTCTCCCCGTGTCTCTCTCTCTCTCTCTCTCTCCCCCTGCCTCTCTCTCCCCGTGTCTCTCTCTCTCCCCGTGTCTCTCTCTCTCCCCGTGTGTCTCTCTCTCCCCGTGTCTCTCTCTCTCTCTCCCCGTGTCTCTCTCTCTCTCCCCGTGTCTCTCTCTCTCCCCGTGTGTCTCTCTCTCCCCGCGTCTCTCTCTCTCTCTCCCCGTGTCTCTCTCTCTCTCCCCGTGTCTCTCTCTCTCCCCGTGTGTCTCTCTCTCCCCGCGTCTCTCTCTCTCTCTCCCCGTGTGTCTCTCTCTCCCCGTGTCTCTCTCTCTCCCCGTGTCTCTCTCTCTCTCTCTCCCCCTGCCTCTCTCTCCCCGTGTGTCTCTCTCTCCCCGTGTCTCTCTCTCTCTCCCCGTGTCTCTCTCTCTCCCCGCGTCTCTCTCTCTCTCTCCCCATGTCCCTCTCTCTCCCCGTGTCTCTCTTTCTCTCCCCGTGTCTCTCTCTCTCCCCGCGTCTCTCTCTCTCTCTCTCCCCATGCCTCTCTCTCTCCCCGTGTGTCTCTCTCTCTCCCCATGCCTCTCTCTCTCCCCATGTCCCTCTCTCTCCCCCGTGTCTCTCTCTCTCCCCGTGTCTCTCTACCTGGATCTCTGTGCCGCCGGTGCCGGCGACGATGTTCTCCGCTTCCTCAGGGATATGCTCTCCGATGACGATGTTGTGGTTAGAGAAAATCGTCTCCATCAGCTCCTCCAGGTTGTCCAGACAGCGGTTCCACATGTCCTGCTACTCACCAACCACAAACACCAACAACCACAACCACCACCACAATCACCACCAACACCACAATTACTACAACCACAAACACCACAATTACTACCACCACCACCACAATTACTACAACCACAACCACCACAATCACTACCACAAACACCACAATCACTACAACAAACACCACAATCACCACCACCACAATTACCACAACCACCACCACCACAATCACTACCACAAACACCACAATCACTACCACAACCATCACCACCACAATTACTACAACCACCACAATTACTACAACCACAACCACCACAATTACTACAACCACCACCACAATTACTACAACCACAAACACCACAATTACTACCACCACCACCACAATTACTACAACCACAACCACCACAATCACTACCACTACCACCACAATCACTACCACAACCACCAACACCACAATTACTACAACCACAAACACCACAATAACTACAACCACCACCACAATTACTACAACCACAAACACCACAATTACTACCACCACCACCACAATTACTACCACAAACACCACAATCACTACCACAACCACAACCACCACAATCACCACCACCACAATCACTACAACCACAAACACCACAATTACTACCACCACCACCACCACAACTACTACCACAAACACCACAATAACTACAACCACCACCACAATTACTACAACCACAAACACCACAATTACTACAATCACCACCACCACAATTACTACCACAACCACCACCACAATTACTACCACAAACACCACCACCACAATCACTACCACAAACACCACCACCACAATCACTACCACAACCACCACCACCACAATCACTACCACAACCACCACCACAGTTACTACCACAAACACTACAGCCACCACCACCACAATCACTACCACAAACACCACCACCACAATCACTACCACAACCACCACCACCACAATCACTACCACAACCACCACCACAGTTACTACCACAAACACTACAGCCACCACCACCACAATTACTACCACAAACACCACAGCCACCACCACCACAATTACTACCACAAACACCACTACAATTACTACAACCACCACAATTACTACAACCACCACCACCACAATCACTACCACCACCACCACAATCACAACAATAACTACAACCACCACCACAATCACTACCACAAACACCACAATCACTACAACCACCACCACCACAATTACTACCACAAACACCACAGCCACCACCACCACAATTACTACCACAAACACCACAGCCACCACCACCACCACAATTACTACCACAAACACCACTACAATTACTACAACCACCACCACCACAATCACTACCACAACCACCACCACAATCACTACCACAAACACCACCACAATCACTATCACAACCACCACCACAATTACTACACCCACAACCACCACCACAATCACTACCACAAACACCACAATTACTACCACAACCACCACCACAATCACCACCACAACACCACCACAATTACTACCACAACCACCACAATCACTACCACAACCACCACAATCACTAACACAACCACCACCACCACAATCACTACCACTACCACCACAATTACTACCACAATCACCACCACAATTACTACCACAAACACCACAATAACTGCTCTCTGCGGTGAGTCTGTAGTGAGTGAGTCTGTAGTGAGTCTGTAGTGAGTCTGTAGTGAGTGAGTCTGTAGTGAGTGAGTCTGTAGTGAGTCTGTAGTGAGTGAGTCTGTAGTGAGTCTGTAGTGAGTCTGTAGTGAGTGAGTCTGTAGTGAGTCTGTAGTGAGTCTGTAGTGAGTCTGTAGTGAGTCTGTAGTGAGTGAGTCTGTAGTGAGTGAGTCTGTAGTGAGTCTGTAGTGAGTGAGTCTGTAGTGAGTCTGTAGTGAGTGAGTCTGTAGTGAGTCTGTAGTGAGTGAGTCTGTGGTGAGTGAGTCTGTAGTGAGTCTGTAGTGAGTGAGTCTGTAGTGAGTCTGTAGTGAGTGTGTAGTGAGTCTGTAGTGAGTCTGTAGTGAGTGAGTCTGTAGTGAGTCTGTAGTGAGTCTGTAGTGAGTGAGTCTGTAGTGAGTCTGTAGTGAGTCTGTAGTGAGTGAGTCTGTAGTGAGCGAGTCTGTGGTGAGTCTGTAGTGAGTCTGTAGTGAGTCTATAGTGAGTCTGTAGTGAGTCTGTAGTGAGTGTGTAGTGAGTCTGTAGTGAGTGAGTCTGTAGTGAGTGAGTCTGTAGTGAGTGAGTCTGTAGTGAGTGAGTCTGTAGTGAGTCTGTAGTGAGTGAGTCTGTAGTGAGTGAGTCTGTAGTGAGTCTGTAGTGAGTGAGTCTGTAGTGAGTGAGTCTGTAGTGAGTGAGTCTATAGTGAGTCTGTAGTGAGTCTGTAGTGAGTGAGTCTGTAGTGAGTCTGCAGTGAGTCTGTAGTGAGTCTGTAGTGAGTGAGTCTGTAGTGAGTCTGTAGTGAGTGAGTCTGTAGTGAGTCTGTAGTGAGTGAGTCTGTAGTGAGTCTGTAGTGAGTCTGTAGTGAGTGAGTCTGTAGTGAGTCTGTAGTGAGTGAGTCTGTAGTGAGTCTGTAGTGAGTCTGTAGTGAGTGAGTCTGTAGTGAGCGAGTCTGTGGTGAGTCTGTAGTGAGTCTGTAGTGAGTCTATAGTGAGTCTGTAGTGAGTCTGTAGTGAGTGTGTAGTGAGTCTGTAGTGAGTGAGTCTGTAGTGAGTCTGTAGTGAGTGAGTCTGTAGTGAGTGAGTCTATAGTGAGTCTGTAGTGAGTCTGTAGTGAGTGAGTCTGTAGTGAGTCTGCAGTGAGTCTGTAGTGAGTCTGTAGTGAGTGAGTCTGTAGTGAGTCTGTAGTGAGTCTGTAGTGAGTCTGTAGTGAGTGAGTCTGTAGTGAGTCTGTAGTGAGTCTGTAGTGAGTGAGTCTGTAGTGAGTCTGTAGTGAGTGAGTCTGTAGTGAGTCTGTAGTGAGTGAGTCTGTGGTGAGTGAGTCTGTAGTGAGTCTATAGTGAGTCTGTAGTGAGTGAGTCTGTAGTGAGTCTGTAGTGAGTGAGTGTGTAGTGAGTCTGTAGTGAGTGAGTCTGTAGTGAGTGAGTCTGTAGTGAGTGAGTCTGTAGTGAGTCTGTAGTGAGTGAGTCTGTAGTGAGTGAGTCTATAGTGAGTCTGTAGTGAGTCTGTAGTGAGTGAGTCTGTAGTGAGTCTGCAGTGAGTCTGTAGTGAGTCTGTAGTGAGTCTGTAGTGAGTCTGTAGTGAGTGAGTCTGTAGTGAGTGAGTCTGTAGTGAGTCTGTAGTGAGTGAGTCTGTAGTGAGTCTGTAGTGAGTCTGTAGTGAGTGAGTCTGTAGTGAGTCTGTAGTGAGTGAGTCTGTAGTGAGTCTGTAGTGAGTGAGTCTGTAGTGAGTCTGTAGTGAGTGAGTCTGTAGTGAGTCTGTAGTGAGTCTGTAGTGAGTGAGTCTGTAGTGAGTCTGTAGTGAGTCTGTAGTGAGTCTGTAGTGAGTGAGTCTGTAGTGAGTGTGTAGTCAGTCTGTGGTGAGTCTGTAGTGAGTGAGTGTAGTGAGTCTGTAGTGAGTGAGTCTGTAGTGAGTCTGTAGTGAGTGAGTCTGTAGTGAGTCTGTAGTGAGTGAGTCTGTAGTGAGTCTGTAGTGAGTGTGTAGTGAGTCTGTAGTGAGTCTGTAGTGAGTCTGTAGTGAGTGAGTCTGTAGTGAGTCTGTAGTGAGTCTGTAGTGAGTGAGTCTGTAGTGAGTCTGTAGTGAGTGAGTCTGTAGTGAGTCTGTAGTGAGTCTGTAGTGAGTGAGTCTGTAGTGAGTCTGTAGTGAGTGAGTCTATAGTGAGTCTGTAGTGAGTGTGTAGTGAGTCTGTAGTGAGTCTGTAGTGAGTCTGTAGTGAGTCTGTAGTCTGTAGTGAGTCTGTAGTGAGTCTGTAGTGAGTGAGTCTGTAGTGAGTCTGTAGTGAGTCTGTAGTGAGTGAGTCTCTAGTGAGTCTATAGTGAGTCTGTAGTAAGTGAGTCTGTAGTGAGTCTGTAGTGAGTCTGTAGTGAGTCTGTAGTGAGTGAGTCTGTAGTGAGTCTGTAGTGAGTCTATAGTGAGTCTGTAGTGAGTGAGTCTGTAGTGAGTGAGTCTCTAGTGAGTCTGCAGTGAGTCTGTAGTGAATCTGTAGTGAGTCTGTGGTGAATCTGTAGTGAGTCTGTAGTGAATCTGTAGTGAGTCTGTGGTGAGTCTGTGGTGAGTCTACAGAACCTTCATGCATGTAGCCAGACTGTTGCTATAGTTGAAGAAGGCTGTAATGAGGCTAAACTTGATCTTGACAAGCAACGCAGAGCCCAGATTGTGCTGCTCAGAGATGTTTGCCAGCTCCGTCAGCAGCTCGATCTGACCCGCACTGCAACCACAACAACCACAACAACCACCACAACCACCATCACAACAACAATCAGTAGCACGCACCACCATCACAACCACAATCAGTACCACCACCACCACGACCATCATCTTCACAGCATCCGTAACAACTACAGACAGCTCCGTCAGCAGCTCGATCTGACCCGCACTGCAACCACAACAACAACCACCACAACCACCATCACAACAACAATCAGTAGCACGCACCACCATCACAACCACAATCAGTACCACCACCACTATCATCGCCATCATCATCTTCACAGCATCCGTAACAACTACAGACAGCTCCGTCAGCAGCTCCATCTGACCCGCGCTGCAACAACAACCACCACCACCACCACCACAACCACCACCACCACAACAACCATAATCACCACCATCATCACAACAACAATCAGTACCACCACCACTATCATCGCCATCATCATCTTCACAGCATCCGTAACAACTACAGACAGCTCCGTCAGCAGCTCCATCTGACCCGCGCTGTAACAACAACCACCACCACCACAACCATCATCACAACAATCACCACCACCATCATCACAACAACAATCAGTACCACCACCATCATCACAACAACAATATCAGTACCACCACCACCACAACAACCACAACAACCACCACCACAACAACCACAGACAGCTCAGTCGTAGTGGTTGTTGTAGTTGTGATGTGTGTGGTGGTGGTGGTAGTAGTGGTGGTTGTAGTTGTGGTGGTTTAATAGGTGGTGGTAGATGTAGTGGTGGTAGTTGTAGTGGTGGTAGTTGTAGTGGTGGTAGTTGTAGTGGTCTTGGTGGTTATAGTCGTTGTTGTAGTGGTGGTTATAGTGGTTGTTGTAGTTGTGGTGGTTGTAGTGGTAGTTGTAGTGGTTGTGGTGGTTGTAGTGGTAGTGGTTGTTGTAGTTGTGGTGGTTGTAGTGGTAGTGGTTGTTGTAGTTGTGGTGGTTGTAGTGATGTGGTAGTGGTTGTTGTAGTTGTGGTGGTTGTAGTGGTAGTGGTTGTTGTAGTTGTGGTGGTTGTAGTGGTAGTGGTTGTTGTAGTTGTGGTGGTTGTAGTGGCAGTTGTTGTAGTGGTTGTTGTGGTGGTTTTAGTGGTAGTGCTTGTTGTAGTTGTAGTTGTGGTGGTTGTAGTGATAGTGGTTGTAGTGGTGGTGGTTGTTGTAGTTGTGGTGGTTGCAGTGGTAGTTGTTGTAGTGGTAGTGGTTGTTGTAGTTGTGGTGGTTGCAGTGGTATTTGTTGTAGTGGTAGTGGTTGTTGTAGTGGTTGTGGTTGTTGTAGTGGTTGTGGTTGTTGTAGTGGTTGCTGTAGTTGTGGTGGTTGTAGTTGTGGTGGTTGTAGTTGTGGTGGTTGTAGTTGTGGTGGTTGGTAGTTGTGGTGGTCTTGGTGGTTATGGTGGGTTGTTGTGTTGGCTGTGTTGGTTGTGGTGGTGGTAGTTTTGGTGGTGGTTGTGGTGGTTTTGGTTGTGGTGGTTGTTGTGGTGGCTGTGTTGGCTGTGTTGGTTATGGTGGTGGTAGTTTTGGTGGTGGTGGTGGTAGTTTTGGTGGTGGTTGCGGTTGTGGTGGTGGTGGTTGTTGTGGTGGTTGTGTTGGCTGTGTTGGTTGTGGTGGTGGTATTTTTGGTGGTGGTTGTGGTGGTTGTAGTTGTGGTGGTGGTAGTTGTGGTGGTTGTGGTGGTTGTTGTTAATGTTGTGGTGGTTGTGGTGGTTGTTGTAGTTGTGGTGGTTGTGGTGGTGGTTGTGGTTGTAGTTGTGGTGGTTGTAGTTGTGGTGGTTGTAGTTGTGGTGGTTGTGGTAGTTGTGGTAGTTGTGGTGGTTGTGGTGGTGGTTGTGGTGGTGGTTGTTGTGGTGGTTGTGGTGGTGGTTGTGGTGGTAGTTGTTGTGGTGGTTGTGGTGGTGGTTGTTGTGGTGGTTGTGGTTGTGGTGGTGGTTGTGGTGGTGGTGGTGGTGGTTGTGGTGGTGGTTGTGGTGGTGGTTGTGGTAGTTTTGGTGGTGGTTGTGGTGGTGGTAGTTGTGGTGGTGGTTGTGGTGGTAGTTGTTGTGGTGGTGGTAGTTGTGGTGGTGGTTGTGGTGGTAGTTGTTGTGGTGGTTGTAGTGGTGGTGGTGGTTGTGGTGGTGGTAGTTGTGGTGGTTGTTGAAGTTGTTGTGGTGGTTGTGGTGGTAGTGGTTGTTGTAGTTGTGGTGGTTGTTGTAGTTGTGGTGGTGGTGGTTGGTTGTTGTTGTGGTTGTTGTGGTCGTGGTAGTTGTTGTTGTGGTTGTTGTTGTTGTGGTGGTTGTTGTAGTTGTGGTGGTGGTTGTTGTAGTGGTTGTTGTAGTTGTGGTGGTTGTTGTAGTTGTGGTGGTGGTTGTTGTAGTTGTTGTTGTGGTTGTAGTGGTTGTTGTAGTTGTGGTGGTTGTTGTTGTTGTGGTTGTAGTTGTGGTGCTTGTTGTGGTTGCTGTTGTTGTGGTTGTTGTTGTAGTTGTTGTTGTTGTAGTTGTGGTTGTTGTTGTTGTGGTTGTTGTGGTAGATGTTGTGGTGGTTGTGGTTGTTGTTGTGGTTGTTGTGGTAGTTGCTGTAGTTGTTGTTGTTGTGGTTGCTGTGGTTGTTGTAGTTGTTGTGGTAGTTGTTGTTGTTGTAGCAGTTGTTGTTGTTGTTGTTGTAGTAGTTGTTGTTGTAGTTGTGGTTGGTGTGGTAGTTGTTGTGGTTGTTGTTGTTGTTGTTAATGTTGTTGTGGTTGTTGTTGTGGTTGTTAATGTTGTTGTTGTAGTAGTTGTTGTTGTAGTTGTGATTGTTGTGGTAGTTGTTGTGGTAGTTGTTGTGGTTGTTGTAGTGGTTGTTGTTGTAGTTGTGGTTGTTGTGGTAGTTGTTGTGGTTGTAGTTGTAGTTGTTGTTGTAGTTGTTGTTGTGGTGGTTGTTGTTGTGGTTGTTGTTGTGGTTGTTGTTGTGGTTGTTGTTGTGGTTGTTGTTGTGGTTGTTAATGTTGTTGTTGTAGTTGTGGTGGTTGTGGTTGTTGTAGTTGTGGTAGTTGTGGTTGTTGTTGTTGTGGTTGTTGTAGTTGTGGTTGTTGTGGTAGTTGTTGTGGTTGTTGTTGTGGTTGTTGTTGTTGTGGTGGTTGTTAATGTTGTTGTTGTTGTAGTAGTTGTTGTTGTAGTTGTGGTTGTTGTGGTAGTTGTTGTGGTAGTTGTTGTGGTTGTTGTAGTGGTTGTTGTTGTAGTAGTTGTTGTTGTAGTTGTGGTTGTTGTGGTAGTTGTTGTGGTAGTTGTTGTGGTTGTTGTTGTAGTTGTTGTAGTTGTTGTGGTTGTTGTTGTGGTTGTTGTTGTGGTTGTTGTGGTTGTTGTTGTGGTTGTTGTTGTGGTTGTTAATGTTGTTGTAGTTGTGGTGGTTGTGGTTGTTGTGGTTGTTGTTGTGGTTGTTGTTGTTGTAGCGGTGGTAGTTGTGGTTGTTGTGGTTGTTGTTGTGGTTGTTGTAGTTGTTGTAGTTGTGGTTGTTGTGGTAGTTGTTGTGGTTGTTGTGGTTGTTGTTGTGGTGGTTGTTAATGTTGTTGTAGTTGTTATTGTTGTAGTTGTGGTTGTTGTTGTTGTTGTGGTTGTTGTGGTGGTAGTTGTAGTTGTTGTGGTGGTTGTTGTAGTTGTTGTTGTTGTGGTGGTGGTTGTGGTTGTTGATGTTGTTAATGTTGTAGTTGTTGTTGTAGTTGTTGTTGTGGTTGTGGTTGTTATGTTGTTGTTGTTGTTGCTTCTCACCGGTCGGTTCCCTTCTTGCCCCGTGCCTGCAGAATCTCGTTCAGCTTCTTCACAACCACGGCGTGGGTGATCTCTGTGCCTTTAGCAAACATCTTGGGTTTCTCCTGTACCACAACAACATTAACAACAACATTAACAACAATAACAACAACCACCACAACCATCACCACCACCACCACGGCGTGGGTGATCTCTGTGCCTTTAGCAAACATCTTGGGTTTCTCCTGTACCACAACAACATTAACAACATTAACAACCACCACAACATTAACAACCACAACCACCACCACAACCATCACCACCACCACCACCACCACGGCGTGGGTGATCTCTGTGCCTTTAGCAAACATCTTGGGTTTCTCCTGTACCACAACAACACCCACAACAACCACCACAACATTAACAACAACCACCACAACCATCACCACCACCACCACGGCGTGGGTGATCTCTGTGCCTTTAGCAAACATCTTGGGTTTCTCCTGCAACACCACAACATTAACAACCACAACAACATTAACAACATTAACAACCACCACAACATTAACAACCACAACAACCACCATCACCACCATCACCACCACCACCACCACGGCGTGGGTGATCTCTGTGCCTTTAGCAAACATCTTGGGCTTCTCCTGTAACACAACATTAACAACAACATTAACAACCACCACAACATTCACAACAACCACCACAACAACCATCACCACCACGGCGTGGGTGATCTCTGTGCCTTTAGCAAACATCTTGGGTTTCTCCTGTACCACAACACCCACAACAACCACCACAACATTAACAACAACCACCACAACCATCATCACCACCACCACGGCGTGGGTGATCTCTGTGCCTTTAGCAAACATCTTGGGCTTCTCCTGTAACACCACAACAACATTAACAACAACATTAACAACCACAACAACATTAACAACCACCACAACAACCACAACAACCACCACAACCACCACAATCGTCACGGTGATAGTCGTTGTTGTTGTTGTGATCGTCATGGTGATAGTCGTGGTTGTTGTTGTTGTGATCGTCATGGTGATAGTCATGGTTGTTGTTGTTGTGATCGTCATGGTGATAGTCGTGGTTGTTGTTGTTGTGATCGTCATGGTGATAGTCATGGTTGTTGTTGTTGTGATCGTCATGGTGATAGTCGTGGTTGTTGTTGTTGTGATCGTCATGGTGATAGTCATGGTTGTTGTTGTTGTGATCGTCATGGTGATCGTCACGGTTGTTGTTGTTGTGATCGTCATGGTGATAGTCGTGGTTGTTGTTGTTGTGATCGTCATGGTTGTTGTTGTGATCATCACGGTGATCATCACGGTTGTTGTTGTTGTGATCGTCATGGTGATAGTCGTGGTTGTTGTTGTTGTGATCGTCATGGTGATAGTCATGGTTGTTGTTGTTGTTGTGATCGTCATGGTGATAGTCGTGGTTGTTGTTGTTGTGATCGTCATGGTGATAGTCATGGTTGTTGTTGTTGTGATCGTCATGGTGACAGTCATGGTTGTTATTGTTGTGATCGTCATGGTGATAGTCGTGGTTGTTGTTGTTGTTATCGTCATGGTGATAGTCGTAGTTGTTGTTGTTGTGATCGTCATGGTGATCATCACGGTTGTTGTTGTTGTGATCGTCATGGTGACAGTCGTGGTTGTTGTTGTTGTTGTGATCGTCATGGTGATCATCACGGTTGTTGTTGTTGTGATCGTCACGGTTGTTGTTGTTGTGATCGTCATGGTGATAGTCGTTGTTGTTGTGATCGTCATGGTGATAGTCGTGGTGATAGTCATGGTTGTTGTTGTGATCGTCATGGTGATAGTCATGGTTGTTGTTGTTGTGATCGTCATAGTGATAGTCGTGGTTGTTGTTGTTGTGATCGTCATGGTGATAGTCATGGTTGTTGATGTTGTTGTGATCGTCATGGTGATAGTCGTGGTTGTTGTTGTTGTGATCGTCATGGTGATAGTCGTGGTTGTTGTTGTGATCGTCATGGTGATAGTCATGGTTGTTGTGATCGTCACGGTGATAGTCATGGTTGTTGTTGTTGTTGTGATCGTCATGGTGATAGTCGTGGTTGTTGTTGTTGTGATCGTCATGGTGATAGTCATGGTTGTTGTTGTTGTGATCGTCATGGCGATCATCACGGTTGTTGTTGTGATCGTCATGGTGATAGTCGTGGCTGTTGTTGTTGTGATCGTCATGGTGATAGTCGTGGTTGTTGTTGTGATCGTCATGGTGATCATCACGGTGATCGTCACGGTTGTTGTCACGGCGATCGCCACGGTTGTTGTTGTTGTGATCGTCACGGTGATCATCACGGTTGTTGTTGTTGTGATCGTCATGGTGATAGTCGTGGTTGTTGTTGTTGTTGTGATCGTCATGGTGATAGTCATGGTTGTTGTTGTTGTTGTGATCGTCATGGTGATAGTCGTGGTTGTTGTTGTTGTGATCGTCATGGTTGTTGTTGTGATCATCACGGTGATCATCACGGTTGTTGTTGTTGTGATCGTCATGGTGATAGTCGTGGTTGTTGTTGTTGTGATCGTCATGGTGATAGTCATGGTTGTTGTTGTTGTTGTGATCGTCATGGTGATAGTCGTGGTTGTTGTTGTTGTGATCGTCATGGTGATAGTCGTGGTTGTTGTTGTTGTGATCGTCATGGTGATAGTCGTGGTTGTTGTTGTTGTTGTGATCGTCATGGTGATAGTTGTGGTGGTTGTTGTTGTGATCGTCATGGTGATAGTCGTGGTTGTTGTTGTGATCGTCATGGTGATCATCACGGTTGTTGTTGTTGTTATCGTCATGGTGATAGTCGTGGTTGTTGTTGTTGTTGTGATCGTCATGGTGATAGTCATGGTTGTTGTTGTTGTTGTGATCGTCATGGTGATAGTCGTGGTTGTTGTTGTTGTGATCGTCATGGTTGTTGTTGTGATCATCACGGTTGTTGTTGTTGTGATCGTCATGGTGATCATCACGGTTGTTGTTGTTGTGATCGTCATGGTGATAGTCGTGGTTGTTGTTGTTGTGATCGTCATGGTGATAGTCATGGTTGTTGTTGTTGTTGTGATCGTCATGGTGATAGTTGTGGTGGTTGTTGTTGTGATCGTCATGGTGATAGTCGTGGTTGTTGTTGTTGTGATCGTCATGGTGATCATCACGGTTGTTGTTGTGATCGTCACGGCGATCGCCACGGTTGTTGTTGTTGTGATCGTCACGGTGATAGTCATGGTTGTTGTTGTGATAGTCATGGTGATCGTCACGGTGATCGTCACGGTTGTTGTTGTCATGGTGATAGTCATGGTTGTTGTTGTTGTGATCGTCATGGCGATCGCCACGGTTGTTGTTGTTGTGATCGTCACGGTGATCGTCACGGTGATAGTCGTGGTGGTTGTTGTTGTTGTGATCGTCATGGCGATCGCCACGGTTGTTGTTGTTGTGATCGTCACGGTGATCGTCACGGTTGTTGTTGTTGTGATCGTCACGGTGATAGTCATGGTTGTTGTTGTTGTTGTGATCGTCACGGTGATCGTCATGGTTGTTGTTGTGATCGTCATGGTGATAGTCACGGTTGTTGTTGTTGTGATCGTCACGGTGATCGTCACGGTTGTTGTTGTTGTGATCGTCATGGTGATAGTCATGGTTGTTGTTGTTGTGATCGTCACGGTGATCGTCATGGTTGTTGTTGTCATGGTGATAGTTGTGGTTGTTGTTGTGATCGTCATGGTGATAGTTGTGGTTGTTGCTGTGATCGTCATGGTGATAGTCATGGTTGTTGTTGTTGTGATCGTCACGGTTGTTGTCATGGCGATCGTCATGGTTGTTGTTGTTGTTGTGATCGTCATGGCGATCGCTGCTGCTGCGATGTTGCTGCTGGTGCGGTTACCATGGGAACGCCCCCCTTGACCTGCTCCCAGCCCCCCTCGTCGCCCCCGCCGGCCCCCGGCCCCTCCCCTTCATCCCCCGGGCCCCCCTCCTCCTCGTCCCGGTGGTGACGAGGTCGCTTCTCTTTCACCTTCTTCTTTAGACTCTTCTTATCTCCATCCCTGGTGAGCAAGTGGTGAGTGAGTGGTGAGTGGTGAGTGGTGGTGGTGGTGGTGAGTTGTGGTGAGTGGTGAGGTCGCTTCTCTTTCACCTTCTTCTTTAGACTCTTCTTATCTCCATCCCTGGTGAGGATGTGGTGAGGAAGTGGTGAGTGGTGAGTGGTGGTGGTGGTGTGTGGTGAGTGGTGGTGAGTGGTGAGGTCGCTTCTCTTTCACCTTCTTCTTTAGACTCTTCTTATCTCCATCCCTGGTGAGCAAGTGGTGAGTGGTGAGTGAGTGGTGAGTGAGTGGTGAGTGAGTGGTGAGTGGTGGTGAGTTGTGGTGAGTGGTGAGGTCGCTTCTCTTTCACCTTCTTCTTCAGACTCTTCTTATCTCCATCCCTGGTGAGCAAGTGGTGAGTGGTGAGTGGTGGTGAGTGGTGAGTGAGTGGTGAGTCAGTGGTGAGTGGTGAGGTCGCTTCTCTTTCACCATCTTCTTTAGACTCTTCTTATCTCCATCCCTGGTGAGGAGGTGGTGAGGAAGTGGTGAGTGGTGAGTGGTGAGTGAGTGAGTGAGTGGTGAGTGAGTGGTGAGTGGTGGTGAGTGGTGAGTGGTGAGGTCGCTTCTCTTTCACCTTCTTCTTTAGACTCTTCTTATCTCCATCCCTGGTGAGGAGGTGGTGAGTGGTGAGTGGTGGTGTGTGGTGAGTGGTGAGGTCGCTTCTCTTTCACCTTCTTCTTTAGACTCTTCTTATCTCCATCCCTGGTGAGGAGGTGGTGAGTGAGTGGTGAGTGGTGAGGAGTGGTGAGTAGTGGTGGTGGTGGTGAGTGGTGGTGAGTAGTGGTGAGTGGTGAGGTCGCTTCTCTTTCACCTTCTTCTTCAGACTCTTCTTATCTCCATCCCTGGTGAGCAAGTGGTGAGTGGTGAGTGAGTGGTGAGTGAGTGGTGAGTGGTGGTGAGTGGTGACGAGGTCGCTTCTCTTCCACCTTCTTCTTCAGACTCTTCTTATCTCCATCCCTGGTGAGCAAGTGGTGAGTGGTGAGTGAGTGGTGGTGAGTGGTGAGTGGTGGTGAGGTCGTTTCTCTTTCACCTTCTTCTTCAGACTCTTCTTATCTCCATCCCTGGTGAGCAAGTGGTGAGTGGTGGTGAGTGGTGAGGAGTGGTGAGTGGTGGTGAGTGGTGAGGTCGCTTCTCTTTCACCTTCTTCTTCAGACTCTTCTTATCTCCATCCCTGGTGAGGAGGTGGTGAGGAAGTGGTGAGTGGTGAGTGAGTGGTGGTGAGTGTGTAGTGGTGAGTGAGTGGTGAGTGGTGGTGAGTGGTGAGGTCGCTTCTCTTTCACCTTCTTCTTCAGACTCTTCTTATCTCCATCCCTGGTGAGCAAGTGGTGAGTGGTGGTGGTGAGTGGTGAGTGTGTGGTGGTGGTGAGTGGTGAGGTCGTTTCTCCTTCACCTCCTTCTTCAGACTCTTCTTATCTCCATCCCTGGTGAGCAAGTGGTGAGTGGTGGTGAGTGGTGAGTGGTGGTGAGTGGTGAGTGAGTGGTGAGTGGTGAGGTCGCTTCTCCTTCACCTCCTTCTTTAGACTCTTCTTATCTCCATCCCTAGTGAGCAAGTGGTGAGTGGTGAGTGAGTGGTGAGTGAGTGGTGAGTGAGTGGTGAGTGAGTGGTGAGTGGTGGTGAGTGGTGGTGAGTGGTGAGGTCGCTTCTCCTTCACCTTCTTCTTTAGACTCTTCTTATCTCCATCCCTGGTGAGCGAGCGGTGAGCGAGTGGTGGTGAGGGAGTGGTGAGTGAGTGGTGAGTGAGTGGTGGTGAGTGGTGGTGAGTGGTGAGTGGTGGTGAGTGAGTGGTGAGTGAGTGGTGAGTGGTGAGGTCGCTTCTCCTTCACCTCCTTCTTTAGACTCTTCTTATCTCCATCCCTGGTGAGCGAGCGGTGAGCGAGTGGTGGTGAGGTGGTGGTGGTGAGCGAGTGGTGAGTGGTGAGCGGGTGGTGAGTGGTGAGGAGACACTCACCGCTTGAGGAACCTCTCTCGGCCATGGTCATGGCTGCCGTGCCCTCACCGTCCGATGATTCAGAGTTTACTCTCCGCTCCGAGTCTCTGTGAGCGAGTGGTGGTGGTGAGCGGGTGGTGAGTGGTGAGGAGACACTCACCGCTTGAGGAACCTCTCGGCCATGGTCATGGCTGCCGTGCCCTCTCCGTCCGATGATTCAGAGTTTACTCTCCGCTCCGAGTCGCTGTGAGCGAGTGGTGGTGCTGAGCGAGTGGTGGTGGTGAGCGAGTGGTGAGCAAGTGGTGAGCGGGTGGTGAGTGGTGAGGAGACACTCACCGCTTGAGGAACCTCTCGGCCATGGTCATGGCTGCCGTTCCCTCACCGTCCGATGATTCAGAGTTTACTCTCCGCTCCGAGTCTCTGTGAGCGAGTGGTGGTGGTGAGCGAGTGGTGGTGAGCGGGTGGTGGTGAGCGGGTGGTGAGTGGTGAGGAGACACTCACCGCTTGAGGAACCTCTCGGCCATGGTCATGGCTGCCGTTCCCTCTCCGTCCGATGATTCAGAGTTTACTCTCCGCTCCGAGTCTCTGTGAGCGAGTGGTGGTGGTGGTGAGCGAGTGGTGGTGAGCAAGTGGTGAGCGGGTGGTGAGTGGTGAGGAGACACTCACCGCTTGAGGAACCTCTCGGCCATGGTCATGGCTGCCGTTCCCTCACCGTCCGATGATTCAGAGTTTACTCTCCGCTCCGAGTCGCTGTGAGCGAGTGGTGGTGGTGAGCGAGTGGTGGTGGTGGTGGTGAGCGAGTGAGGAGACACTCACCGCTTGAGGAACCTCTCGGCCATGGTCATGGCTGCCGTGCCCTCACCGTCCGATGATTCAGAGTTTACTCTCCGCTCCGAGTCTCTGTGAGCGAGTGGTGGTGGTGGTGGTGGTGGTGAGCGAGTGGTGAGCAAGTGGTGAGCGGGTGGTGAGTGGTGAGGAGACACTCACCGCTTGAGGAACCTCTCGGCCATGGTCATGGCTGCCGTGCCCTCACCGTCCGATGATTCAGAGTTTACTCTCCGCTCCGAGTCTCTGTGAGCGAGTGGTGGTGGTGAGCGAGTGGTGGTGGTGGTGGTGAGCAGGTGAGGAGACACTCACCGCTTGAGGAACCTCTCGGCCATGGTCATGGCTGCCGTGCCCTCACCGTCCGATGATTCAGAGTCGCTCTCTGCGTCTGATGAGCCCCAATCGCCATCGTCAGAATCCGAGTCGTCATCCTCACCGTCGCCCTGCGAGCATCCACAGCCGCTCACCGTTAACACCACTCACCAACCACCGCTCACCACCACTCACCACCACTCACCACTGTCACTCACCACCACTCACCACCACTCACCACTGTTACACCCTCACCACCACTCACCACCACTCACCACCACTCACCACCCTCACCACCACTCACCACCACTCACCATTGTTACACACTCACCACCCTCACCACCACTCACCACCACTCACCACCGTTACACCCTCACCACCACTCACCACCACTCACCACTGTTACACCCTCACCACCACTCACCACCACTCACCACCGTTACACCCTCACCACCACTCACCACCACTCACCTGTTACACCCTCACCACCACTCACCACCACTCACCACTGTTACACCCTCACCACCACTCACCACTGTTACACCCTCACCACCACTCACCACTGTTACACCCTCACCACCACCACCACCCTCACCACCCTCACCACCACCACCTTCACCACCACCACCACCACCCTCACCACCACCACCACCCTCACCACCCTCACCACCACCACCACCCTCACCACCACTCACCACCACCTTCACCACCACCCTCACCCCCCCCACCCTCACCACCACCCCCCACCGTGCCCCCCCCCACCGTGCCCCCCCCCCCCCACCGAGCCCCCCACGGCACCTTAAGGAACTTGCTCTTGATGTCGGCGCCTCCCCCCACCGTGACGGCGCCCTCCCCCCCCACCGTGGCTGCCGGAGTGGGGGGCTGCTTCTTCAGGAAGCTGGCCGGCCCCCCACCACAGCTATCTGACGAACTCCCTCCACTGTCACCGTCATCACCAGAGCCTGGTGGGGGGGTGAGTGGTGGGGGGGTGAGTAGTGGGGGGGTGAGTGGGTGGAGTGGGGGGGTGAGTGGGTGGAGTGGGGGGCTGCTTCTTCAGGAAGCTGGCCGGCCCCCCACCACAGCTATCTGACGAACTCCCTCCACTGTCACCGTCATCACCAGAGCCTGGTGGGGGGGTGAGTGGTGGGGGGGTGAGTAGTGGGGGGGGGGGTGAGTGGGTGGAGTGGGGGGGTGAGTGGGTGGAGTGGGGGGCTGCTTCTTCAGGAAGCTGGCCGGCCCCCCACCACAGCTATCTGACGAACTCCCTCCACTGTCACCGTCATCACCAGAGCCTGGTGGTGGGGGGGGTGAGTGGTGGGGGGGTGAGTAGTGGTGGGGGGGTGAGTAGTGGGGGGGTGAGTGGGTGGAGTGGGGGGCTGCTTCTTCAGGAAGCTGGCCGGCCCCCCACCACAGCTATCTGACGAACTCCCTCCACTGTCACCGTCATCACCAGAGCCTGGTGGTGGGGGGGTGGTGAGTGGTGGGGGGGTGAGTGAGTAGTGGGGGGGGGTGAGTGGTGGTGGGGGGGTGAGTGGGTGGAGTGGGGGGCTGCTTCTTCAGGAAGCTGGCCGGCCCCCCACCACAGCTATCTGACGAACTCCCTCCACTGTCACCGTCATCACCAGAGCCTGGTGGTGGGGGGGTGGTGAGTGGTGGGGGGGTGAGTAGTGGTGGGGGGGTGAGTAGTGGGGGGGTGAGTGGGTGGAGTGGGGGGCTGCTTCTTCAGGAAGCTGGCCGGCCCCCCACCACAGCTATCTGACGAACTCCCTCCACTGTCACCGTCATCACCAGAGCCTGGTGGTGGGGGGGTGGTGAGTGGTGGGGGGGTGAGTGAGTAGTGGGGGGGGGTGAGTGGTGGTGGGGGGGTGAGTGGGTGGAGTGGGGGGCTGCTTCTTCAGGAAGCTGGCCGGCCCCCCACCACAGCTATCTGACGAACTCCCTCCACTGTCACCGTCATCACCAGAGCCTGGTGGTGGGGGGGTGGTGAGTGGTGGGGGGGTGAGTAGTGGTGGGGGGGTGAGTAGTGGGGGGGTGAGTAGTGGGTGGAGTGGGGGGCTGCTTCTTCAGGAAGCTGGCCGGCCCCCCACCACAGCTATCTGACGAACTCCCTCCACTGTCACCGTCATCACCAGAGCCTGGTGGTGGGGGGGGGGTGGGGGGGTGAGTGGTGGGGGGGTGAGTAGTGGGGGGGGGTGAGTGGGTGGAGTGGGGGGCTGCTTCTTCAGGAAGCTGGCCGGCCCCCCACCACAGCTATCTGACGAACTCCCTCCACTGTCACCGTCATCACCAGAGCCTGGTGGGGGGGGGGTGGTGAGTGGTGGGGGGGTGAGTAGTGGGGGGGGGGTGAGTGGTGGGGGGGGGGGTGAGTGGGTGGAGTGGGGGGCTGCTTCTTCAGGAAGCTGGCCGGCCCCCCACCACTGCTATCTGACGAACTCCCTCCACTGTCACCGTCATCACCAGAGCCTGGTGGTGGGGGGGTGGTGAGTGGTGGGGGGGTGAGTAGTGGGGGGGTGAGTAGTGGGGGGGGGTTGAGTGGGTGGAGTGGGGGGCTGCTTCTTCAGGAAGCTGGCCGGCCCCCCACCACAGCTATCTGACGAACTCCCTCCACTGTCACCGTCATCACCAGAGCCTGGTGGTGGGGGGGTGAGTGGTGGGGGGGTGAGTAGTGGGGGGGTGAGTAGTGGGGGGGGGGTGAGTGGGGGGGTGAGTGGGAGGGGGTGAGTGGGGGGGTGAGTGGGTGGAGTGGGGGGGTGAATGGAGTGGTGGGGGGGGTGAATGGAGTGGTGGGGGGGTGTTAGTGGGGGGTGTTAGTGGGGGGCACGGTGGGGGGTGTTAGTGGGGGGTGAGTGGGTGGAGTGGGGGGGTGAATGGAGTGGTGGGGGGTGTTAGTGGGGGGTGTTAGTGGGGGGTGTTAGTGGGGGGTGTTAGTGGGGGGCGTTAGTGGGGGGTGTTAGTGGGGGTGTTAGTGGGGGGTGTTAGTGGGGGAGTGTTAGTGGGGGGTGTTAGTGGGGGGCACGGTGGGGGTCACTCACCGGCATCGTCACTGTCGCCTTCCTCATCCGACTGCACAGGGTTCTGCAAACAACGACAACAACTTGGTGAGTAGTGGTGAGTAGTGGTGAGTGTAGTGGTGAGTGTAGTAGTGGTGAGTGTAGTGGTGAGTGTGTAGTGGTGAGTAGTGGTGAGTAGTGGTGAGTAGTGGTGAGTAGTGGTGAGTGGTGGTGAGTGTAGTGGTGAGTAGTGGTGAGTAGTGGTGAGTGTAGTGGTGAGTAGTGGTGAGTAGTGGTGAGTGGTGGTGAGTAGTGGTGAGTAGTGGTGAGTGTAGTGGTGAGTAGTGGTGAGTAGTGGTGAGTGGTGGTGAGAGTAGTGGTGAGTAGTGGTGAGTGTAGTGGTGAGTGCAGTGGTGTGTGGTGGTGAGTAGTGGTGAGTAGTGGTGAGTGAGTAGTGGTGAGTGTGTAGTGGTGAGTGTGTAGTGGTGAGTGTGTAGTGGTGAGTATGTAGTGGTGAGTATGTAGTGGTGAGTGTATAGTGGTGAGTATGTAGTGGTGAGTGTATAGTGGTGAGTGTGTAGTGGTGAGTGTGTAGTGGTGAGTGTGTAGTGGTGAGTGTATAGTGGTGAGTATGTAGTGGTGAGTGTGTAGTGGTGAGTGTGTAGTGGTGAGTATGTAGTGGTGAGTGTGTAGTGGTGAGTGTGTAGTGGTGTGTAGTGGTGAGTGTATAGTGGTGAGTGTGTAGTGGTGAGTAGTGGTGAGTGTGTAGTGGTGAGTGTGTAGTGGTGAGTGTATAGTGGTGAGTGCGTAGTGGTGAGTGTGTAGTGGTGAGTGTGTAGTGGTGAGTGTGTAGTGGTGAGTGTGTAGTGGTGAGTGTGTAGTGGTGAGTGTGTAGTGGTGAGCGTGTAGTGGCGAGTGTGTAGTGGCGAGTGTGTAGTGGTGAGTGTGTAGTGGTGAGTGTGTAGTGGTGAGTGTGTAGTGGTGAGTGTGTAGTGGTGAGTGTGTAGTGGTGAGTGTGTAGTGGTGAGCGTGTAGTGGTGAGTGTGTAGTGGCGAGTGTGTAGTGGTGAGTGTGTAGTGGTGAGCGTGTAGTGGTGAGCGTGTAGTGGTGAGTGTGTAGTGGTGAGTGTGTAGTGGTGAGCGTGTAGTGGTGAGTGTGTAGTGGTGAGTGTGTAGTGGTGAGTGTGTAGTGGTGAGTGCGTAGTGGTGAGTGTATAGTGGTGAGCGTGTAGTGGTGAGTGTGTAGTGGTGAGTGTGTAGTGGTGAGTGTGTAGTGGTGAGTGTGTAGTGGTGAGTGTGTAGTGGTGAGTGTATAGTGGTGAGCGTTCAGCGCTGAGCGTAGTGGTGAGTGTGTAGTGGTGAGTGTGTAGTGGTGAGTGTATAGTGGTGAGTGTGTAGTGGTGAGCGTGTAGTGGTGAGTATGTAGTGGTGAGTGTATAGTGGTGAGTGCGTAGTGGTGAGTGTGTAGTGGTGAGTGCGTAGTGGTGAGCGTGTAGTGGTGAGTATGTAGTGGTGAGTGTATAGTGGTGAGTGCGTAGTGGTGAGCGTGTAGTGGTGAGTGTGTAGTGGTGAATGTGTAGTGGTGAGTGTGTAGTGGTGAGTGTATAGTGGTGAGTGTATAGTGGTGAGCGTATAGTGGTGAGCGTGTAGTGGTGAGTATGTAGTGGTGAGTGTGTAGTGGTGAGTGTGTAGTGGTGAGTGTGTAGTGGTGAGTGTGTAGTGGTGAGTGTGTAGTGGTGAGTGTGTAGTGGTGAGTGTGTAGTGGTGAGTGTGTAGTGGTGAGTGTGTAGTGGTGAGTGTGTAGTGGTGAGTGTGTAGCGGTGAGCGTTCAGCGCTGAGCGTAGCGGTGAGTGTGTAGTGGTGAGCGTGTAGTGGTGAGTGTGTAGTGGTGAGTGTGTAGTGGCGAGTGTGTAGTGGTGAGTGTGTAGTGGTGAGTGTGTAGTGGTGAGTGTGTAGCGGTGAGCGTTCAGCGCTGAGCGTAGCGGTGAGTGTGTAGTGGTGAGCGTGTAGTGGTGAGTGTGTAGTGGTGAGTGTATAGTGGTGAGTGTGTAGTGGTGAGCGTGTAGTGGTGAGCGTGTAGTGGTGAGCGTGTAGTGGTGAGCGTGTAGTGGTGAGTGTGTAGTGGTGAGTGTGTAGTGGTGAGTGTGTAGTGGTGAGTGTGTAGTGGTGAGTGTGTAGTGGTGAGTGTGTAGTGGTGAGTGTATAGTGGTGAGTGTGTAGTGGTGAGTGTGTAGTGGTGAGCGTGTAGTGGTGAGTGTTCAGCGCTGAGCGTAGCGGTGAGCGTGCAGAGTGGTGAGTGTGTAGTGGTGAGTGTGTAGTGGTGAGTGTGTAGTGGTGAGTATGTAGTGGTGAGTATGTAGTGGTGAGTGTGTAGTGGTGAGTGTGTAGTGGTGAGTGTATAGTGGTGAGTGTGTAGTGGTGAGTGTGTAGTGGTGAGTGTGTAGTGGTGAGTGTGTAGTTGCGAGTGTGTAGTTGCGAGTGAGTAGTGGTGAGCGTGTAGTGGTGAGTGTGTAGTGGTGAGTGTGTAGTGGCGAGTGTATAGTGGTGAGTGTGTAGTGGTGAGTGTGTAGTGGTGAGTGTGTAGTGGTGAGTGTGTAGTGGTGAGCGTGTAGTGGTGAGTGTGTAGTGTTGAGTGTGTAGTGGTGAGTGTGTAGTGGTGAGCGTGTAGTGGTGAGCGTGTAGTGGTGAGTGTGTAGTGGTGAGTGTGTAGTGGTGAGTGTGTAGTGGTGAGTGTGTAGTGGTGAGTGTGTAGTGGTGAGTGTGTAGTGGTGAGTGTGTAGTGGTGAGCGTGTAGTGGTGAGCGTGTAGTGGTGAGTAGTGGTGAGTGTGTAGTGGTGAGTGTGTAGTGGTGAGCGTGTAGTGGTGAGCGTGTAGTGGTGAGTGTGTAGTGGTGAGTGTGTAGTGGTGAGTGTGTAGTGGTGAGCGTGTAGTGGTGAGCGTGTAGTGGTGAGTATGTAGTGGTGAGTGTGTAGTGGTGAGCGTGTAGTGGTGAGTGTGTAGTGGTGAGTGTGTAGTGGTGAGCGTGTAGTGGTGAGCGTGTAGTGGTGAGCGTGTAGTGGTGAGCGTGTAGTGGTGAGCGTGTAGTGGTGAGCGTGTAGTGGTGAGCGTGTAGTGGTGAGTGTGTAGTGGTGAGCGTGTAGTGGTGAGTGTGTAGTGGTGAGTGTGTAGTGTTGAGTGTGTAGTGGTGAGTGTGTAGTGGTGAGTGTGTAGTGGTGAGCGTGTAGTGGTGAGCGTGTAGTGGTGAGTGTGTAGTGGTGAGTGTGTAGTGGTGAGTGTGTAGTGGTGAGTGTGTAGTGGTGAGTGTGTAGTGGTGAGTGTGTAGTGGTGAGTGTGTAGTGGTGAGTGTGTAGTGGTGAGTGTGTAGTGGTGAGCGTGTAGTGGTGAGTGTGTAGTGGTGAGCGTGTAGTGGTGAGTAGTGGTGAGTGTGTAGTGGTGAGTGTGTAGTGGTGAGCGTGTAGTGGTGAGTATGTAGTGGTGAGTGTATAGTGGTGAGTGTGTAGTGGTGAGTGTGTAGTGGTGAGTGTGTAGTGGTGAGTGTGTAGTGGTGAGTGTGTAGTGGTGAGTGTGTAGTGGTGAGCGTGTAGTGGTGAGCGTGTAGTGGTGAGCGTGTAGTGGTGAGTGTGTAGTGGTGAGCGTGTAGTGGTGAGTATGTAGTGGTGAGTGTGTAGTGGTAAGAGTGTAGTGGTGAGTGTGTAGTGGTGAGTGTGTAGTGGTGAGTGTGTAGTGGTGAGCGTGTAGTGGTGAGTATGTAGTGGTGAGTGTATAGTGGTGAGTATGTAGTGGTGAGTGTGTAGTGGTGAGTGTGTAGTGGTGAGTGTGTAGTGGTGAGTGTGTAGTGGTGAGCGTGTAGTGGTGAGCGTGTAGTGGTGAATGTGTAGTGGTGAGTATGTAGTGGTGAGTGTGTAGTGGTGAGTGTGTAGTGGTGAGTGTGTAGTGGTGAATGTGTAGTGGTGAGTATGTAGTGGTGAATGTGTAGTGGTGAGTGTGTAGTGGTGAGTGTGTAGTGGTGAGTGTGTAGTGGTGAGTAGTGGTGAGCGTGTAGTGGTGAGCATGTAGTGGTGAGTATGTAGTGGTGAGTGTGTAGTGGTGAGTGTGTAGTGGTGAGTAGTGGTGAGTGTGTAGTGGTGAGTATGTAGTGGTGAGTGTAGTGGTGAGTGTGTAGTGGTGAGTGTGTAGTGGTGAGTGTGTAGTGGTGAGTGTGTAGTGGTGAGTGTGTAGTGGTGAGGGTGTAGTGGTGAGTGTGTAGTGGTGAGCGTGTAGTGGTGAGTGTGTAGTGGTGAGTGTGTAGTGGTGAGTGTGTAGTGGTGAGGGTGTAGTGGTGAGTGTATAGTGGTGAGCGTTCAGCGCTGAGCGTAGTGGTGAGTGTGTAGTGGTGAGTGTGTAGTGGTGAGTGTATAGTGGTGAGTGTGTAGTGGTGAGCGTGTAGTGGTGAGTATGTAGTGGTGAGTGTATAGTGGTGAGTGCGTAGTGGTGAGTGTGTAGTGGTGAGTGCGTAGTGGTGAGCGTGTAGTGGTGAGTATGTAGTGGTGAGTGTATAGTGGTGAGTGCGTAGTGGTGAGCGTGTAGTGGTGAGTGTGTAGTGGTGAATGTGTAGTGGTGAGTGTGTAGTGGTGAGTGTATAGTGGTGAGTGTATAGTGGTGAGCGTATAGTGGTGAGCGTGTAGTGGTGAGTATGTAGTGGTGAGTGTGTAGTGGTGAGTGTGTAGTGGTGAGTGTGTAGTGGTGAGTGTGTAGTGGTGAGTGTGTAGTGGTGAGTGTGTAGTGGTGAGTGTGTAGTGGTGAGTGTGTAACGGTGAGTGTGTAGTGGTGAGTGTGTAGTGGTGAGTGTGTAGTGGTGAGTGTGTAGTGGTGAGTGTGTAGTGGTGAGTGTGTAGTGGTGAGTGTGTAGTGGTGAGCGTGTAGTGGTGAGTGTGTAGTGGTGAGCGTGTAGTGGTGAGTGTGTAGTGGCGAGTGTGTAGTGGTGAGTGTGTAGTGGTGAGTGTGTAGTGGTGAGTGTGTAGCGGTGAGCGTTCAGCGCTGAGCGTAGCGGTGAGTGTGTAGTGGTGAGCGTGTAGTGGTGAGTGTGTAGTGGTGAGTGTGTAGTGATGAGTGTGTAGTGGTGAGTGTATAGTGGTGAGTGTGTAGTGGTGAGCGTGTAGTGGTGAGCGTGTAGTGGTGAGCGTGTAGTGGTGAGCGTGTAGTGGTGAGTGTGTAGTGGTGAGTGTGTAGTGGTGAGTGTGTAGTGGTGAGTGTGTAGTGGTGAGTGTGTAGTGGTGAGTGTATAGTGGTGAGTGTGTAGTGGTGAGTGTGTAGTGGTGAGCGTGTAGTGGTGAGTGTTCAGCGCTGAGCGTAGCGGTGAGCGTGCAGAGTGGTGAGTGTGTAGTGGTGAGTGTGTAGTGGTGAGTGTGTAGTGGTGAGTATGTAGTGGTGAGTGTGTAGTGGTGAGTGTGTAGTGGTGAGCGTGTAGTGGTGAGCGTGTAGTGGTGAGTGTGTAGTGGTGAGTGTGTAGTGGTGAGTGTGTAGTGGTGAGTGTGTAGTGGTGAGTGTGTAGTGGTGAGCGTGTAGTGGTGAGCGTGTAGTGGTGAGTAGTGGTGAGTGTGTAGTGGTGAGCGTGTAGTGGTGAGCGTGTAGTGGTGAGCGTGTAGTGGTGAGTGTGTAGTGGTGAGTGTGTAGTGGTGAGTGTGTAGTGGTGAGCGTGTAGTGGTGAGCGTGTAGTGGTGAGTATGTAGTGGTGAGTATGTAGTGGTGAGTGTGTAGTGGTGAGCGTGTAGTGGTGAGTGTGTAGTGGTGAGTGTGTAGTGGTGAGCGTGTAGTGGTGAGCGTGTAGTGGTGAGCGTGTAGTGGTGAGCGTGTAGTGGTGAGCGTGTAGTGGTGAGCGTGTAGTGGTGAGCGTGTAGTGGTGAGTGTGTAGTGGTGAGCGTGTAGTGGTGAGTATGTAGTGGTGAGTGTGTAGTGGTGAGTGTGTAGTGGTGAGTGTGTAGTGGTGAGTGTGTAGTGGTGAGTATGTAGTGGTGAGTATGTAGTGGTGAGTGTGTAGTGGTGAGTGTGTAGTGGTGAGTGTATAGTGGTGAGTGTGTAGTGGTGAGTGTGTAGTGGTGAGTGTGTAGTGGTGAGTGTGTAGTGGTGAGTGTGTAGTGGTGAGTAGTGGTGAGTGTGTAGTGGTGAGTGTGTAGTGGTGAGTGTGTAGTGGCGAGTGTATAGTGGTGAGTGTGTAGTGGTGAGTGTGTAGTGGTGAGCGTGTAGTGGTGAGTGTGTAGTGGTGAGTGTGTAGTGGTGAGTGTGTAGTGGTGAGTGTGTAGTGGTGAGCGTGTAGTGGTGAGTGTGTAGTGGTGAGTGTGTAGTGGTGAGTGTGTAGTGGTGAGTGTGTAGTGGTGAGTGTGTAGTGGTGAGTGTGTAGTGGTGAGTGTGTAGTGGTGAGTGTGTAGTGGTGAGTGTGTAGTGGTGAGCGTGTAGTGGTGAGTGTGTAGTGGTGAGCGTGTAGTGGTGAGTAGTGGTGAGTGTGTAGTGGTGAGTGTGTAGTGGTGAGCGTGTAGTGGTGAGTATGTAGTGGTGAGTGTATAGTGGTGAGTGTGTAGTGGTGAGTGTGTAGTGGTGAGTGTGTAGTGGTGAGTGTGTAGTGGTGAGTGTGTAGTGGTGAGCGTGTAGTGGTGAGCGTGTAGTGGTGAGCGTGTAGTGGTGAGTGTGTAGTGGTGAGCGTGTAGTGGTGAGTATGTAGTGGTGAGTGTGTAGTGGTAAGAGTGTAGTGGTGAGTGTGTAGTGGTGAGTGTGTAGTGGTGAGTGTGTAGTGGTGAGCGTGTAGTGGTGAGTATGTAGTGGTGAGTGTATAGTGGTGAGTATGTAGTGGTGAGTGTGTAGTGGTGAGTGTGTAGTGGTGAGTGTGTAGTGGTGAGTGTGTAGTGGTGAGTGTGTAGTGGTGAGTGTGTAGTGGTGAGCGTGTAGTGGTGAGTAGTGGTGAGTGTGTAGTGGTGAGTGTGTAGTGGTGAGCGTGTAGTGGTGAGTGTGTAGTGGTGAATGTGTAGTGGTGAGTATGTAGTGGTGAATGTGTAGTGGTGAGTGTGTAGTGGTGAGTGTGTAGTGGTGAGTGTGTAGTGGTGAGTAGTGGTGAGTGTGTAGTGGTGAGTGTGTAGTGGTGAGCGTGTAGTGGTGAGCATGTAGTGGTGAGTATGTAGTGGTGAGTGTGTAGTGGTGAGTGTGTAGTGGTGAGTAGTGGTGAGTGTGTAGTGGTGAGTATGTAGTGGTGAGTGTAGTGGTGAGTGTGTAGTGGTGAGTGTGTAGTGGTGAGTGTGTAGTGGTGAGTGTGTAGTGGTGAGTGTGTAGTGGTGAGGGTGTAGTGGTGAGTGTGTAGTGGTGAGTGTGTAGTGGTGAGCGTGTAGTGGTGAGCGTGTAGTGGTGAGTGTGTAGTGGTGAGCGTGTAGTGGTGAGCGTGTAGTGGTGAGTGTGTAGTGGTGAGTGTGTAGTGGTGAGTGTGTAGTGGTGAGTGTGTAGTGGTGAGTGTGTAGTGGTGAGTGTGTAGTGGCGAGTGTGTAGTGGTGAGTGTGTAGTGGTGAGTATGTAGTGGTGAGTGTAGTGGTGAGTGTGTAGTGGCGAGTGTGTAGTGGTGAGTGTATAGTGGTGAGTGTGTAGTGGTGAGTATGTAGTGGTGAGTGTATAGTGGTGAGTGTGCAGTGGTGAGTGTGTAGTGGTGAGTGTGTAGTGGTGAGTGTGTAGTGGTGAGTGTGTAGTGGTGAGTGTGTAGTGGTGAGCGTGTAGTGGTGAGTGTGTAGTGGTGAGCGTGTAGTGGTGAGCGTGTAGTGGTGAGCGTGTAGTGGTGAGTGTGTAGTGGTGAGTGTGTAGTGGTGAGTGTGTAGTGGTGAGTGTAGTGTTGAGCGTGTAGTGGTGAGTGTGTAGTGGTGAGCGTGTAGTGGTGAGTGTGTAGTGGTGAGTGTGTAGTGGTGAGTATGTAGTGGTGAGTGTAGTGGTGAGTGTGTAGTGGTGAGTGTGTAGTGGTGAGCGTGTAGTGGTGAGCGTGTAGTGGTGAGTGTGTAGTGGTGAGTGTGTAGTGGTGAGTAGTGGTGAGTGTATAGGGGTGTGTAGTGGTGAGTGTGTAGTGGTGAGTGTGTAGTGGTGAGTGTGTAGTGGTGAGTGTATAGTGGTGAGCATGTAGTGGTGTGTAGTGGTGAGTGTGTAGTGGTGAGTGTGTAGTGTTGAGCGTGTAGTGGTGAGCGTGTAGTGGTGAGCGTGTAGTGGTGAGCGTGTAGTGGTGAGCGTGTAGTGGTGAGCGTGTAGTGGTGAGCGTGTAGTGGTGAGCGTGTAGTGGTGAGTGTGTAGTGGTGAGTGTGTAGTGGTGAGTGTGTAGTGGTGAGTGTGTAGTGGTGAGTGTGTAGTGGTGAGTGTGTAGTGGTGAGTGTGTAGTGGTGAGTGTGTAGTGGTGAGTGTGTAGTGGTGAGTGTGTAGTGGTGAGTGTGTAGTGGTGAGTGTGTAGTGGTGAGTGTGTAGTGGTGAGTGTGTAGTGGTGAGTGTGTAGTGGTGAGTGTGTAGTGGTGAGTGTGTAGTGGTGTGTAGTGGTGAGTGTGTAGTGGTGAGTGTGTAGTGGTGAGTGTGTAGTGGTGAGTGTGTAGTGGTGTGTAGTGGTGAGTGTGTAGTGGTGAGTGTGTAGTGGTGAGTGTGTAGTGGTGAGTGTGTAGTGGTGAGTGTGTAGTGGTGAGTGTGTAGTGGTGAGCGTGTAGCGGTGAGTGTGTAGTGGTGAGTGTGTAGTGGTGAGTGTATAGTGGTGAGTGTGTAGTGGTGAGTGTGTAGTGGTGAGTGTGTAGTGGTGAGTGTATAGTGGTGAGCGTAGTGGTGAGTGTGTAGTGGTGAGCGTGTAGTGGTGAGTGTGTAGTGGTGAGTGTTCAGCGCTGAGCGTAGCGGTGAGCGTGCAGAGTGGTGAGCGTAGCGGTGAGCGTGCAGAGTGGTGAGCGTAGCGGTGAGTGTGTAGTGGTGAGCGTGTAGTGGTGAGCGTGTAGTGGTGAGCGTGTAGTGGCGAGTGTGTAGTGGTGAGTGTGTAGTGGTGAGTGTGTAGTGGTGAGTATGTAGTGGTGAGTGTGTAGTGGTGAGTGTGTAGTGGTGAGTGTGTAGTGGTGAGTGTGTAGTGGTGAGTGTATAGTGGTGAGCGTGTAGTGGTGAGTGTGTAGTGGCGAGTGTGTAGTGGCGAGTGTGTAGTGGTGAGCGTGTAACGGTGAGCGTTTAGCGCTGAGCGTAGCGGTGAGCGTTCAGCGCTGAGTGTATAGTGGTGAGCGTAGTGGTGAGTGTGTAGTGGTGTGTAGTGGTGAGTGTGTAGTGGTGAGCGCGTAGCGGTGAGCGTGCAGAGTGGTGAGCGTTCAGCGCTGAGCGTAGCGGTGAGCGTTCAGCGCTGAGCGTGTAGTGGTGAGTGTATAGTGGTGAGCGTAGTGGTGAGTGTGTAGTGTTGAGCGTGTAGTGGTGAGCGTGTAGTGGTGAGTGTGTAGCGGTGAGCGTTCAGCGCTGAGCGTAGTGGTGAGCGTGTAGTTGCGAGTGAGTAGTGGTGAGTGTGTAGTGGTGAGTGTGTAACGGTGAGCGTTCAGCGCTGCTGAGCGTAGTGGTGAGCGTAGCGGTGAGCGTGTAGAGTGGTGAGCGGTGAGCGGTGAGCCAACTCACTTTGCGGTGATTCGCTATCTCCGTGTCGAAGTCACGGCTGTATCGGCGCAGCTTCTGCCGCAGGCTGATCAGGGCCTTCGAGTTGATCTTGCTCATCTTCTTCCGACCGTCTTTGTCTTCCCACACCTGGGTGAGGGGGCGGTGGGTGAGGTGAGGGAGCGGTGGGTGGGTGAGGGAGCGGTGTGGGTGAGGTGGCGGTGGGTGGGTGAGGGAGCGGTGGGTGGGTGAGGGAGCGGTGGGTGGGTGAGGGAGCGGTGGGTGGGTGAGGGAGCGGTGGGTGGGTGAGGGAGCGGTGGGTGAGGGAGCGGTGGGTGGGTGAGGGAGCGGTGGGTGAGGTGGCGGTGGGTGGGTGAGGGAGCGGTGGGTGGGTGAGGGAGCGGTGTGGGTGAGGTGGCGGTGGGTGGGTGAGGGAGCGGTGGGTGGGTGAGGGAGCGGTGGGTGAGGGAGCGGTGGGTGGGTGAGATGGCGGTGGGTGGGTGAGGTGGCGGTGGGTGAGGTGAGGTGGCGGTGGGTGGGTGAGGGAGCGGTGGGTGGGTGAGGGAGCGGTGGGTGGGTGAGGGAGCGGTGGGTGGGTGAGGTGGCGGTGGGTGGGTGAGGTGGCGGTGGGTGAGGTGGCGGTGGGTGAGGGAGCGGTGGGTGGGTGAGGGAGCGGTGGGTGGGTGAGGTGGCGGTGGGTGGGTGAGGTGGCGGTGGGTGGGTGAGGTGGCGGTGGGTGGGTGAGGGAGCGGTGGGTGGGTGAGGGAGCGGTGGGTGGGTGAGGGAGCGGTGGGTGGGTGAGGTGGCGGTGGGTGGGTGAGGGAGCGGTGGGTGAGGGAGCGGTGGGTGAGGTGGCGGTGGGTGGGTGAGGGAGCGGTGGGTGAGGGAGCGGTGGGTGGGTGAGGGAGCGGTGGGTGAGGGAGCGGTGGGTGGGTGAGGGAGCGGTGGGTGGGTGAGGGAGCGGTGGGTGGGTGAGGTGGCGGTGGGTGGGTGAGGTGGCGGTGGGTGGGTGAGGGAGCGGTGGGTGGGTGAGGGAGCGGTGGGTGGGTGAGGGAGCGGTGGGTGGGTGAGGTGGCGGTGGGTGGGTGAGGTGGCGGTGGGTGGGTGAGGGAGCGGTGGGTGGGTGAGGGAGCGGTGGGTGGGTGAGGGAGCGGTGGGTGGGTGAGGTGGCGGTGGGTGGGTGAGGTGGCGGTGGGTGGGTGAGGTGGCGGTGGGTGGGTGAGTGAGCGGTGGGTGGGTGGCGGTGGGTGGGTGAGGGAGCGGTGGGTGGGTGAGGTGGCGGTGGGTGGGTGAGGGAGCGGTGGGTGGGTGAGGGAGCGGTGGGTGGGTGAGGGAGCGGTGGGTGGGTGAGGTGGCGGTGGGTGGGTGAGGGAGCGGTGGGTGGGTGAGGGAGCGGTGGGTGGGTGAGGGAGCGGTGGGTGGGTGAGGTGGCGGTGGGTGGGTGAGGGAGCGGTGGGTGGGTGAGGGAGCGGTGGGTGGGTGAGGGAGCGGTGGGTGGGTGAGGGAGCGGTGGGTGGGTGAGGTGGCGGTGGGTGGGTGAGGGAGCGGTGGGTGGGTGAGGGAGCGGTGGGTGGGTGAGGGAGCGGTGGGTGGGTGAGGGAGCGGTGGGTGTGAGGGGCCCAGCGTCGCGCCCAGCCAAGCCCCCAAGCGCCACAACACGTGGGGCGAGGAGATCCCGACCCTGGCCATGGCCGTGTGTGTGTGTGTGTGAGATCCTCCACTCCATCACTCATTCGTTCGTCGCTCTCTCTCATTCGTTCGTTCATTCATCGCGTTCTCTCTCATTCATTCATCGCGTTCTCTCTCATTCATTCATCGCGCTCTCATTCATTCATCACTCTCATTCATTCACCACTCTCTCATTCATTACTCTCCCTCATTCATTCACTCTCATTCATTCATCACTCTCTCCCTCATTCATCACTCTCATTCATTTAAACATTCACCACTCTCTCATTCATTCACCTCTCTCTCCCTCATTCATTCACCTCTCATTCATTTAAACATTCACCACTCTCTCATTCATGCATTCACCACTCTCTCATTCATTCACTCTCATTCCACTCTCATTCATTCACTCTCTCATTCATCACTCTCTCTTTCATTCATTCACCACTCTCTCATTCATTCACCACTCATTCATTCATCACTCTCTCTCATTCATCACTCTCCCTCCCTCCTCCCTCCACCCCTCTCCTCCAACTCCCCATCCTCTACCCCCCAATCCCCTCACCCCCCACCATCCTCTCCCACCACCCCCCACCATCCCCCCCCTTACAAAAGAGCCATACTTCACCTCGCTCACGCAATCCTCCATGTCGGCCAGGATGCGAGCGTAGAAGCGTGGGACGCCCTCCTTGTCCACGATGGCCGTGTGTGTGTGTGATCCTCCACTCCATCATTCATTCATTCACCACTCTCATTCATTCACCACTCTCTCTCATTCATTCATCACTCTCATTCATCACTCTCCCTCTCTCATTCATCTCTCTCTCATTCACTCTCTCTCATTCATCTCTCTCTCATTCATGCATTCATCACTCTCTCATTCATTCACCACTCTCTCTCATTCATTCACCACTCTCCCTCTCTCATTCATCACTCTCCCTCTCTCATTCATCACTCTCTCTCTCATTCATCACCACTCACTCTCCCTCCTCCATCCTCCACTCTCTCTCCCTCCTCCATCCACCCCTCTCCTCCAACTCCTCATCCTCTCCCCCCACCATCTCCCACCACCCCCCACCATCTCCCCTCATCCCCCACCATCGCCCCCCACAAAAGAGCCATACTTCACCTCGCTCACGCAATCCTCCATGTCGGCCAGGATGCGAGCGTAGAAGCGTGGGACGCCCTCCTTGTCCACGATGGCCGTGTGTGTGTGATCCTCCACTCCATCATTCATTCATTCACCACTCTCATTCATTCATTCATCACTCTCTCATTCATCACTCTCATTCATCACTCTCCCTCTCTCATATTCACTCTCTCATTCATCTCTCTCATTCATTCATTCATCACTCTCTCTCATTCATCTCTCTCTCATTCATTAATTCACCACTCTCTCTCCCTCCTCCATCCTCCACTCTCTCTCCCTCCTCCCTCCACCCCTCTCCTCCAACTCCTCATCCTCTCCCCCCACCATCTCCCACCACCCCCCACCATCTCCCCTCATCCCCCACCATCGCCCCCCACAAAAGAGCCATACTTCACCTCGCTCACGCAATCCTCCATGTCGGCCAGGATGCGAGCGTAGAAGCGTGGGACGCCCTCCTTGTCCACGATGGCCGTGTGTGTGTGTGATCCTCCACTCCATCATTCATTCATTCATCACTCTCTCTCATTCATTCATTACTCTCTCATTCATTCATCACTCTCTCATTCATTCATCACTCTCTCTCATTCACCACTCTCTCATTCATCACTCTCTCTCATTCATCTCTCTCTCTCATTCATTCATCTCTCTCTCATTCATCACTCTCTCTCATTCATCTCTCTCTCTCATTCATTCATCTCTCTCTCATTCATCACTCTCTCTCATTCATCTCTCTCTCATTCATTCATTCACCACTCTCTCTCTCCCTCCTCCATCCTCCACTCTCTCTCCCTCCTCCCTCCACCCCTCTCCTCCAACTCCCCATTCCTCTTCATCCTCTCCCCCCACCATCTCCCACCACCCCCCACCATCCTCTCCCACCACCCCCCACCATCCCCCCCCTTACAAAAGAGCCATACTTCACCTCGCTCACGCAATCCTCCATGTCGGCCAGGATGCGAGCGTAGAAGCGTGGGACGCCCTCCTTGTCCACGATGGCCGTGTGTGTGTGTGATCCTCCACTCCATCATTCATTCATTCATCACTCTCTCTCATTCATTCATTACTCTCTCATTCATTCACCACTCTCTCTCTCTCATTCATCTCTCTCTCATTCACTCTCTCTCATTCATCTCTCTCTCATTCATGCATTCATCACTCTCTCATTCATTCACCACTCTCTCATTCATTTAAACATTCACCACTCTCTCATCCATTCATCACTCTCCCTCCACCCCTCTCCTCCAACTCCTCATCCTCTCCCCCCCAATCCCCTCACCCCCCACCATCTCCCACCATCTCCCACCACCCCCCACCATCTCCCACCACCCCCCACCATCTCCCACCACCACCCCCCACCATCCCCCCCCTTACAAAAGAGCCATACTTCACCTCGCTCACGCAATCCTCCATGTCGGCCAGGATGCGAGCGTAGAAGCGTGGGACGCCCTCCTTGTCCACGATGGCCGTGTGTGTGTGATCCTCCACTCCATCATTCATTCATTCATTCATCACTCTCTCTCTCATTCATCACCACTCACTCTCCCTCCTCCATCCTCCACTCTCTCTCATTCATTCACCACTCTCTCATTCATCCATTCTCTCATTCATTCATCATTCTCTCATTCATTCACCGCTCTCACCCTCATCCATTCACCTCTCTCATTCATTTAAACATTCACCACTCTCTCATTCATTCACCACTCTCTCATTCATTTAAACATTCACCACTCTCTCATCCATTCATCACTCTCCCTCCACCCCTCTCCTCCAACTCCTCATCCTCTCCCCCCCAATCCCCTCTCCCCGCACCATCTCCCACCACCCCCGACCATCTCCCCTCATCCCCCACCATCGCCCCCCACAAAAGAGCCATACTTCACCTCGCTCACGCAATCCTCCATGTCGGCCAGGATGCGAGCGTAGAAGCGTGGGACGCCCTCCTTGTCCACGATGGCCGTGTGTGTGTGATCCTCCACTCCATCATTCATTCATCACTCTCATTCATTCATCACTCTCTCTCATTCATCTCTCTCTCATTCATTAATTCACCACTCTCTCTCCCTCCTCCATCCTCCACTCTCTCTCCCTCCTCCCTCCACCCCTCTCCTCCAACTCCTCATCCTCTCCCCCCACCACCCCCCACCATCTCCCACCACCCCCCACCATCGCCCCCCACAAAAGAGCCATACTTCACCTCGCTCACGCAATCCTCCATGTCGGCCAGGATGCGAGCGTAGAAGCGTGGGACGCCCTCCTTGTCCACGATGGCCGTGTGTGTGTGATCCTCCACTCCATCATTCATTCATTCATTCATCACTCTCTCTCTCATTCATCACCACTCACTCTCCCTCCTCCATCCTCCACTCTCTCTCATTCATTCACCACTCTCTCATTCATCCATTCTCTCATTCATTCATCATTCTCTCATTCATTCACCGCTCTCACCCTCATCCATTCACCTCTCTCATTCATTTAAACATTCACCACTCTCTCATTCATTCACCACTCTCTCATTCATTTAAACATTCACCACTCTCTCATCCATTCATCACTCTCCCTCCACCCCTCTCCTCCAACTCCTCATCCTCTCCCCCCCAATCCCCTCTCCCCGCACCATCTCCCACCACCCCCGACCATCTCCCCTCATCCCCCACCATCGCCCCCCACAAAAGAGCCATACTTCACCTCGCTCACGCAATCCTCCATGTCGGCCAGGATGCGAGCGTAGAAGCGTGGGACGCCCTCCTTGTCCACGATGGCACGTGCCTTCAGGTAGGCCCGGCCCATGTGCTCAAACTCCTCCAGGCAGCGGGTCATGTCCCGGATCTTCATGGCGTTACGGATCGCCTTGATGATGTTGTTCAACTCCTCAAACCTGCACGCACACAGTGTACACACAGTGTACACGCACACACACACACATGTAGTGTACACACACACAGTGTACACACACGTAGTGTACACACACACACATGTAGTGTACATACACACATGTAGTGTACACACACATACACACACACTCATCGCCTTGATGATGTTGATCAGCTCCTCAAACCTGCACGCACATACAGGCACACACGTAGTGTACACGCACACACACACGTAGTGTACACACACAGTGTACACACACACACAGCTACACACACACATCGCCTTGA
The DNA here is from genome assembly GCF_048934315.1 of Petromyzon marinus. NCBI lineage: Eukaryota > Metazoa > Chordata > Hyperoartia > Petromyzontiformes > Petromyzontidae > Petromyzon > Petromyzon marinus. The sequence goes on along the minus strand of NC_133749.1, from coordinate 4,939,472 downwards.
TGATGTTGTTCAACTCCTCAAACCTGCACGCACACACACACACAGTGTACACCCACACACGTAGTGTATACATACACACACACACGTAGTGTACACACACACACGTAGTGTACACACACACACAGTGTACACGCACACACACACACGTATACACACACGTACACGTACACACACACCCACGTGATCTCACCTCTTCTCCTTAGCGCTGCGCACAACACGTACACACACACGTACACACACACACACGTACACACACACACACACGTACACACACACACGTACACACACACACGTACACACACACACGTACACACACACACACGTACACACACACACACGTACACACACACACACACGTACACACACACACACACGTACACACACACGTACACACACACGTACACACACACACACGTACACACACACACGTACACACACACACGTACACACACACACGTACACACACACACGTACACACACACACGTACACACATACGTACACACACACGTACACACACACACGTACACACACACACACGTACACACACACACACACAAAGATCCCCCGTATAGCCTTAACAGACTGTAGGGGCAAGTGCTGTTAGCGAGCACCTATTAAGGCCCGAACGGTACACGAGGGGGTGGGTGGCCAGCACCACGCCCGACCGCCTTTGTCTCCCTAGTGGCGATGTTTACACACCGCACCAGGTACTCATTTGAGGCTGAGTCGACCTAGGGGAGGCCCGGGACCGGTTCAGATAATCGTCACTGGTGTTGGCCGTGAGCGGGAATCGAACCCGGGTCGCCAGGTTCATAGCGCAGCGTAGCGCTAACCGCTACACTATCGCTCCACACACACGTACACTGTGACACACACGTACACACACACACGTACACACACACCCACGTGATCTCACCTCTTCTCCTTAGCGCTGCGCACCACACACACACACATGTACACACACACACGTACACACACACACATGTACACACACACACGTACACACACACACACACCTACACACACACACGTACACACACACACACACGTACACACACACCCACGTGATCTCACCTCTTCTCCTTAGCGCTGCGCACCACACACACACACATGTACACACACACACATGTACACACACACACGTACACACACACACGTACACACACACACACGTACACACACACACATGTACACACACACACACACCTACACACACACACGTACACACACACACGTAGTGTACACACACACACGTACACACACACACACGTACACACACACACGTACACACACACTTACACACACACACGTACACACACACGTACACACACACACACCCACGTGATCTCACCTCTTCTCCTTAGCGCTGCGCACAACACGTACACACACACGTACACACACACACGTACACACACACGTACACACACACACGTACACACATACACACACACGTACACACACACGTACACACACACACACGTACACACACACACGTACACACACACACGTACACACACACACACACGTACACACACACACGTAGTACACACACACGTACACACCCACGTGATCTCACCCACGTGATCTCACCCACGTGATCTCACCCACGTGATCTCACCCACGTGATCTCACCTCTTCTCCTTAGCGCTGCGCACCACACGTTTGGCATCCTCCTCATCATCGCTCATCAAGAACGGCCTGGAGGGGAGGGGGAGGGAGGGGGGAGGGGTAGAGGGGGAGGGAGAGGAGGAGGGGATGAGGGGGGGGTAGGATTGGGGGGGAGGGGGGAAGGGAGAGGATGGAGGGAGGGGGTTACCCCTCTGTGTCTATGTGTGTGTGTGTCTGTGTGTGTGTGTCTGTGTGTGTGTCTGTGTGTGTGTCTCTGTGTGTGTGTGTCTGTGTGTGTCTGTGTGTGTGTGTCTATGTGTGTGTGTCTGTGTGTGTGTGTACATTGTGTGTGTGTCTGTGTGTGTGTGTGTGTCTTGTGTGTCTCTATGTGTGTGTGTCTCTGTGTGTGTGTGTCTGTGTGTGTGTCTGTGTGTGTGTCTGTGTGTGTGTGTGTGTGTCTGTGTGTGTGTGTGTGTCTCTATGTGTGTGTGTCTCTGTGTTTGTGTGTGTCTGTGTGTGTGTCTGTGTGTGTGTGTGTCTGTGTTTGTGTCTGTGTTTGTGTCTGTGTGTGTGTTTGTGTCTGTGTTTGTGTCTGTGTGTGTGTGTGTCTGTGTGTGTGTGTGTCTGTGTGTGTGTGTGTGTGTGTCTGTGTGTCTGTGTGTGTGTGTGTCTGTGTGTGTGTGTCTGTGTGTGTGTCTGTGTGTGTGTCTGTGTGTGTGTCTGTGTGTGTGTCTGTGTTTGTGTCTATGTGTGTGTGTGTCTGTGTGTGTGTCTGTGTGTGTGTCTGTGTTTGTGTGTGTCTGTGTGTGTCTGTGTGTGTGTCTGTGTGTGTGTGTCTGTGTGTGTGTGTGTCTGTGTGTGTGTGTCTGTGTTTGTGTGTGTGTTTGTGTGTGTTTGTGTGTGTGTGTGTCTGTGTGTGTGTGTCTGTGTGTCTGTGTGTGTTTGTGTGTGTGTGTGTCTGTGTGTGTGTCTGTGTGTGCGTGTCTGTGTGTGCGTGTCTGTGTGTGTGTGTCTGTGTGTCTGTCTGTGCATGTCTGTCTATGTGTGCGTGCCTGTGTCTGTGTGTGTGTCTGTGTGTCTGCGATGGCTGGGTCATGTAGCCCGCATGCCCAGCCACCGCATGCCGAAACAGCTTTTGTTTGGCCGGATTGAGGGGGCTAAGCGGACGCGGCACGGGCTAGAGAAGGGATGGAGTGATGTGGTACAGGAGGACGTGGAGCTGAGTGGACTTGCCGATGACTGGTACCAGCGGTGTCAAGATCGGCCTCTGTGGAGGAGGCTCGTGAAGGATGCTACTGGGCAGTTGGAGGCAGTCGCCCTCCAACAACAACGGAGGGCGGAGGAGCGACGCTCACAACAACGAGCGGAGCGCCGGGTGGCTAAAGCACAGCAGGTTGGCACAGTAGGGGGGCACAGGTGGTGCATCAGCCAGTCATCTCAGTCAGTCGACCCGTGGCACCTGCTGGGTCTGCCCCGTGACCTCCTGCCAGCGGGCGTTCGACACTTCACGTGGCCTCAAGGTGCACATGGCCTGGCACAAGCGTCGTGGTGACGTCACCGCCACTTAGTGGCGAATGGCGGCTGTTGTTGTTGTTGTTGTTGTCCCACTCACTGCTTGTAGGAGGCCGAGGGCTTGCTGGAGGTGACGAGCTCCTCGCGCGACGAGGACGACTCGGTCTCCGAGTCGGAGCCGGTGGCGAAGAAACGCGACATCGTGAACGGCGGTTCTGTAACAACATCGTGGTCGTCAATACCAGGCGAGGGAGTCAACATCTCCTTAGCCCACAGCGGCGTTTAGAGTATTTGAGAATCACGACCTCCTGTGTACCAGGGCGAGGTAGTCAACATCTCACCACGTGGAGAGAGAGACGCAGACTCCAACACAATCACGACCTCCTGTGTACAAGGCGAGGTAGTCAACATCTCACCACGTGGAGAGACGCAGACTCGAACACAATCACGACCTCCTGTGTACCAGGCGAGGTAGTCAACATATCCTTTGCCCACAGCGACGTTTAGAGTATTTCATAATCACGACCTCCTGTGTACCAGGTGAGGTAGTCAACATCTCACCACGTGGAGAGAGACTCAGACTCCATCACAATCACGACCTCCTGTATACCAGGCGAGGGAGTCAACATGTCTTTAGCCTACAGCGGCGTTTGGAGTATTTGAGAATCACGACCTCCTGTGTACCAGGCGAGGTAGTCAACATCTCCTTAGCCTACAGCGGCGTTTAGAGTATTTGAGAATCACGACCTCCTGTGTACCAGGGCGAGGTAGTCAACATCTCACCACGTGGAGAGAGAGACGCAGACTCCAACACAATCACGACCTCCTGTGTACAAGGCGAGGTAGTCAACATCTCACCACGTGGAGAGACGCAGACTCCAACACAATCACGACCTCCTGTGTACCAGGCGAGGTAGTCAACATCTCACCACGTGGAGAGAGAGACGCAGACTCCAACACAATCACGACCTCCTGTGTACCAGGCGAGGTAGTCAACATCTCCTTAGCCCACAGTGGCGTTTAGAGTATTTCATAATCACGTCCTCCTGTGTACCAGGTGAGGTAGTCGACATCTCACCACGTGGAGAGAGAGAGACGCAGACTCCAACACAATCACGACCTCCTGTGTACCAGGCGAGGGAGTCAACATCTCCTTAGCCTACAGCAGCGTTTAGAGTATTTGAGAATCACGACCTCCTGTGTACCAGGGCGAGGTAGTCAACATCTCACCACGTGGAGAGAGACTCAGACTCCAACACAATCACGACCTCCTGTGTACCAGGCGAGGTAGTCAACATCTCACCACGTGGAGAGAGACGCAGACTCCAACACAATCACGACCTCTTGTGTACCAGGCGAGGTAGTCAACATCTCCTTTGCCCAGTGGCGTTTAGAGTACTTGATAATCACGACCTCCTGTGTATCAGGCGAGGTAGTCAACATCTCACCACGTGGAGAGAGACGCAGACTCCAACACAATCACGACCTCTTGTGTACCAGGCGAGGTAGTCAACATCTCCTTTGCCCAGTGGCGTTTAGAGTACTTGATAATCACGACCTCCTGTGTACCAGGCGAGGTAGTCAACATCTCCTTAGCCCACAGTGGCGTTTAGAGTATTTCATAATCACGACCTCCTGTGTACCTGGCGAGGTAGTCAACATCTCACCACGTAGAGAGACACAGACTCCAACACAATCACGACCTCCTGTGTACCAGGCGAGGTAGTCAACATCTCGTTTGCCCACAGCGCCGTTTAGAGTATTTGAGAATAACGACCTCCTGTGTATCAGGCGAGGTAGTCAACATCTCCTTAAACCACAGTGGCGTTTAGAGTATTTCATAATCACGACCTCCTGTGTACCAGGCGAGGTAGTCAACATCTCACCACGTGGAGAGATAGAGACACAGACTCCATCACAATCACGACCTCCTGTGTACCAGGCGAGGTAGTCAACATCTCCTTTGCCCACAGCGGCGTTTAGAGTATTTCATAATCACGACCTCCTGTGTATCAGGCGAGGTAGTCAACATCTCCTTTGCCCACAGCGGCGTTTAGAGTATTTCACAATCACGACCTCCTGTGTACCAGGCGAGGTAGTCAACATCTCCTTTGCCCACAGCGGCGTTTAGAGTATTTCACAATCACGACCTCCTGTGTACCAGGCGAGGTAGTCAACATCTCCTTTGCCCACAGCGACGTTTAGAATATTTGAGAATCACGACCTCCTGTGTACCAGGCGAGGTAGTCAACATCTCCTTAGCCCACAGTGGCGTTTAGAGTATTTCATAATCACGACCTCCTGTGCACCTGGCGAGATAGTCAACATCTCACCACGTAGAGAGACACAGACTCCAACATAATCACGACCTCCTGTGTACCAGGCGAGGTAGTCAACATCTCCTTTGCCCACAGCGGCGTTTAGAGTATTTCACAATCACGACCTCCTGTGTACCAGGCGAGGTAGTCAACATCTCCTTTGCCCACAGCGGCGTTTAGAGTATTTCACAATCACGACCTCCTGTGTACCAGGCGAGGTAGTCAACATCTCACCACGTGGAGAGATAGAGACACAGACTCCATCACAATCACGACCTCCTGTGTACCAGGCGAGGTAGTCAACATCTCCTTTGCCCACAGCGGCGTTTAGAGTATTTCACAATCACGACCTCCTGTGTACCAGGCGAGGTAGTCAACATCTCCTTAGCCTACAGCGGCGTTTAGAGTATTTGAGAATCACGACCTCCTGTGTACCAGGCGAGGTAGTCAACATCTCACCACGTGGAGAGAGAGACACAGACTCCAACACAATCACGACCTCCTGTGTACCAGGCGAGGTAGTCAACATCTCACCACGTGGAGAGAGAGACGCAGACTCCAACACAATCACGACCTCCTGTGTACCAGGCGAGGTAGTCAACATCTCCTTTGCCCACAGCGGCGTTTAGAGTATTTCATAATCGCGACCTCCTGTGTACCAGGCGAGGTAGTCAACATTTCACCACGTTGAGAGACTCAGACTCCAACACAATCACGACCTCCTGTGTACCAGGCGAGGTAGTCAACATCTCCTTTGCCCACAGCGGCGTTTAGAGTATTTGAGAATCACAACCTCCTGTGTACCAGGCGAGGTAGTCAACATCTCCTTAGCTTACAGCGGCGTTTAGAGTATTTCACAATCACGACCTCCTGTGTACCAGGCGAGGTAGTCAACATCTCCTTAGCTTACAGCGGCGTTTTAAGAATATTTCCTAATGAAAGCCCGCCAGAGACTGTAAATTAATCTTATTTACAAGCAAATTGGCGGTGCAACTGTCACCGACCGCCCTATTGTAATGTTGTAGTTTGTTTGTTTGTTGTTGTTCGCCGATAGATTTGTTGCTGTTATTTTGTTTGAGAAATTCGCTACGGAACACGCAAAGTTTACCTCAACGGCCACGTGAGTTTCGAGCGGCCTAGAAACACAGTAAAAAAAAACCCAACGAAACCCCAACATCCACAGCAAATGTTTTTTTTGTTTGGTTTAACAGCTGCCAACTCGACAGCGTTGGACACAAAAAGAAAGCGATACGATGAGAACAAGTGTGCAATTGTAAGCATTTAATTATCGTTAAGTTTATATCGTAGGCCGAGCGGCGAGGCCTATACAGGCCTAGGGTCAGGAGGCGGTTGGGCAATCCGTAGCGTGTTATTTTTTATTTTTTTTTAAATAAACCAATTGCTTCCAAACTCGTTCTAGCACTCGATTGCGTTGGAATTTTGGAGGAGGAGGAGGGGTTGTTGTTGTTTGTTTTTATTAGTCGCGGAATTAAATTAAATAGCTATTTTATTACTTAGCTTGCGAGAGACCCAAACCCACCTTGGCCTAGTCGACGCGGCCTAAAGCCTCGGGCTTTCTAGGCCTTTCCTGGAAACCTCGCCGCGGCGGCGGCGCCGTACACCGCCGCCGCGGCGAGGTTTTGTTCACTATCGTTTTGTTCGTCGATTGAGAGGTGAGCAAAGGGGGGTAGGGGGTGGTGAGGCAAAAGGGTGAGCAAGGATGGTGAGGAAGGATGGTGAGGAAGGAGGGGGGAGTGAGGGATGGGACTCACAGCACCCGGCGGTGGTGGCGGTGGTGGTGGCGGCGACCTCTTGAATCGCTCCCCTCACAGATGAATGAGGCGGTGGGGGAGGGGGGGGGCGGGGGGAGGTGAGGGGCGGGGTTTAAGTTGGGGGAGGGGAGGGACCCGGAGGGGAGGGGGCGGGGTTTAAGTTGGGGGAGGGGAGGGACCCGGAGGGGAGGGGGCGGGGTTGAAGTGGGGGGAGGGACCCGGGGGGGCGGGGTTGAAGTTGGGGGAGGGACCCGGGAGGGGGCGGGGTTGAAGTGGGGGGGGAGGGACCCGGGAGGGGGCGGGGTTTAAGTTGGGGGGGGAGGGACCCAAAGGGAGGCGGCGGGGTTTCAGTTGGGGGAGGGGAGGGACCCGGGGGGAGGGGCGAGGTTGAAGTGGGGGGAGGGACCCGGGAGGGGGCGGGTTTGACCCGGGATGGGGCGGGGTTTAAGTTGGGGGAGGGACCCGGGGAGGGGGCGGGGTTGAAGTGGGGGGGAGGGACCCGGGGGGGGCGGGGTTGAAGTGGGGGGGAGGGACCAGAAGGGGGCGGGGTTGAAGTGGGGGGGAGAGACCTGGGGGGGGGGGCGGGGTTAAAGTGGGGGGGAGGGACCAGAAGGGGGCGGGGTTGAAGTGGGGGGGAGGGACCCGGGGGGGGGGCGGGGTTAAAGTGGGGGAGAGGGACCCGGGGGGGGCGGGGTTGAAGTGGGGGGGAGGGACCCGGGGGGAGGGGGCGGGGTTGAAGTGGGGGGGGGAGGGACCTGGGGGCGGGGTTGAAGTGGGGGGAGGGACCCGGGGGGGGGACGGGGTTTAAGTGGGGGGGAGGGACCCGGGGGGGGCGGGGTTGAAGTGGGGGGGAGGGACCCGGGGGGAGGGGGCGGGGTTGAAGTGGGGGGGGGAGGGACCTGGGGGCGGGGTTGAAGTGGGGGGAGGGACCCGGGGGGGGGACGGGGTTTAAGTGGGGGGGAGGGACCAGAAGGGGGCGGGGTTAAAGTGAGGGGGAGGGACCAGAAGGGGGGGGGGCGGGGTTGAAGTGGGGGGGGGGGAGGGACCTGGGGGCGGGGTTTTAAGTGGGGGGAGGGACCCGGGGGGGGGGCGGGGTTTAAGTGGGGGTAGGGACCCGGGGGGGGGGGCGGGGTTGAAGTGGGGGGGAGGGACCAGAAGGGGGCGGGGTTTAAGTGGGGGGAGGGACCCGGGGGGGCGGGGTTGAAGTGGGGGGGAGGGACCCGGGGGGGCGGGGTTTAAGTGGGGGGATGGACCCGGGGGGGGGCGGGGTTGAAGTAGGGGGGGGGACCAGAAGGGGGCGGGGTTTAAGTGGGGGTAGGGACCCGGGGGGGGGCGGGGTTGAAGTGGGGGGGAGGGACCAGAAGGGGGCGGGGTTTAAGTGGGGGGAGGGACCCGGGGGGGCGGGGTTGAAGTGGGGGGGAGGGACCCGGGGGGGCGGGGTTTAAGTGGGGGGATGGACCCGGGGGGGGGCGGGGTTGAAGTAGGGGGGGGGACCAGAAGGGGGCGGGGTTTAGGTGGGGGGAGGGACCCGGGGGGGGGCGGGGTTGAAGTGGGGGGGGGGGAGGGACCCGGGAGGGGGCGGGGTTGAAGTGGGGGGGGGAGGGACCCAGGGGGGGCGGGGTTAAAGTGGGGGGGGGAGGGACCCGCGAGGGGGCGGGGTTGTGGTGTGGAGGGATTGGAGGCGGTGGTGGGGGGTGGTCACGTGGGGTGATGGGAGGGGTGGAGTGGTCACGTGCTCGCAGAACTGATGGGGGAATTTCGACGACCTAACAAAGCGCTTTGCTCACGCCACTGCAGTGGGTTGTGTGGAGACGGGTTGTGTTGTGGACACGGGTTGTGGTGTGGACACGGGTTGTGGTGTGGACACGGGTTGTGGTGTGGACACGGGTTGTGGTGTGGAGACGGGTTGTGGTGTGGACACGGGTTGTGGTGTGGAGGAGACGGGTTGTGGTGTGGACACGGGTTGTGGTGTGGACACGGGTTGTGGTGTGGACACGGGTTGTGGTGTGGACACGGGTTGTGGTGTGGACACGGGTTGTGGTGTGGACACGGGTTGTGGTGTGGACACGGGTTGTGGTGTGGACACGGGTTGTGGTGTGGACACGGGTTGTGTTGTGGACACGGGTTGTGGTGTGGACACGGGTTGTGGTGTGGACACGGGTTGTGGTGTGGACACGGGTTGTGGTGTGGAGGAGACGGGTTGTGGTGTGGAGACGGGTTGTGGTGTGGACACGGGTTGTGGTGTGGACACGGGTTGTGGTGTGGACACGGGTTGTGGTGTGGAGGAGACGGGTTGTGGTGTGGACACGGGTTGTGGTGTGGACACGGGTTGTGGTGTGGACACGGGTTGTGGTGTGGACACGGGTTGTGGTGTGGAGGAGACGGGTTGTGGTGTGGACACGGGTTGTGGTGTGGAGACGGGTTGTGTTGTGGACACGGGTTGTGGTGTGGACACGGGTTGTGTTGTGGAGGAGACGGGTTGTGGTGTGGACACGGGTTGTGGTGTGGACACGGGTTGTGGTGTGGACACGGGTTGTGGTGTGGACACGGGTTGTGGTGTGGAGACGGGTTGTGGTGTGGACACGGGTTGTGGTGTGGAGGAGACGGGTTGTGGTGTGGACACGGGTTGTGGTGTGGACACGGGTTGTGGTGTGGACACGGGTTGTGGTGTGGACACGGGTTGTGGTGTGGACACGGGTTGTGGTGTGGACACGGGTTGTGGTGTGGACACGGGTTGTGGTGTGGACACGGGTTGTGGTGTGGACACGGGTTGTGTTGTGGACACGGGTTGTGGTGTGGACACGGGTTGTGGTGTGGACACGGGTTGTGGTGTGGACACGGGTTGTGTTGTGGAGACGGGTTGTGGTGTGGACACGGGTTGTGGTGTGGACACGGGTTGTGGTGTGGACACGGGTTGTGGTGTGGACACGGGTTGTGGTGTGGACACGGGTTGTGGTGTGGACACGGGTTGTGGTGTGGACACGGGTTGTGGTGTGGACACGGGTTGTGGTGTGGACACGGGTTGTGGTGTGGACACGGGTTGTGGTGTGGAGACGGGTTGTGTTGTGGACACGGGTTGTGGTGTGGACACGGGTTGTGGTGTGGACACGGGTTGTGGTGTGGACACGGGTTGTGGTGTGGACACGGGTTGTGGTGTGGACACGGGTTGTGGTGTGGACACGGGTTGTGGTGTGGACACGGGTTGTTGTGTGGACACGGGTTGTGGTGTGGACACGGGTTGTGGTGTGGAGGAGACGGGTTGTGGTGTGGAGACGGGTTGTGGTGTGGACACGGGTTGTGGTGTGGACACGGGTTGTGGTGTGGACACGGGTTGTGGTGTGGACACGGGTTGTGGTGTGGAGGAGACGGGTTGTGGTGTGGACACGGGTTGTGGTGTGGAGACGGGTTGTGGTGTGGACACGGGTTGTGGTGTGGACACGGGTTGTGTTGTGGAGACGGGTTGTGGTGTGGACACGGGTTGTGGTGTGGAGGAGACGGGTTGTGGTGTGGAGACGGGTTGTGGTGTGGACACGGGTTGTGGTGTGGACACGGGTTGTGGTGTGGACACGGGTTGTGGTGTGGACACGGGTTGTGGTGTGGACACGGGTTGTGGTGTGGAGACGGGTTGTGGTGTGGACACGGGTTGTGGTGTGGAGGAGACGGGTTGTGGTGTGGACACGGGTTGTGGTGTGGACACGGGTTGTGGTGTGGACACGGGTTGTGGTGTGGACACGGGTTGTGGTGTGGAGGAGACGGGTTGTGGTGTGGACACGGGTTGTGGTGTGGACACGGGTTGTGGTGTGGACACGGGTTGTGGTGTGGACACGGGTTGTGGTGTGGACACGGGTTGTGGTGTGGACACGGGTTGTGGTGTGGACACGGGTTGTGGTGTGGACACGGGTTGTTGTGTGGACACGGGTTGTGGTGTGGACACGGGTTGTGGTGTGGACACGGGTTGTGGTGTGGACACGGGTTGTGGTGTGGACACGGGTTGTGGTGTGGACACGGGTTGTGGTGTGGAGACGGGTTGTGGTGTGGACACGGGTTGTGGTGTGGACACGGGTTGTGGTGTGGACACGGGTTGTGGTGTGGACACGGGTTGTGGTGTGGAGACGGGTTGTGGTGTGGACACGGGTTGTGGTGTGGACACGGGTTGTGGTGTGGAGACGGGTTGTGGTGTGGACACGGGTTGTGGTGTGGAGACGGGTTGTGGTGTGGACACGGGTTGTGGTGTGGACACGGGTTGTGGTGTGGAGACGGGTTGTGGTGTGGACACGGGTTGTGGTGTGGAGGACACGGGTTGTGGTGTGGAGACGGGTTGTGGTGTGGACACGGGTTGTGGTGTGGACACGGGTTGTGGTGTGGACACGGGTTGTGGTGTGGAGACGGGTTGTGGTGTGGACACGGGTTGTGGTGTGGACACGGGTTGTGGTGTGGACACGGGTTGTGGTGTGGACACGGGTTGTGGTGTGGAGACGGGTTGTGGTGTGGACACGGGTTGTGGTGTGGACACGGGTTGTGGTGTGGAGACGGGTTGTGGTGTGGACACGGGTTGTTGTGTGGAGACGGGTTGTGGTGTGGACACGGGTTGTGGTGTGGACACGGGTTGTGGTGTGGACACGGGTTGTGGTGTGGACACGGGTTGTGGTGTGGACACGGGTTGTGGTGTGGACACGGGTTGTGGTGTGGAGGAGACGGGTTGTGGTGTGGACACGGGTTGTGGTGTGGACACGGGTTGTGGTGTGGAGACGGGTTGTGGTGTGGACACGGGTTGTGGTGTGGACACGGGTTGTGGTGTGGACACGGGTTGTGGTGTGGAGGAGACGGGTTGTGGTGTGGACACGGGTTGTGGTGTGGAGACGGGTTGTTGTGTGGACACGGGTTGTGGTGTGGACACGGGTTGTGGTGTGGAGACGGAGTCCTCTTAGGAGGCAACTTGACAGCAACACGGAAGGTCCACAGGTACGAAGGGGCAGCTGCCCCCTCCTACCCAACACCCTAAGGAGGCAGAGCGACCGCGATAAGGTGCCACTGGGACCAGCCACTGTCAGCCCCCTCGGAGAGCGAGGCCGAGGAGAGACTGACCCGACCCGGCCAAGGTCCTCAGGTCCACGACCGCCGGTCTCGCTCAGCTCGGGGGGCCTGGCAGGGACTCCGGGACCGGGGATCTTCATGGTCCCAGCCTTCTGGTCTCACTCAGCTCCAGTCCTGGCAAGGACCGGAGATCTTCATGGTCCCAGCCTTCTGCCCGCTGGTCTCACTCAGCTCCGGTCCTGGCAAGGACTCCGGGTCCTGAGGATCTTCATGGTCCCAGCCTTCTGGTCTCACTCAGCTCGGGGGGCCTGGCGAGGACTCCGGGTCCCGGGGATCTTCATGGTCCCAGCCTTCTGGTCTCACTCAGCTCCGGTCCTGGCGAGGACTCAAGGACCGGAGATCTTCATGGTCCCAGCCTTCTGGTCTCGCTCAGCTCCGGTCCTGGCGAGGACTCCGGGACCGGGGATCTTCATGGTTCCAGCCTTCTGGTCTCGCTCAGCTCGGGGGGCCTGGCAAGGACTCCGGGTCCCGGGGATCTTCAGGGTCTCAGCCTTCTGGTCTCACTCAGCTCCGGTCCTGGCGAGGACTCCGGGTCCCGGGGATCTTCATGGTCCCAGCCTTCTGGTCTCACTCAGCTCCGGTCCTGGCGAGGACTCCGGGTCCCGAGGATCTTCATGGTCCCAGCCTTCTGGTCTCGCTCAGCTCCGGTCCTGGCGAGGACTCCGGGTCCTGAGGATCTTCATGGTCCCAGCCTTCTGGTCTCACTCAGCTCCGGTCCTGGCGAGGACTCCGGGACCTGGGGATCTTCATGGTCCCAGCCTTCTGGTCTCACTCAGCTCCGGTCCTGGCAAGGACTCCGGGTCCCGGAGATCTTCATGGTTCCAGCCTTCTGGTCTCGCTCAGCTCCGGTCCTGGCAAGGACTCCGGGTCCCGGAGATCTTCATGGTTCCAGCCTTCTGGTCTCGCTCAGCTCCGGTCCTGGCAAGGACTCCGGGTCCCGGAGATCTTCATGGTCCCAGCCTTCTGGTCTCACTCAGCTCCGGTCCTTTGAAGGACTGCAGGTCCTGGGGATCTTCATGGTCCCAGCCTTCTGGTCTCGCTCAGCTCCGGTCCTGGCGAGGACTCCGGGTCCCGGGGATCTTCATGGTCCCAGCCTTCTGCCCGCCAGTCTCGCTCAGCTCCTACAACATCAGAGTGTAAGCGCCACGTCAAATTCGCACTACAATGACAACAATAGTTTACAGCGATGTGGAGCGAGTTTTATTTTCAAAATGGAAAAAAAAAATTTGGGGGGGGGGGCAGAGCTTTGTGACGTCATATTTGAGGGGGGGCAGAGCTTTGTGACGTCATATTTGAGGGAAAGGGCAGAGCTTTGTGACGTCATATTTGAGGGGGGGGGCAGAGCTTTGTGCCGTCATATTTGAGGGGGGGGGCAGAGCTTTGTGACGTCATATTTGAGGGGGGGGCAGAGCTTTGTGACGTCATATTTGAGGGGGAGCAGAGCTTTGTGACGTCATATTTGAGGGGGAGCAGAGCTTTGTGACGTCATATTTGAGGGGGGCAGAGCTTTGTGACGTCAGATTTGAGGGGGGGGTGGCAGAGCTTTGTGACGTCATATTTGACGTCATTTACGGACTGCCCCCTTATGCTACGGAACTCAGAGGGGGGTTGGGAACCGGAAGTAAACACCCCAGACCCCCAGTGGGGAGGGGGCGGGGCTGAGGGATTACGCAATAGTTGAGGTCCCTCCAGAAGGTTCCAGAGAGTAGGCGTGGCCAGGGGAGGAGTGATCCTGGGACGGCCTTGCCGGCTTAGACTAGGACCCTGGGAACCTGAGGGACCAGACGTCCTTATAAAGACTGGGACTGAGTGGGACCAGTGGTCTGGTTCCTGGGAACCTCAGTGACCAGACATCCTTCTAAAGGCCGGGACTGAGTGGGACCAGTGGTCTGGTTCCTGGGAAGCTTCAGGGACCAGACTTCCCTCTAAAGGCCGGGACTGAGTGGGACCAGTGGTCTGGTTCCTGGGAACCTCAGTGACCAGACGTCTTTCTAAGGACTGGGACCGAGTGGGACCAGTGGTCTGGTTCCTGGGAATCTCAAGGACCAGACGTCCTTCTAAAGGCCGGGACTGAGTGGGACCAGTGGTCTGGTTCCTGGGAACCTCAGGGAACCAGACGTCCTTATAAAGACTGGGACCGAGTGGGACTAGTGGTCTGGTTCCTGGGAACCTGAGGGATCAGACGTCCTTCTAAGGACCGGGACTGAATGGGACCAGTGGTCTGGTTCCTGGGAATCTCAAAGACCAGACGTCCTTCTAAGGGCCGGGACTGAGTGGGACCAGTGGTCTGGTTCCTGGGAACCTCAGGGAACCAGACGTCCTTATAAAGACTGGGACCGAGTGGGACCAGTGGTCTGGTTCCTGGGAACCTGAGGGATCAGACGTCCTTCTAAGGGCCGGGACTGTAGTGGGACCAGTGGTCTGGTTCCTGGGAACCTCAGCGACCAGACGTCCTTCTAAGGGCCGGGACTTTAGTGGGACCAGTGGTCTGGTTCCTAGGAATCTCAGTGACCAGATATCGTTCTAAGGGCCAGGACTGAGTGGGACCAGTGGTCTGGTTCCTGGGAACCTCAGTGACCAAATATCCTTCTAAGGGCCGGGACTGAGTGGGACCAGTGGTCTGGTTCCTGGGAACCTCAGGGAACAGACGTCCTTCTAAAGGCCGGGACTTAGTGGGACCAGTGGTCTGGTTCCTGGGAACCTTCAGGGACCAGATATCCTTCTAAAGGCCGGGACTGAGTGGGACCAGTGGTCTGGTTCCTGGGAACCTCAGTGACCAGATATCCTTCTAAAGGCCGGGACTTAGTGGGACCAGTGGTCTGGTTCCTGGGAACCTCAGTGACCAGATATCCTTCTAAAGGCCGGGACTGAGTGGGACCAGTGGTCTGGTTCCTGGGAACCTGAGGGACCAGACGTCCTTCTAAAGGCCGGGACTGAGTGGGACCAGTGGTCTGGTTCTTGGGAACCTGAGGGATCAGACGTCCTTCTAAGTGCCGGGACCGAGTGGGACCAGTGGTCTGGTTCCTGGGAACCTGAGTGACCAGATGTCCTTCTAAAGGCCGGGACCAAGTGGGACCAGTGGTCTGGTTCCTGGGAACCTCAGTGACCAGATATCCTTCTAAAGGCCGGGACTGTAGTGGGACCAGTGGTCTGGTTCCTGGGAACCTGAGGGAACCAGATATCCTTCTAAAGGCCGGGACTGTAGTGGGACCAGTGGCCTGGTTCCTGGGAACCTCAGTGACCAGACGTCCTTATAAAGACTGGGACCGAGTGGGACCAGTGGTCTGGTTCCTGGGAACCTTAGTGACCAGACGTCCTTCTAAAGGCTGGGACTGTAGTGGGACCAGTGGTCTGGTTCCTGGGAACCTGAGGGATCAGACGTCCTTCTAAGGGCCGGGACGGAGTGGAACCAGTGGTCTGGTTCCTGGGAACCTGAGGGACCAGATATCCTTCTAAGGCCTGGGACCGAGTGGGACCAGTGGTCTGGTTCCTGGGAACCTCAGTGACCAGATATCCTTCTTAAGGCCGGGACTGAGTGGGACCAGTGGTCAGGTTCCTGGGAATCTCAAGGACCAGACGTCCTTCTGAAGGCCGGGACTGAGTGGGACCAGTGGTCTGGTTCCTGGGAATCTCAAGGACCAGACGTCCTTCTGAAGGCCGGGACCGAGTGGGACCAGTGGTCTGGATCCTGGGAACCTCAGGGACCAGATATCCTTCGAAAGGCCGGGACTGAGTGGGACCAGTGGTCTGGTTCCTGGGAACCTGAGGGAACCAGACGTCCTTCTAAAGGCCAGGACTGTAGTGGGACCAGTGGCCTGGTTCCTGGGAACCTCAGGGACCAGATATCCTTCGAAAGGCCGGGACTGAGTGGGACCAGTGGTCTGGTTCCTGGGAACCTGAGGGAACCAGATATCCTTCGAAAGGCCGGGACTGAGTGGGACCAGTGGTCTGGTTCCTGGGAACCTGAGGGAACCAGATATCCTTCTAAAGGCCAGGACTGTAGTGGGACCAGTGGCCTGGTTCCTGGGAACCTCAGTGACCAGACGTCCTTATAAAGACTGGGACCGAGTGGGACCAGTGGTCTGGTTCCTGGGACCCTGATCGACCAGACGTCCTTCTAAAGGCCGGGACTGAGTGGGACCAGTGGTCTGGTTCCTGGGAACCTGAGGGACCAGACGTCCTTCTAAAGGCCGGGACTGAGTGGGAACAGTGGTCTGGTTCCTGGGAACCTCAGGGACCAGACGTCCTTCTAAGGCCCGGGATTGTAGTGGGACCAGTGGTCTGGATCCTGGGAACCTCAGGGACCAGACGTCCTTCTAAGGGCCGGGACTGAGTGGGACCAGTGGTCTGGTTCCTGGGAACCTCAGTGACCAGACGTCCTTCTAAGGGCCGGGACCGAGTGGGACCAGTGGTCTGGTTCCTGGGAACCTGAGGGAACCAGACGTCCTTCTAAAAGCCGGACTGAGTGGGACCAGTGGTCTGGTTCCTGGGAAACTCAGTGACCAGACGTCCTTCTAAGGGCCGGGACCGAGTGGGACCAGTGGTCTGGTTCCTGGGAACCTTCAGGGACCAGACATCCTTCTAATGGCCGGGACTAAGGGGGACCAGTGGTCTGGTTCCTGGGAACCTGAGGGGACCAGACATCCTTCTAAAGGCCGGGACCGAGTGGGACCATTGGTCTGGTTCCTGGGAACCTGAGGGAACCAGACGTCCTTCTAAAAGCCGGACTGAGTGGGACCAGTGGTCTGGTTCCTGGGAACCTGAGGGATCTGTTGTCCTTCTAAGGGCTGGGACTGAGTGGGACCAGTGGTCTGGTTCCTGGGAACCTCAGTGACCAGACGTCCTTCTAAAGGCTGGGACTGTAGTGGGACCAGTGGTCTGGTTCCTGGGAACCTGAGCGACCAGACGTCCTTCTAAGGGCCGGGACTGAGTGGGACCAGTGGTCTGGTTCCTGGGAACCTTCAGGGATCAGACGTCCTTCTAAAGGCCGGGACCGAGTGGGACCAGTGGTCTGGTTCCTGGGAACCTGATGGACCAGACGTCCTTCTTAAGGCCGGGACTGAGTGGGACCAGTGGTCTGGTTCCTGGGAACCTGAGGGATCAGACGTCCTTCTAAGGACCGGGACTTAGTGGGACCAGTGGTCTGGTTCCTGGGAACCTCAGTGACCAGATATCCTTCTAAGGGCCGGGACTGAGTGGGACCAGTGGTCTGGTTCCTGGGAACCTCAGGGAACAGACGTCCTTCTAAAGGCCGGGACTTAGTGGGACCAGTGGTCTGGTTCCTGGGAACCTTCAGGGACCAGATATCCTTCTAAAGGCCGGGACTGAGTGGGACCAGTGGTCTGGTTCCTGGGAACCTCAGTGACCAGATATCCTTCTAAAGGCCGGGACTTAGTGGGACCAGTGGTCTGGTTCCTGGGAACCTCAGTGACCAGATATCCTTCTAAAGGCCGGGACTGAGTGGGACCAGTGGTCTGGTTCCTGGGAACCTGAGGGACCAGACGTCCTTCTAAAGGCTGGGACTGTAGTGGGACCAGTGGTCTGGTTCCTGGGAACCTGAGGGATCAGACGTCCTTCTAAGGGCCGGGACGGAGTGGAACCAGTGGTCTGGTTCCTGGGAACCTGAGGGACCAGATATCCTTCTAAGGCCTGGGACCGAGTGGGACCAGTGGTCTGGTTCCTGGGAACCTCAGTGACCAGATATCCTTCTTAAGGCCGGGACTGAGTGGGACCAGTGGTCAGGTTCCTGGGAATCTCAAGGACCAGACGTCCTTCTGAAGGCCGGGACTGAGTGGGACCAGTGGTCTGGTTCCTGGGAATCTCAAGGACCAGACGTCCTTCTGAAGGCCGGGACCGAGTGGGACCAGTGGTCTGGATCCTGGGAACCTCAGGGACCAGATATCCTTCGAAAGGCCGGGACTGAGTGGGACCAGTGGTCTGGTTCCTGGGAACCTGAGGGAACCAGACGTCCTTCTAAAGGCCAGGACTGTAGTGGGACCAGTGGCCTGGTTCCTGGGAACCTCAGGGACCAGATATCCTTCGAAAGGCCGGGACTGAGTGGGACCAGTGGTCTGGTTCCTGGGAACCTGAGGGAACCAGATATCCTTCGAAAGGCCGGGACTGAGTGGGACCAGTGGTCTGGTTCCTGGGAACCTGAGGGAACCAGATATCCTTCTAAAGGCCAGGACTGTAGTGGGACCAGTGGCCTGGTTCCTGGGAACCTCAGTGACCAGACGTCCTTATAAAGACTGGGACCGAGTGGGACCAGTGGTCTGGTTCCTGGGACCCTGATCGACCAGACGTCCTTCTAAAGGCCGGGACTGAGTGGGACCAGTGGTCTGGTTCCTGGGAACCTGAGGGACCAGACGTCCTTCTAAAGGCCGGGACTGAGTGGGACCAGTGGTCTGGTTCCTGGGAACCTCAGGGACCAGACGTCCTTCTAAGGCCCGGGATTGTAGTGGGACCAGTGGTCTGGATCCTGGGAACCTCAGGGACCAGACGTCCTTCTAAGGGCCGGGACTGAGTGGGACCAGTGGTCTGGTTCCTGGGAACCTCAGTGACCAGACGTCCTTCTAAGGGCCGGGACCGAGTGGGACCAGTGGTCTGGTTCCTGGGAACCTGAGGGAACCAGACGTCCTTCTAAAAGCCGGACTGAGTGGGACCAGTGGTCTGGTTCCTGGGAAACTCAGTGACCAGACGTCCTTCTAAGGGCCGGGACCGAGTGGGACCAGTGGTCTGGTTCCTGGGAACCTTCAGGGACCAGACATCCTTCTAATGGCCGGGACTAAGGGGGACCAGTGGTCTGGTTCCTGGGAACCTGAGGGGACCAGACATCCTTCTAAAGGCCGGGACCGAGTGGGACCATTGGTCTGGTTCCTGGGAACCTGAGGGAACCAGACGTCCTTCTAAAAGCCGGACTGAGTGGGACCAGTGGTCTGGTTCCTGGGAACCTGAGGGATCTGTTGTCCTTCTAAGGGCTGGGACTGAGTGGGACCAGTGGTCTGGTTCCTGGGAACCTCAGTGACCAGACGTCCTTCTAAAGGCTGGGACTGTAGTGGGACCAGTGGTCTGGTTCCTGGGAACCTGAGCGACCAGACGTCCTTCTAAGGGCCGGGACTGAGTGGGACCAGTGGTCTGGTTCCTGGGAACCTTCAGGGATCAGACGTCCTTCTAAAGGCCGGGACCGAGTGGGACCAGTGGTCTGGTTCCTGGGAACCTGATGGACCAGACGTCCTTCTTAAGGCCGGGACTGAGTGGGACCAGTGGTCTGGTTCCTGGGAACCTGAGGGATCAGACGTCCTTCTAAGGACCGGGACTGAGTGGGACCAGTGGTCTGGTTCCTGGGAACCTCAGTGACCAGATATCCTTCTAAAGGCCGGGACTGTAGTGGGACCAGTGGTCTGGTTCCTGGGAACCTGAGGGACCAGACGTCCTTCTAAAGGCCGGGACTGAGTGGGACCAGTGGTCTGGTTCCTGGGAACCTGAGGGATCAGACGTCCTTATAAAGACTGGGACCGAGTGGGACCAGTGGCCAGGTTCCTCGGAACCTCAGTGACCAGATATCCTTCTAAAGGCCGGGACTGAGTGGGACCAGTGGTCTGGTTCCTGGGAACTTCAGTGACCAGACGTCCTTCTAAGGGCCGGGACTGAGTGGGACCAGTGGTCTGGTTCCTGGGAACCTGAGGGACCAGACGTCCTTCTAAGGGCCGGGACCGAGTGGGACCAGTGGTCTGGTTCCTGGGAACCTTCAGGGACCAGACATCCTTCTAATGGCCGGGACTAAGGGGGACCAGTGGTCTGGTTCCTGGGAACCTGAGGGGACCAGACATCCTTCTAAAGGCCGGGACCGAGTGGGACCATTGGTCTGGTTCCTGGGAACCTGAGGGAACCAGACGTCCTTCTAAAAGCCGGACTGCGTGGGACCAGTGGTCTGGTTCCTGGGAACCTGAGGGATCTGTTGTCCTTCTAAGGGCTGGGACTGAGTGGGACCAGTGGTCTGGTTCCTGGGAACCTCAGTGACCAGACGTCCTTCTAAAGGCTGGGACTGTAGTGGGACCAGTGGTCTGGTTCCTGGGAACCTGAGCGACCAGACGTCCTTCTAAGGGCCGGGACTGAGTGGGACCACTGGTCTGGTTCCTGGGAACCTCTGGGACCAGACCTCCTTCTAAAGGCTGGGACCGAGTGGGACCAGTGGTCTGGTTCCTGGGAACCTCAGTGACCAGATATCCTTCTAAAGGCCAGGACTGTAGTGGGACCAGTGGTCTGGTTCCTGGGAACCTGAGGGACCAGACGTCCTTCTAAAGGCCGGGACTGAGTGGGACCAGTGGTCTGGTTCCTGGGAACCTGAGGGATCAGACGTCCTTATAAAGACTGGGACCGAGTGGGACCAGTGGCCAGGTTCCTCGGAACCTCAGTGACCAGATATCCTTCTAAAGGCCGGGACTGAGTGGGACCAGTGGTCTGGTTCCTGGGAATCTCAGGGAACCAAACGTCCTTCTAAGGGCCGGGACTGAGTGGGACCAGTGGTCTGGTTCCTGGGAATCTCAGGGAACCAGACGTCCTTCTAAGGGCCGGGACTGAGTGGGACCAGTGGTCTGGTTCCTGGGAACCTGAGGTATCAGACGTCCTTATAAAGGCCGGGACTGAGTGGGACCAGTGGTCTGGTTCCTGGGAACCTGAGGGAACCAGACGTCCTTATAAAGGCCGGGACTGAGTGGGACCAGTGGTCTGGTTCCTGGGAATCTCAGGGACCAGACGTCCTTCTAAAGGCCGGGACTGAGTGGGACCAGTGGTCTGGTTCCTGGGAACCTGAGGGACCAGACGTCCTTCTAAAGGCCGGGACCGAGTGGGACCAGTGGTCTGGTTCCTGGGAACCTGATGGACCAGAGTCCCTCTAAAGGCCGGGCCTGAGTGGGACCAGTGGTCTGGTTCCTGGGAACCTGAGGGAACCAGACGTCCTTCTAAAAGCCGGGACTGAGTGGGACCAGTGGTCTGGTTCCTGGGAACCTCAAGGACCAGACGTCCTTCTAAGGGCCGGGACTGAGTGGGACCAGTGGTCTGGTTCCTGGGAACCTGAGGGACCAGACGTCCTTCTAAGGACCGGGACTGAGTGGGACCAGTGGTCTGGTTCCTGGGAATCTCAGGGAACCAGACGTCCTTCTAAGGGCCGGGACCCAGTGGGACCAGTGGTCTTGTTCCTGGGAACCTCAGGAACCAGACGTCCTTCTAAGGGCCGGGACTGTAGTGGGACCAGTGGTCTGGTTCCTGGGAACCTGGGGGACCAGACGTCCTTCTAAAGGCCGGGACCGAGTGGGACCAGTGACGCAGACGGTTTTTCCTATAAATAAATAAATACATCGTTTAAAAATACATAAATGTACGCAAACCGACACACCTGATGACGACCGTTTGTGTTATGGTCGAAACGTCGTGAGAATTTTTTTATTGTTGTATATATTTTTTATTATTTTATTGTTTCCCTTCAACGTGATGACTTTGCCGAAAGAGCTACGGATATGAACAGGTAGCGAGGCGTTTATTTTCAAGGCAAAGTGCGTCATCCAATGGGGAAATGGGGTCTTCACAGGAGAGAGGTAAAATGTGATTGTCTCCCCATCCACGCGGTGACTTTACCGAAAGAGCTAATGGTATAAAAGTATATAAAAAAAAAATTGTTTCATATTTTTATTATTTTATAAAATTTTTTTAGTATTTTATAAAAATATAAAACAATTGTTTTTATATTTTTATTATTTTCTTACATTTTTATTATTTTTAAAAAATAGAATAAAAAATCTTCTATATTTTTATTATTTTATAATATTTTTATTATTTTATAAAAATATAAAACAATTGTTTTTATATTTTTATTATTTTCTTATATTTTTATTATTTTATAAAAATATAAAAATGTTTATTATTATTATTTTATTATATTTTTAATATTTTATAAAAAAAAGCTTTAATGTTTTTATTATTTTATTATATTTCTATTATTTTATAAAAATATAAAGAAATTGTTTAAATATTTTTATTATTGTATAATATTTTTATTATTTTATAAAAATAAAAAAATATTTTTATTATGTTTCTTATATTTTTATTATTTTATAAAAATATAAAAAAATGTTTTATATTTTTATTATTTTATTATATTTGTATTATTTTATAAAGATATAAAAAATGTTTTTATATTTTTATTATTTTCTCATATTTTTTATTATTTTATAAAAATATAACAATTTTTTATGTTTTTATTATTTTATTATATTTTTATTATTTTATAAAAATATAAATTTTTTATATTTTTATTATTTTCTTATATTTTTTATTATTTTATAAAAATAAAAAATGGTTTTATATTTTTATTATTTTCTTATATTTTTATTATTTTATAAAAATATAAAAATGTTTTATATTTTTATTATTTTATTACATTTTTTATACTTTATAAATAAATAAAAAAATCTTTCATATTTTTATTATTTTATTCTATTTTTATTATTTTATAAAAATATAAAAAAAATGTTTTTAGATTTTTATTATTTTATAATATTTTTTTATTATTTTATAAAAATAAAAAATTGTTTTATTTTTATTATATTCTTATATTTTTATTATTTTATAAAAATATAAAAAAATGTTTTATATTTTAATTATTTTCTTATATTTTTATTATTTTATAAAAATATAAAAAAATTGTTTTTATATTTTTATTATTTTCTCATATTTTTATTATTTTATAAAAATATAACAATTGTTTTATATTTTCATCATTTTATTATATTTTTATTATTTTATATTAAAAAATCTTTTATATTTGTATTATTTTATTATATTTTTATTATTTTATAAAAAAATATTTTTTTTAATATATTTTTTATTATTTTCTTGTATTTTTATTATTTTATAAAAATATAAAAAAATGTTTTTATATTTTTATTATTTTCTTATATTTTTATTATTTTATAAATATATTTTAAAATGTTTAAAATATTTATTATTTTCTTATATTTTTATTATTTTATAAAAATATAATTTTTTAAATATTTTTATTACTTTATTATATTTTTATTATTTTATAAAAATATTAAAATTTGTTTTTTTTATATTTTTATAATTTCATTGTCTCCCTATCCACGCGGTGACTTTAACCGACAGAACCAACAATATGAATCGTCCCCGCAGTCACGAAAGCTTTGGAATCGACAAAATAAAAACACGACACACACACACTGCGATAACACGACGCATTGCCCCTTGAAACTGACTGGTCCACACCAAGTGGACGTCTGTACGTGTTTCACTAATTATCGACCCCTCCCCCTTTCCTAGGTGCGTGACGTCATTTATGGGCGGCCCCTTTCATCTTTCACTACGCACGTGACGGAGTCGCGGATTCTATCGTCACGTGGTGCGAGGGGAGGGGCAGCTGCGGGGGTGGGGGTGATGATCAGGTGGTTTAAGGGGAGGGGCTGTGGGGGGGGAGATGACCACGTGGTGTGAGGGGAGGGGTAATTGGGGGGAGATGATCACGTGGTGTGAGGGGAGGGGTTGTGGGGGGGATAAGACCACGTGGTATGAGGGGAGGGGCTGTGGGGGGAGACGATCACGGGTGTGAGGGGAGGGGTAGAGGGTGAGGTGATCACGTGGTGTGATGGGAGGGGCAATAAGGGAAGGTGATCACGTGGTGTCACGGGAGGGGTAGTGGGTGAGGTGATCACGTGGTGTGAGGGGAGGGGTAGTGGGTGAGGTGATCACGTGGTGTGAGGGGAGGGGCAATAAGGGAAGGTGATCACGTGGTGTCACGGGAGGGGTAGTGGGTGAGGTGATCACGTGGTGTGAGGGGAGGGGTAGTGGGTGCGGTGATCACGTGGTGTGAGGGGAGGGGCAGGAGGGGGCGTGAGGCTGAGATGACCACGTGGTGTGAGAGGAGGCGCTGTTGGGGGAGAACACCACGTGGTGCGAGGGGAGGGGGCCGTGGTGGGCGGTGATCACGTGGTGTGAGGGGAGGGGCATTGGGGAAAATGGTCACGTGGTTGGAGAGGGAGGGGCAGTGTGGGGAGATGATCACGTGGTGTGAGGGGCGGGGCAGTATCGGGGAGATGATCACGTGCTATGAGGGGAGGGGCAGCGAGGGGTGGTCACGTGGTGTGAGGGGAGGGGACGTAGGGAAGGGGTGGTGGTTGTAGCGCCCCCTCGTGGCTGCAGTTGGACCACCACCAACAACACCAACAACACCAACACTAACACCACCACCACTAACAACACCAACAACAACAACACCAACAACAACATCAACAACATCAACACCACTAACACCACCAACAACAACACCAACACCACCATCAACAACAACAACACCACCATCAACAACAACAACACCAACAACACCAACACCACCAACACCACCACTAATACCACCACCACTAACACCACCACCAACACCACCAACACCACCACCAATACCACCACCATCAACACCACCACCATCAACACCACCACCAACACCAACACCACCAACACCACCACCAACACCACCACCAACACCACCACCACCAACACCACCACCAACCCCACCACCACCAACACCACCACCATCAACACCACCACCAACACCAACACCACCAACACCACCACCAACACCACCACCACCAACACCAACACCACCACCAACACCACCACTAACACCACCACCAACACCACCAACACTAACACCACCACCACCACCAACACCACCAACACCACCACCAACACCACCACCAACACCACCATCAACACCACCAGCAACACCAACACTACCAACACAACCAACACCACCACCACCAACACCACCACCGTCAACACCACCACCACCAACACCACCAACACCACCACCACCAACACCACCACCAACACCACGACCAACACCATCAACACCACCACCAACCCCACCACCAACAACACCACCAACACCACCAACACCACCACCACCACCAACACCACCACCAACACCACAACCATCACCACCACCAACACCACCACCACCAACACCACCACCACCACCAACACCACCACCATCAACACCACCAACACCACCACCAACACCACCACCAACACCACAACCATCACCAACACCACCACCACCAACACCACCACCAACACCACCACCATCAACACCACCACCAACACCACCACCATCACCACCACCAACACCACCACCACCAACACCACCACCAACACCACCACCACCACCAACACCACCACCACCAACACCACCACCACTAACACCACCACCAACACCACCACCACCAATACCACCACCAACACCACCAACACCACCACCAACACCACCACCACCACCAACAGCACCACCAACACCACCAATACCACCACCACCACACACGTGTACACACACACGTGCACACACACACTCACACACACACAGTGCAAACACACACAGTGTACACACACACAGTGTACACACACACACGTGTACACACACAGTGTACACACACACGTGTACACACACGTGTACACTCACACACACACGAGTACACACACACAGTGTACACACACACACGTGTACACACACACTCGTGTACACACACACACGTGTACACACACACACGCGTGTACACACATACGTGTACACACACACTCACACACACGTGTACACACATACTCACACACACTCACACGTGTACACACACAGTGTACACACACGTGTACACACACACGTGTACACACACACGTGTACACACACACGTGTACACACACACAGTGTACACACACAGTGTGCACACACAGTGTATACACACACACGTGTATACACACACACGTGTATACACACACACGTGTACACACACACACTCACACCCAGGCACGTGTCGAGTGAGCGAGTTGAGGTCCCAGTGCCAGGATGTTGCAGCTCCACTTCCCGTTGACACCCCCAGAGACTGCGTCTCAGCACGCGACTAACGCGTGTGTGAATGTGTACACGTGTGTGTGTGTACACGTGTGTGTGTGTACACGTGTGTGTGTACACGTGTGTGTGTGTGTGTGTACACGTGTGTGTGTACACGTGTGTGTGTACACTGTGTGTGTGTGTACACATGTGTGTGTGTGTACACATGTGTGTGTGTGAGTGTGTGTGTACACGTGTGTGTGTGTGTACACACACACACACGTGTCCGGCAAAACAACCCCCTACCTCCTCGCGGTGCCGGACGGGCAACTCTGTCGTGGACAGTGCTGTGGGGGGAGATCCAATTTTGATTGGCTCCTCCCCTCATGGCATATGTGTCCACCACAGGGGCTAAACGGGGGCTCTGGACGGATGCGAGGGGCTGGTAACCCCTCCACCTTCAATTAATTACCACGAAACCACGAATTAAACTGAAATATGTAACTAATAAGCTTGTGCCGGAGGCCCCGGGGGGCCAGGCGTCTATGACGTCTCCTGGCCAAACCCCAATTGGCGGAGCCAGGAGATTGAATACCTACCCTCGGGGTTACTCCAGAAACAACGAAAAGCCACTACGGGTGGCCACGTGGAATGTTCGAACGCTCACTGCAGAGGAGAGGCTGCCACTCCTCTGTCGGGAGCTGGACCGGTACCGCCTGGATCTATGCGGCATTCAGGAGGTCCGGTGGACCGGCTCTGGCTCCTGCCACCATGAGGGGTGGACAGTCCTCTACTCGGGGCAGCAGACTGCCAAACAACAGGGTGTGGGTCTTATTTAGAACAAAAGAATGAAGGGGGCGTGGGAGCGTGGCGGTGAGGTGTGGGAAGCTGTAAGCCCCAGGCTACTTTGGGCTCGCCTTCCCATCAACCGGAGGCGAGGAATGGTGGTCGTGGTTACTTATGCCCCCACCGAAGATGAACATCCGTGGAGGGATGCAGGCAAAGCCGATGAGTCAGATGCCTTCTATGACCTCCTGTCACAGGTGCTGGCTAAGGTGGCCCCTCGGGATAGAGTCATCATGTTGGGTGACTTCAATGCCCGAGTTGGTCATGATACTGGCACCTGGTCTGGAGTGATTGGAGGGCATGGGCCAGATCAGCTCAATAACAACGGTAGGAGGCTGCTAGATTTTTGTGCAGCCCATGGGCTTGTAATTACCAACACGCTGTTCCGGCATCGGCGCATCCACACAACATCATGGATGCATGCCGGGTCCAAGCAAGAACATCTGCTGGACTACATAGTGACGGACCAGCGAATGCGAGCCCATGTCCTTGACACCAGGACCTACCGTGGAGCTGATCTGCCCACTGACCATCGACTAGTCATCTGTAAGATGCGCCTGCCATTCTTCCACTCCGGTGGTGGGT
Source organism: Petromyzon marinus (assembly GCF_048934315.1). Lineage (NCBI taxonomy): Eukaryota > Metazoa > Chordata > Hyperoartia > Petromyzontiformes > Petromyzontidae > Petromyzon > Petromyzon marinus. Next base: position 4,911,851 of record NC_133749.1, on the reverse strand, counting down.
GTACACCCAGGACCCCATTCCAACATAAAGTGGCCTGGTCTCAGTTATCTGATGAAAGTTGCAAGCGAGAATTTAATCATCGCTGGCGGCTGGGATTGGCATCGTCCCCGACTCCTCCTGATGTCGAGGGTAAATGGGCGAGGTTTAGGACTGTGACTCATGCAGCTGCAATGGCTGCTTTGGGTACGCGGTCCAGACCTCCCCAGAGACCCTGGCTGACAGAGGAGGTGTTCAGGATGGTTGAGAAAAAGCGACAGGCCCACTGTCATCGGCTACAGAATCCCACGTCAGAGAATGAGGAGGCTTACCGCAGCCTTCGCTCGGAGGTTCGGAGAGCCGTGAGGCGCTGCAAGGATGGGTGGTGGTCGCGGGTTGCTGAGGAGATGGAGTCTGCCTCAGTGGCCCGTGATCACAAATCTCTATTTAACTCCATCAAAAAAGTAACCTGCAGCGCCACACCTATTACCATCATTAGGGGAAAAAACGGTGATCCAATCTCCGACCCCCAGGAACAGGTTCGCAGATTTGCTGAGCATTTCTGTGAGGTCCTGGGGGAGGGAAAATCCCTCAGCCAGGAAAACATCGTGGCACAAAGTGAGGATGACCCTGCTGAGGCTGCGGTGCCTCAAATATTGGAAGAAGTCACCCCCTGTTAGTGGCTGGCTGAGGTGCCATCTGCTGAGGAAGTATTGAAGGCGATCCGGAGTCTGAGACCAGGAAAGCCAGCGGGCAGAGATGATCTCCCAAGCGAAATGCTGAGGGAGGGTGGCGTTTGTGCACAGACAGCCCTAAATGACATCATAACAACAGTCTGGACCACTGGACAGGTTCCGCAGGATTGGAAGGATGCCCTGGTGGTCCCCCTTTTTAAGAAGGGGGACCGCACAGACTGTAACAACTACAGGGGCATCTCACTCCTCAGTGTGCTGGGAAAGGTCCTGGCAAGGATTATTCAGCATCGCCTTGCCAGGCACGCTGAAGAGAGGCTTGTGGAGCCCCAATGCGGTTTCAGGAAAGGGCGGTCCTGCACAGATGCCATATTTTCTGTCCGTCTGCTACAGCAGAGGTGTAGGGAATTTCAACAAGACCTACATCTCTGCTTTATTGACCTGATCAAGGCCTATGATACCATCAGTAGGCCTGGGGCTCTGGGTTGTTCTTCGTGCTTTTGGAGTCCCTGACCCTCTGCTCACGACCATTAAGGACCTTCATGATGGTGAGAGGGCCCGGGTAAAACTACGTGGCCGGGAGTCAGGGCCATTCCCTGTACACTTTGCGGTGCGACAGGGATGTCCTCTGGCTCCCACATTATTTAACATCTACGTTGACCACGTAGTTCGTGAAGCCTTCAATAGCTGTACCGGGGGAATCTCCATATGGTACAGATATAATGGGAGGCTGATCGATGCCCGGGTGCGGTCAAGGGATGGCTCCATATTGCTCAACCACGTTATGTATGCTGATGATTTGGTAATAGCTGCTCAGTCAGAGGAGGAGTTGGAGACGCTGCTGCTGAGACTGGAGCGTGCTACTAAGAGATGGGGCCTTACCATCAGCCCCACCAAAACTAAGCACCTGCCTGGGTATTTTGTACCATCGGACACTCCACCCCCGCAACTCCCAATCGGTGATGGGGCAGTTGTGGAGAGAGTGGAGAGTTTCCCATACCTGGGCAGTGTGCTTATGACCGGCTCCGGTTTAACAGCAGAGGTCTCACTCCGAATCAATCGAGCGGCAATATCTTTCCATCGGTTGCGTAACGCCGTGTGGAAGCTACCTGGTCTGTCGCTCCGCACTAAGCTTCAGGTCTTCTCGGTCACGGTCATTCCCTCCCTTCTCTACGCTTGCGAAACGTGGACCCCCCTAATGGAACATCTTCGCCGGTTAGAAACATTTAGGCTTGCCTGCCTACGACCCATCCTGGGTTTAACCAGGCTGGATTGTGTGAGGAGCTCACAAATCCTTGAAAGATCTGGGCAAGGTCCCATCGGTGAGCTCCTCCGGCAGGCAAGGCTGCGTTGGCTGGGTCATGTAGCCCACATGCCCAGCCACCGCATGCCGAAACAGCTTTTGTTCGGCCGGATCGACGGGGCTAAACGGGCGCGGCACGGGCTAGAGAAGAGATGGAATGACGTGGTACAGGAGGACGTGGAGCTGAGTGGACTTGCCGATGACTGGTACCAGCGGTGTCAAGATCGGCCTCTGTGGAGGAGGCTCGTGAAGGACGCTACTGGGCAGTTGGAGGCAGTCGCCCTCCAACAACAACGGAGGGCGGAGGAGCGACGCTCACAATAACGAGCGGAGCGCCGGGTGGCTAAAGCACAGCAGATTGGCATAGTAGGAGGCACAGGTGGTGCATCAGCCAGTCATCTCAGTCAGTCGACCCGTGGCACCTGGGTCTGCCCCGTGACCTCCTCCTCATGCACCTAGCCTGGCACAGCAGTCATGCCATGACACCTGCTGGGTCTGTCACGTGACCTCCACCTCCTGCACCTAGCCTGGCACAGCAGTACAACCCATGGCACCTGCAGCGTCTGTCCCGTGACCTCCTCCTGCACGTAGCCTGGTTGAGTGTTTGAGTTATTGAATGAGTGAATGCGTGAATGCATGAGTGTGTGAGTGATTGAATGAGTGAGTGAATGAGTGAGTGAATGCGAGAGTATTTGAGTGGATGAGTAGGTTGATTGAGCGGGTTGAAGGCGAGTGAGTGAGTGTGTGAGTGAGTGTGGGAGTGAGTGTGTGAGTGAGTGAGTATGTGAGTAAGTGTGGGAGTGAGTGTGTGAGTGAGTGTGTGAATGAGTGTGTGAGTGAGGGAGTGAGTGTGTGAGTGTGTGTGTGAGTGAGTGTGTGAGTGAGTGTGTGAGTGAGTGTGTGAGTGAGTGTGTTAGTGTGTGAGTGAGTGTGTGAGTGTGGGAGTGAGTGTGTGAGTAAGTGTGGGAGTGAGTGTGTGAGTTAGTGTGTGAATGAGTGTGTGAGTGAGGGAGTGAGTGTGTGTGTGAGTGAGTGTGTGAGTGACTGAGTGAGTGTGTGAGTGAGTGAGTGGAGTGTGGGAGTGAGTGTGTGAGTGAGTGGGTGAGTGTGTGAGTGAGTGAGTGTGGGAGTGAGTGTGTGAGTGAGTGTGTGAGTGAGTGTGTGAGTGAGTGAGTGTGTGAGTGTGTGAGTGAGTGTGTGAGTGTGGGAGTGAGTGTGTGAGTAAGTGTGGGAGTGAGTGTGTGAGTGAGTGTGTGAATGAGTGTGTGAGTGAGGGAGTGAGTGTGTGTGTGAGTGAGTGTGTGAGTGAGTGTGTGAGTGTGGGAGTGAGTGTGTGAATGTGTGTGTGAGTGAGGGAGTGAGTGTGTGAGTGTGTGAGTGTGTGAGTGAGTGTGTATGTGAGTGTGTGAGTGTGTGTGGGAGTGAGTGAGAGTGTGAATGAGTGTGTGAGTGATGGAGTGTGTCTGTGTGTCACTAGGGGAGACAAAGGCGGCCGGGCGTGGTGATGCTGGCAGCTTTCATAGGCACTTCTGCTGCTACTAACAGCACTTGCCCCCTACAACCACTGTGTGTGGGGCTACCTGGGGGAGCTTTGCCTGTGTCTGTGTGTGTGTAGGTGCTGCTACTCGCTACTAACAGCACTTGCCCCTACAGCCACTGTGTGAGGCTACCTGGAGGAGCTTTGTCTGTGTGTGTGTGTAGGTGCTGCTACTCGCTACTAGCTAACAGCACTTGCCCCTACAGCCCCTGTGTGGGGCTACCTGGGGGAGCTTTGTCTGTGTCTGTGTGTGTAGAACTGATTGCTTAAACAGCTGATCGCCTCGTGCCTGACGTTGACGCTTCCACAGGAAAGCTCCCCCAGGTAGCCTCACACGCAGTGGCTGTAGGGGCAAGTGCTGTTAGTAGCGAGTAGCAGCACCTACACACACAGACACAGACAAAGCTCCTCCAGGTAGCCCCACACACAGTGGCTGTAGGGGGCAAGTGTTGTTAGTTATTAGCGAGTAGCAGCACCTACACACACAGATAAAGCTCCCCCATGTAGCTTCACATAGTGCTGTAGGGGCAAGTGCTGTTAGTAGCGAGAAGGAGCACCTACACACACACAGACACAGGCAAAGCTCCCCCAGGTAGCCCCACACAGTGGCTGTAGGGGCAAGTGCTGTTAGTAGCAGCAGTAGTGCCTATGAAAGCTGCCAGAATCACCACGCCCGGCCGCCTTTGTCTCCCCTAGTGACACACAGACACACTCCCTGACTCACACACTCATTCACACACTCATTCACACACTCACTCCCACACACACTCACACACACTCACACACACACCCACACTCACACACACTCACACACACTCACACACACTCACCCACTCACACACCCACTCACACACACACTCACACACACTCACACACACTAACTCACACACTCACTCATTCACATACTCAGTCACACACCCACTCACACACCCACTCACACACACACTCACACACACTCACACACACACTCACACACACTCATACACACTAACTCACACACACACACTCACTCATTCACACACTCAGTCACACACCCACTCACAAACACACTCACACACTCACTCATTCACACACACACTCACACACACACTCACACACTCACTCACTCATTCACACACTCACTCACCCACTCACACACAGACACACACACCTACACAATCACACACACAAACAGACATACACACGGACACACATACACACACAGACATACACACAGACATACACACAGACACACTCACACACAGACATACACATAGACACACTCACACACAGACATACACACAGACACACACAGACATACACAATCACTCACACTCACACACACTCACTCACACACTCACAAACTCACACACTCACACACTCAAACACTCACTCACACACAGACACACACACCTACACACTCACACACACTCACACAGACACACACACTCACACACACAGACATACACACAGACACACACACAGACATACACACAGACACACACACCGACATACACAAAGACACACAGACATACACACAGACACACTCACACACAGACATATACACGGACACATACACACACAGACATACACACAGACAAACACACAGACATACACACAGACAAACACACAGACATACACACAGACACACTCACACACAGACATACACACAGACACACTCACACACAGACATACACACAGACACACACACAGACATATACACAGTCACACACACAGACATACACAATCACTCACACACACACACACTCACACACAGACATACACACCTACACACTCACACACTCACACACACACTCACACCCACACTCACACACACAGACATACACACAGACACACACACACAGACATACACACAGACACACTCACACAAAGACATACACACACTCACACACACTCACAAACACATACACACACACATACACACACACCTACACACTCACACACACTCAGACACTCAAACACTCACTCACACACAGACACACACACCTACACACTCACACACTCACACACACTCACACACACACACAGACACACACAGACACACACACACAGACACACACACCTACACACTCACAAACAGACAAACACACAGACACACTCACACACAGACATACACAATCACTCACACACAGACATACACACACTCACACACACACTCACACACACATACACACACACAGACATACACACACACCTACACACTCACACACTCACACACTGAAACACTCACTCACACACAGACACACACACCTACACACTCACACACTCACACACACACAGACACACACACAGACATACACACAACCACACACACAGACATACACACAGACACAGACACACACACAGACATACACACAGACACATTCACACACAGACACACACACAGACACACCTACACACTCACACACACTCACACACAGACACACACACACACTCACACCCACACTCACACACACAGACATACACACAGAGACACACACAGACACACACACAGACACACTCACACACAGACATACACACACACACACACCTACACACTCACGCACACACACAGACACACACAGACACACACCTACACACTCACACACACACACAGACACACTCACACACAGACACACAGACACACACACAGACATACACAATCACTCACACACTCACACACACTCACTCACACACTCACCCCCCCACTCACCCCCCCCCAATAACCCCCCCCCACTAACCCCCCCACCCCCCCACTAACCCCCCCCACTAACCCCCCCCACCCACCCCCCCCACCTGCCACTCTCCCCTCTGTTTGTTTTCCTCCGCTGATCCGCTCAGCACGGGGCCGAGTCCCAGCCACATGTGGGAGGGAGAGTGGGGGGAGAGTGGGGGGAGAGTGGGGGGAGAGTGGGGGGAGGGTGGGGGGAAGGGAGGGAGAGTGTGGGGAGAGTGGGGGAGAGTGTGGGGAGAGTGGGGGGAGAGTGGGGGGAGAGTGGGGGGGGAGAGTGGGGAGATGGGGGGAGAGTGGGGGAGGAAGTGGGGAGGAGAGTGGGGGAGGGGTGGGGGGAGAGGGAGGGAGAGTGTGGGGGAGAGTGGGGGGAGAGTGTGCGGAGAGTGGGGGGAGAGTGGGGGAGAGTGGGGGGAGAGTGGGGGGAGAGGGAGGGGAGTGGGGGGAGAGTGGGGGGGAGAGTGGTGGGGGAGAGTGGGGGGAGAGTGGGGGGAGAGTGGGGGGAGAGTGGGGGGAGAGTGGGGGGGAGTGTGGGGGGGAGTTGTGTTTAGAGTGGGGGGAGAGTGTGGGGAGAGTGGGGGGAGAGTGGGGGGAAGAGTGGGGAGGAGAGTTGGGGAGGGAGTGGGGAGGAGAGTGGGGGGAGAGTGAGGGAGAGTGGGGGGAGAGGGAGGGAGAGTGTGGGGAGAGTGGGGTTTCTCCTTATCTCTCTTTTTTCATCTATATTTTACTCTATTTTTCTCTTATTTCGACTTTTTCCGTTTTACTCTACTTTTTCTCTAGTATTTCCTATTTTCTCTATGTTTTCTC